>NC_050573.1:263769065-264109594 GCF_011100635.1 Trichosurus vulpecula | reverse complement strand
TGCTAAATATTTTGGTACTCTAAATGCTAAAAAAAGACACTCTAGATTATTTTGGAATAATTATTTCTGTCAGTTAGCACTTCAGTTATTTCACAGTTATATCACATGATGATTCTTCTTGCCAGATATTGGGTTTTTAAATATGTTTTAACACAAAAGGCACTCATCATCTGAATCTTCAAGCTAAATGGTTTGTGTATGTAGAGTAATAGAGAAATAAAATCATAAAAATACACAGTGAAAACATGACATCTATATATAGTACATATGGAAATAATTTTAATGTTTAATTAGTTTAATGTTTCTTCTTTTAATTTTAATGTTTAATAAGTTTGCTGATGTTAAGGTAGTTCCCCAAGAATAATGACATAATTTAATCATAATCATAGGAGATATAGAGGAAATGTTTTAAATCAAGTGTCAGACCAAATGGTCCCTGTAACATAGGTGCTTAGGTATGATAGTCTGTCAGAAAAAAGGGGGACGCGGTAATTTGGTGCAGCCTGCTGCACGAAGGTATGTGTGTTGGCAAGCAAAATGGCCTTTGTTTTCTTTGAGTGACTCGGTGTATCTCATTGAGCCTTGCTGGGTGCTGGGCCCCAGGCCCAGAGCCCTATTAGGTGTGGAACCTATGTGGGTGGTCGGATTGGTGTTGGTGACTGGGGTGGGCCCAGGATGGGGCTGGCTAGGGGAGGTGTTGACTCCAGAGCCATGCCCTATTGGGTGTTGACCTAATCTATGTGGATGTGAGCCTCCCAGGGTCCTGGGGGGAGGGGCCAACTCAAGAACCAATCACCAGAGCCTGGGCTCTTGTCAGTCAGATGACGCTTGATGATGTCAAAAGCTCTATAAGAGGAGAGAAGACAGCTTGAAGATCCCTTTTCTGTTGGAACAGCAGTGGTGGTGAGTGTGACTCTGGGCCAGCCCTTTTTTCGAGCTCCCGGGCTGAACCTAGATGTTGGTAACTATGAATTGTATTGGGTCTGTCTGTTGATGTTTGTAATTTGTTTGTATTTTGTTCTGAAGTTCAGGGTACTGGCTTTTTCCCCTGAACTAAATGAATATTCTGAAGTTCAGGGTGCTGGCTTTTTCCCCTGAACTAACTGAATGCTGTCTGTATGCTGGATTAAAGTAAGCTTGTCAACCCCTTTGCCTTGCTTTCCTCGGTTAAGCAGATCAAAAGAACCTGTGCTTTCCCAGAATGCCGGCAGCTTTCTGGGTGCTGGCTGTGGGTGGATCTTATACCCCCACAGAAGCTGCTAGCCGGATTGTTGAAACAGTATGGATGAAGTAATGAAACACAAAAAGACAAAGACATGGGGCTAGGCGAGTCATATGGTCTGTCTATAGACTGACTTTAATGGGAACAATGACAATCTTTTATATAGGTTAATTGCTGAATCATCCTGATTTCTCAGAAGAGTCCAATGAAGTATTGGTTAATATATTTTTTATCTCCTTGTTCCTGGGAACGAGATGCTTGTCTCCTACAAGCTAACCAAATTGAAACATTTCTGTTCTTTCCCATGTAGATAACCACATTGAAACATTTCAGTTTTTTCCCATGCGGATAATCAACTATGAAGGCAGGTTTTCTCTGCCACATCTTCTTATCCTTAGATAGCGTTTGCCTCGCATAGACCTATCCTCAATTGACCCTGCCTGGCAGAGGTCTAAGAGGCCTAACACTAACCAGGATGTAGCTGGATCGCCACAGTTTGGCATACCTCAACACGTTGACAACACATTTCTCCAGTGAATTAACTTAATGGACTTATGTTTAGCTTCTCTATAGCTTCACAGTGGCTGTCTGCCATCCCATCCCCACCTCCCCATTCAATACATAGATATTTGTTCTGTTTCGCTTGGGTTGATAGTCTCAGAACAGTGTCTAGACCTTGTTGATTTGCCTTTTGTTTCTTTCCCCTTTCTGCCTGCTGCTTTGACTTGCCATTGCTGACTCCCTGTCTACTTCCTCACTCACTCTTCTAGATCTCATCTCACATACATTAGCTTTTCAATGAAACTGCCATGATGTCCCATTCTTATTGCATACATATTGACCTTAAGTCATTTGAGAGTCCATTGGTAGTGAAAAGATCTTCTCTCCTGTAGGCTTTTTGTCTTAATTACCTCCTAGAGCACAAGTACAGAGGTAATCAGCCTAATTCTCTTTATGCTCAAGAGGAGGGGTTGAAAAGGAGGCAGAGGAAAGAGTAATACAGTCATATGAAACAATGCTAGAAATATTTAATTCAGTAGACTGGCTTAAAATGATGTGGTGGGGGAAGAAAATTATCAATGAGAATTAATATGCAAGACTTAAAATGCACTGAGGACACAGATAAAGAAAATTATTTACAAATGGAAATATGTGCTCCATTTCTATATATGATGAAGACAAAATGAAATATGATCAGATTCATGTTTGCTTTTAAATTATGAAACCCCTTTACAGACTAATAGGACTGGCATTTGATTCCTTTTGGCTTTCATATCTTTAGTCTCTATGGATAGAATGCAAGAGGCACATTATATGGGTCAAACACCTACAAATGTTTCTCAAGATAATGTTAAGGAAAACTGTTAAATAAAGCTGTTTCTTGTAGTTTGGTTTTTGATAGTTTATGTGGTATATTGTGTGCATTCAACTGTGGGTTATTCAGGGCATCAAAACCATGCCTTCCACTCCATTTTTATGCCCAATCGATTCTAACACAGTGGTCTGAAAATAGTGTATGTTTAAGAAATCCTGATGTCCACATTTGCATGTATAGTGCTTATAAATTGGTGCTTAATAAACATTAGACAAATTGAATTGGTATGATTGCTTATTACTATATGATCTTATACCAAAAAAATGCATAAAACAAAGTAGAACAAGTATCTCCATGCATGCTGCCTCAGGAAGGAATAGAAGATGGCAGAAGATGCTATGTTTTGTTGAAATACTTAGCATCATATATAGCATAACTATTCCTGTTACAGACTATTCCAGAATTTGAGCCAAGAGCTCCTAAACTGGAGTCTGTGGATAGCTTTCAGTGGGTGAACTTGGGCGCGAAAAATTACACCTTTATTTTTACTGACATTTAAATGAAATTTACTATTTCCTTTATGTTTAAAAGGGGCTCATAGGCTTCACCAGATTGCCAAAGGTGTCCATGATGCAAAAAAAAGATTAAGAACTTCTGACCTAGCTTCTTCAAATAGTTTCCACTCTTTCCTGTCACTACTATCCAAAGTTTTCCTTGAATATTTTTCCATCTTGACTGTCATTTTGAATTCATGATTTATTTATTGAGGCAGGAAAATGACATAGTAGATAAAGTGTTAGGCCAGGAATCAGGAAGATCTGAGTTCAAATCAGACACTTGTTATGAGACCTTGGCAAGTTACTTTACTGCTGTCTTCCTCAGTTTCCTCACTTGTAAAATGGAGATAAGAATAGCCCCTGCTTCCTAGGATTTTGGTGCAGAACAACTGACAATATTTACAAAGTGCTTAGCACAGTGCCTGGCACATAATAAGTATTGTATAAATGCTAACTATAATTATCATCATCATCATCATTGTAATTATCATTATTTCAATGATCAAGTAAAGTCAACAAGCATTTATTAGGCACACCTCAAGATAGTACCTCTGAGAGTTGGAGGGTTAATGGAATATAAGAGCTTCCCCATCCATTAATAGGCCTATGTGACCATCTTTGTCACCTTTTTCCTTGGAACAGGGGCCACATTCCAGGGTCTAAAGGTACACAAGTGTTTCAACCAAGAATGTCTTGCTGCTTTGAACTCTGGCCCAGAGCTCATAGCTGTGATACATCCTCAGTCACATAAAGCCCATTGGGAGAGGAACTTGCCTAAGAAGAAGCTTGCTTAGGGGTAGCTTGCTAGGAGGAAGGCTTGCACACCTTTCAGTACCAAGCTAATTAGGCATTGAGTCATGAGGGTTGTGATGTCTTCTGGCTCTGAGCCTATTAGCCAAATACATATATATATATATATATATATATATATATATATATATATATATATATATTCTGCGGTGAGATTTTGCTTTGGGGGCTTGCTCATGAGAAGTGCCTTTTGGTTTCCTGGACAGGAATCTAGGTAGCCATTTGTTAAAGAGCCCCACCCCACTACTCAGATGTTGGTGCTCCCCTAATCCGGTGATGTATGTAAATGTTAAAGTGTGTACCAAGATTAATAGACAGTTGGAGCCCTGTCTATTGGATCTTTGTGTTAATTTCTCCTCTTGTATTTTCTCCACATTCGGGGGGCTAACCTTTCCCCTGAACTAGTGAATGATATAATTTAATTAAAAGTAGGATTGTTAACCTCTTTTGAGCTTTCTTTCCTTTAGAAAAGCAGATCAAAGAACCTGTGCTGGCAGACCATCCTAGGTGTGCTAGGGTGCTTGCTAATACAAGAGTCTTCCTTTATAAAACCAGACTCCCCTCCCCTTATTTTGAATTCCTGAAGTGCACGTGACTATAGTCTGTAGCAAGTATAGAAGCCAACCCATACTATCATTTGCTCTATGTCATGTCCTCTGATTAGAAGGCTAGAAAATGGAGCACTAAACTCCTGGAAAGCCAATTTTCCTTTATAAACAGCAGGACTTGGATTTTGTTGGTCAGTTTCCACTTTCTTTCTACAGTTCTGCTTGTTTGAAGGATACAGCCCAAGATCCCTAGGTGCCAGGTACCCTCTGATGTGCCCCACATTCCCAGATTCCTTCATCATGTTGTCTTCTCTGATTAGATTGTAGGACCTTTGAGAGGAAGAACTACCTTTTTCTTATTTAGGTTTTTTTTTTTGGAAGGGCAATTGGGGTTAAGTGACTTGCCCAAGGTCACACAGCTAGTATATTTGTCAAGTGTCTGAGGCCAGATTTGAACTTAGGTCCTCCTGACTCCAGGGCTGGTGCTCTACTCACTGCGCCACCTAGCTGCCCCCCTTTTTCTTATTTATATCCCCAGTTCTTAGCACAGTGCCTAGAATATAATAGACACTTAATAAATGGTTATTGAATTGAAATTGAATGTGTAATCTTTATTCATTTCTTGCACACAGTTATTCTCTAGTTGTTTCATACATACCTTACGTTATCAACTAGCCTATAAGCTACTTATTCTAATTTCCTCACTATTTCTAGTACAATGTAATATGCACAAGAGACTCAGACTTGGTGCTTGTTCAAGGAATTAATGGCTCCTCTTTCACACATCCTATGGACTCCCTTGGCGCATTAAAACTGGAGCAGCAATGCAGATAACACGTGTTTGAGAGCAGACATTCTACCTTTTTCATTTGGTTCTTTGAACTTCCTTGTCTAGCTGCTTACCATCTGCTTGCCTATACTCCCTTGTTAATGCAGGTAAAAATCTAGGACAGTAAATATCTCAAGATAAAAGTCTTCCTGTAACAACAGTTTCCATTAGATGTCCCACTTATTCAAGTAATGGTTAATGAAACAAAATCATACAACCAAAAAAAAAAGAATTCAGACTGTCCAATGAAGTTTTGAGTAATGAAATTGAAGTTATAAAATTCCAAAGGACCAAAAGTTGGGAGAAATAGTTTTGGTCAATATCCTTAAGTCACACTGGGAAAATTTGATGATGCTAGGTTGCTATATGAGTCATTGAAAAACCGAGGTATGAAAGTACATTGTTCCTCTCTAAAAATTAAAATCTTCCCTAGATTTTATTGTGGATCTTTGTCCCAGGGAACCTAGCAGTGTGTGCTGTCCAATTACTGGGAGCCTGGGAGAAGGCACACACCTAACTCTTTTCCCAATAAATGTAAGTGGAAAGAAAAAGTACACTCACTGTGAAAACATTCAAATTAAGTAAAAACAACTAGAGGGATATCTACATTTTAGAGCAAGTACTAGAAGAAATAAGTAAAGTCCTCAGGCAAACAAATTGGACTTAATATTTCACAAAAAGATACAGATGACCTTAAAATAAAGTGAAACCCAGTCATTAATATTCACTATACATGTTCTCATCTGCAGAGTGGGAGAGATTGCTATATCTCCATATCTTTCCACCTGCCAAAAATCCATCTTTTAAGCAGATGGAACATGATGATTTCAGTAAATCAAAATCTTAAGTAACTCCAAGGGCAATGGAAAGGAACATGGTAGGTTTGAGTATCATGCAGTGTCCAATGAGCATTTGCCCACAAGAAGTGGCAGAAAAAAAGAACATTTATGAACAGAAAAGACCATTCTTTAGCAAGAATGAGGTACCGCAGTTGGATAGCCTAATGATAAATCAATATTAAAAGGAAATCAACAAGAAAAATATTGAAGTGACTATATACGCTCCCTACTTTTATGTGTGTATGTATATATGCGTATGCACATGTATCTGTATAGTATATGCATGTATATGTATGTGTTTATATGTATAAGTGCATAAATGTATGTGTAACAGTGTGGGCATGGTGTATATATATATATATACATATATAGGTATGTACATATACATGTGCATGTGTAGATGTAGATGTAAATGTAGATTATAGCAGTGCCTCTGCACCTACTTTCAAACTCTTCCCCATCTTGTCAGGATGAGTGTCCAGAGACCAGTAACTAGTCCTTTTTAATGTATTCTATACAATAAAAGCCACAGTTAAAAGTGATATTATGAAGAATATTGGGCTATGTAATTAAATAAAGTCATGCAAAAATGTGGAGTTTCAAATTAAGGCTTATGAATAACACCCTTTTGGTAAAGGAAACCAGACATAAAGCCTACTTTTAAATGTTTATTACACTACAACTTTGTAGAAATATACCCTTGCTAACAGTCATTCTCTATCCACTTTTTGAATAGAATACAGTTTCAGTAAAAACCAATAGCTAATAAATGTTTAAATAGGAGTTAGACTCATATAAAGTGAGGCTTATTTCTCACTTGAGTCAATCAAAATAAACAAGACAATAAGATTCCTTAACAGGTCTTAGGGAGATGCTGAGGTTTCAAAGTTTTTGCCTAGAAAAATAGAGGAAATATTGGGACATGTCTGCCTTTCCCTTCTTTCTTTCTTTTTTTATGAACATTATTTTTTAACTATCATTTTTTGATGTTGAATTTTGAATCCTTTCCCTCCTTTCTCTTTCCCCCATTGTGAAAGAAAGAAATGTGATATCAATTATATATTTGAAATCATATAAAACATATTTCCATATTAGTCATGTTGCAAAAAAGCAAGATAAAGTGAAAAAAAATTATGCTTAAATCTACATTTAGCCTCCATCAGATCTTTCTCTGGAGGTGGGGATAGCATTTTTCATTGTAAGTCCTTTGGAATTATCTTGAGTCACTGTATTGATCAGAATGGCCAAATTATTCACAGTTGATCATGTTACAATATTATTGTTACTGTGTACAATGTTCTCTTGGTTCTGCTCACTTCACTTTGCATCATTTCATATGTCTTCCCAGGTTTTTCTGAAACCATCCGGCTCATCATTTACTATAGCACAATATTATTCCATTGCAATCATATAAAACAACTTGTTCAGCCATTACTCAATTGATAGGCATCCCTTTAATTTCCAATTCTTTGCCCCACAAAAAGCTGCTATTTTTGTACACATAGGTCATTTTTCTTTTATCATTTTGGCATACAAACCTAGTAGTGGTATTACTGTATCAAAAGGTAGGCACAGTTTGATTACCCTTTGGGCTTAGTTGCAAATTGCTCTCCAGAGTAATTGGATCAGTTCACAACTCTACTAACAGTGCATCAGTGTCCCAATTTTTCCACAGTCTTTCCAACATTTGTCAACATGTGTAGGGTATGTGCAACTAGGATTCTTAATAAATCTAGGCTCTATAACCTGAACTTCTACTTCTTTTCCAAATCTCTAGAGATTGGGCTTAGTAGGATGGATTCTGTAGCTCTTGTCATCAGCTATATTTCTGGTTATACTAGAAATGTTTTCTAATAATATTTTGTCACAAAGGCAGTGCAATGATATCTACTCTTCATTAAAATGAATAAGAAGAATCCCAACTTAGGAATGTCACCAATTCATTTTGCACTTTTGAAAATATGAGACAGAGACAAAGACAGAGGAGGAAAGAGAGAAGGAGAGGGAGAAAGGTAGGAAGGAAGGAAAGGAAAAGAAAATAGAAAATTATTGAATTATAAAATGCATTTAAGAGTTTATGTGTGTAAACACTGTGCTAAGTGTTGGACATAAAAAAGAAAAATATGACAATCCCTGCTTTCAAGAGACTATCATTCTAAAAGGGGAAACAACATCTATAGATTTCAGATAAATATCAGGTGGAAAGATCCAATGGTTCTTAAATCTTAGCAACAAAGTAGATGGTTGTATGTTTTCTTTAATTTCATTTGCATTAGTAAAATCACATCAACATATTATATTCAGCCATTTGACAATGGATTTGAGTGACAAGATCTTTCCTAGGTTTTCAGTAACTGTAGCCTCTGAGGAAGCCTGCAAGACCTATAGCTCTTTCTGAGGGAGTTACCAGGATGAATCTCCACAAGTGCCGCTTCCATAAAATGCAGCTACACAGGCTAAGCTGGAAGTGGGCCAGTTGTTTGGGAGATGTTGGTGCCAAAGTTCTATAGCTTATCTGCCAATAGATGGCAATTGGTTGGCAGTTGATGGTGGTGGTGGTGGTATATGGCAGGCCCTTTCTCCAAAAGAATTGCTCCCCTCAATAATGAATATTAAGACTGGCTGGGGTGGAATCAGGCAGAGTAGTTTGGGAGCGCTGTTATTCCCAGATTGCTTGTGCTTAGGGTCCTGGTCTGTCTTCACCAGGGTCTGAGGAGAAGGGATACCAGTGGTTTAATCCACCTGAATCTTAATACTTTCTGTCTCTGCCTCAAGGTATATTACCACTTCATTCAGTTTGGCTCTTTGGTGCTATGGATAGCAGACTCCTGCTTGGAAGGGATCTAATTGTCTATCTAGTACCACCCTCTCATTTCATCAATAAAAAACCGAGGCCCAGGGAAATTAAGTGAGTTGCCCAAAGTCACATAGCTACTAAACATAAGAAATGGAATTTGAAACCAGGCCCTCTAACTGCACAGCTTTTCTTCTATACCATAATATATCACCAATGTAATGTTATATGCTGTCAATCAAATGATGGATTCTCATTAAAGCATTGACTGTGTTACTATGAGCTTGCTACAAACTGGTTTACCCAGAGCTATTGTTTCCCCCCACCAAAAAATAAGTCTTAAAAATGTTTTGAATCCTAAGTTACACTGCACTGATCATGATGGTAACCATGGGCTTCTTGCTATTTACCCATAATTCAAGCTCATGAGAGCATTTACTTTGACAGATGTATATTCCAGAATATAAATTGGATCCTCATATGAAATAATTCCAACTCTACACATTATTAAATAAAAACAATCTAATAAAGGCCCTGGACTCAAGCCGAAAAAGGAAATTGTTATGACACTGGCCTTCTGAGTCCTTGAATTTACAACCTATATAACGACATCAGTACTGTAACTCAAGGAACTCTCACATTCCAATTTCTTTAAGAGGGCAGATATGAATGTATGTAGCCCAATATCAGCAACATTCCTGGACAATTTTACCAAGATATATGATTCTAAACAACCAACCCTGGGGATTTGCTTTGTACAGGTAGCATTTCCACTATGCTAATAATATTTGAAATATTTAGGAGTTGTCTTCTATGGATTTCTAAGCAATTTAAAGATTTTAAAGTATCTGTCTCCCCTGGAATACATATACACACACATACACATACAAGCACACATACATATACACACATATACACATACACAGATATACGCATACATATGTATACGTGTGTATCTTATAAAACAAAGTTCAGAGTTTTCATAAAACAAAAACAATGTTCAGCGGTGGTAATGATGGAATGGGGATTGTGGTCTAAATGGAAATAGCATGATGTGAAAATGATTGGGAAATAGAACAAAGTCCTAGGTAAAATAAGGAAAAAGCTCACTTGAGAGCCTGATGTCCAAGGGCTAGATTCCATGGTCTTGATGGGGATGGGGCATATGGGGCTGATGTTCATAGTGGAAGTAGCATAGTATAGAGATGGACAGGATTGATTGTTTGCCTTTATACACAAAAAGTTATCTTATGGCCCAAGGAATTTCTGGAGAAAGCATAATTCTAGAGGATGTCTAGTAATAGAGTCAAGGTAGGTTTGAAACATACTTTAAAGAGTATGAAAGGGTTTAGTTAAACAATAGGTGAACTATTTAAATGTAGTTAAAGATATTCTATTATTAAGTGATATCTCTATTTCTCTAACAATTGTTTCCTTTGCTGTTGGTTTTATGTTCCTCTTAAAAAGGATTAATACTCTTTCAATGCATCAGAATATCAGAGGAATATTATTGTGGATATATATTCTACATTAATATGTCTCTATTTAAAATTTTCAAAACAGAACTTACAATTTTCTTCCTAAATCCTCCCGCAATTCCAACTTTTCTCTAATTAAGGCTACCATTAGTCTTCCAATCATCCAGGTACTTAACCTGAGTGTCACCCTTGACTCCTCACTTGCACATAGCCCAAACTTCCAATATGTTGTCATGTCTTATCATTACTGGTTTCAAAAAATTCTTGTAAAAGTCCCTTTGTCTCCACTCATTGCCACTATCCCGGTAAAGGCCTCATCCCCTTTTCTCTGGACTTTTACGATGGCCGTATGGCTGATCTCTGTGCCTGTATATTGTTTCCCCCACCCCGATTTCTTTTTCTGTCAATCATTCTATTAAAGTAATGTACTTAGAAGATTTCTTCTTAGCTTTATTATTATTTGTGATGTATTGTTTCCCTTATAAATATAAACTCTTGCAAAAATTAACTTGTACGTGAGAATGCAAAGAAAGGGGAGAAGGTACAGATACAAAAATTGGGTCATCAGAAATAGTGATAATAATTTGAACAGGAAGACTCTAGGTCTTTGGGCTGCCCAGGTTTTAAATTATTACACAGAGTATCAATGCAGAAATAACATAATGTGTCTTCAGGATCCGGACAGTATATTGGCTCACCTTGAGGTGGGTTCAAGCATTTCAGCTAGATTTGAAGTTGTATTCTCATAGCCCAACTAATAGGTGTGGTGTATCTACACAGCAGTGTTATAAGATAGCAACCTAGAAGAACTGCTCTTAAAATTACAGTGTTGGGTAGATAGCCTTCCTGACCAGTTTGAATGAAAATCATGGTTCAAAGAGTTGCTTTGCCATACACACAACCCGACATTTTTCATTCAAACATTTAGTGCAAACCTTCAGGTAAAATGCATTCCAGGCACAAGTGCTGCATCATCCATGTATGTTTAAGTTATGAAAAGCAGTTCGATTTCTGGGTCTTTAGAATTTTACACCTGTCCCAGTGCCATTTTCTTGTATGTGATGTATGTGTGTGTGTTTGAGACTTGAGTTTGTCCTTTGAACTCCAGAATATGATTGGAAAAGAAATGATAGAGCTCTCCATAATTCTACAATCACACTAAGTAATGCTATTGTTTGAAAATTGGAGTGGTGACCTCGTGGTTCAGGATAGAACATAAATTTATATTTAATACATTACAATTTCAACATGGAAGAAATATCTCAACTAGAATTGGATTTTTTTTTTACTGAAAATAGTTCTTATCTTTCAAAGGTAAGTCACAAAGTCATTAGAATTTTTTGCTTCCTGGATACAGCCTAACTTTTCCTTGGTTCTCAATTTCTTTGCTACTATCTGTTTAGGTCTGAACATTGTACACTCTTACACAATAAATTCCCATGGCTATCTATCACCTCCAGAATCAAATACAAAGGCCTTTGTTTGGCCTTTAAAGCCATCACAACCTGGTCTCTGCCCATCTTTCCAACCCCTCCACTGACTCTATAATTCAATTACCTCAGTCTACTTGAATTTCCTCTAACATGACCTTATATCTCCCATCTCCATGTCTGCATTGTTTGTTCCCTGCCCGATACTTCTAAAGCTCTATCTCTTTACCTCAACCTCCTGGCTTTCTTTAAGACTCACCTCAAGTCAAAAAGACCTTTATAAGAGGGATTTCCTTGTCTCTCCAGCAGTAGTGCCTTCCCTTCTTGGATTACCTTCCATTTAACAATCATGTCTCTGAGTCAGTTAAAGCTGTCTCTAGCACTGTTAGGATCCCTGGGAAGCACAAAATAATATTTTAAGCATGGTAATGTGAACATTTCTTCCTTTAGATTCTTCTCCTTGTTAGTAACCAATTATAGAGGAGGGTTGTCATTCCATTTGGTCATAGTGTGAAATGTTTTCTATTACACCCACCACACATTTACAAGAACATCAGTGCCCCCATGCTTTAAAATGTCATGTATACGACTGAATGAACAGTGAACATAAAAAGTGCGAGAAGATTGTGATATTTGATGCTTCACATAGTAATTGCTAACATCTGGCATCCTCCCTGCTTACATATGTAGAATCTGATGCGAGTACACGTTTAGAAGCCAAAAGATTATAGATGGTTTGAGAAACTGCCAGTCTGAGTAAATATTCTTAGGCTTACATTCATTAAAAAAGTATCTGTTAAACAAATACCCATGATCATGGTAGGTATGGGGCAAAGTAAAAGGGGAACAAGGAAGGATTTCACATAAAGGACATTATTTCCTGCCCTCCAGAAATGTACAGTAATGATATGTGGCATTTATATACTGCTTTATTTTTTTAACTTACCTGGTAAATTTGTTGGTATGGGGAATTCCCAGTGGTGAAATTCCATATTAAATCCATGTTAACGCCTGCGCTGCATCTTATAGCCTTAGAGAGCTTCCTGGGCTATTGACAGATATAATTTTTGCTCAGGCTTGCACTGATGGTGTGTACTAGGTCTTCTTTTCTCACATCTTCTGGACTCTAAAGCCAGTTTCCAACCCACTATACCATGATATTTTTTTCTCTATATAGTGCTTGGTAATAATAAAATGCCTTAAATACATTATATCATACCTACTCAACAGCATAGATAATGTAAGTAGTATGCTTATCCTACAAATGAAAAAAACTGAGGCTCAGAGTGTGACTTGCATTGAGTCACACAGCTACTAAATAGCTGAGTAGGTCTGTCTCCCTCTCATCCTGGGCTCTTTGTATTATGCCAAATTGATCCCCTACTATTTGGTTTCAGTAAATAATATATAGCGTGGAACAACTTAAAATACAAAGCCTTATTGATAAACTAATATTAGTCAAGCATACTGAACTAGTTACTGAAAGTAATAAAAATAAATTTTGTGATTATGAAGTGCAATTCCAGATAGGTTTAGTATTTCATGCAATGATGGGAGAGTAACAACGTTTGATGTTGATTCTGAAGGGAGAATGAATTAAAACAAATTAGGGACTTGCATTTTACCGTTTGGCATGGTCTTATCAGTGACTTTTCACCCTTATTATAGCTAGATAGCACCCATATGGTGGTTTAAGGGCATGCAAAAAGCTTTATATTTTCTTATTTTATTGTTATAACAACCCTGGGAAGTAGGTCATATTATTATTAATGTGGCAGAAAGAGTTTAAGTGATTTGCCCAAGGTTAATAAATGGTTAGTAAATATCTAATGCTGAATCTGAACTCAACTTTTCCTTCCTCCAGGTCCAGTGTTCTATCCACTGTGCGTTTATTCTGTGACAAACATAAAAAAAGATCATGAAAAAATCAATTCAATAACAGGATAGTGAAGAATTTTTTGACAGAAGAGAAAATTCTAAAATACTGCCTTTGTGTTATACCTCTCACTTCTAGTTTAAATAATCTTCTTCAGAGAGTTTTCACTGATCAGGTATTTCCTCCTTAAGAAGGACATTCATAATCAGGAGAAGAGCTAAGGGAAGCATGAAAATAGTTAATAAGTTGGGAGGAGAGTAGAAAATTCATATGAAAAAAAGCTAGAGAATTAGGATTATTTAGGCTGGACAAAGCAAGATTGAGTGTTGGCATAATATCTATAAATACACGAAGTGTTATTATATAGAAGATGGTACCCAGCTGTTCTCCATCTGTGTTGAGGACAAAACAAGGACAAATCTGCTTAAATATAATGTCAGGAGAATTTAGGCTAATATAAAGGAAGAAAGTCTTTATGATAAAGTTGTTAAACATCAAAAAGGAATCCTGAAGAAGGCTATAGAAAATGATGGATTGGTCTGAAATACTTTAATTTATAACCTTTTGGAGGAGATAGTATGACAAAAGTGAAAGGATGAGAAAAAGTTTCCTATGACAAAAGACACTAGAGAAAATGGTGACAGCCCACCTAACATGAAGCTGACACAGGAAACATTATACTTAGACTCACGGAGCTGTAAGGGGCGTCAGGAATCATATAATCCAACTGTCTGGTTTTATATCTGAGCAAAGTAACACCCAAAGAGAATAGGAGATTCTGGTAAAGTTGCTCAAATCTTGGTGATGATGTCCTAGAAACCTTGGGCCTTGTTCTTCTCCTAATGGAAAGAATATTGGATTGGGATGCAAAAGACTTGATTTAAGTACTTTTTTTGTGAAAAGCACTATGTTAAACACAGGAGTCACATAGATAAAAATGAAAAATTCCCTGCCCCCAAACATTTTTCTGTCAGGGGGAACAAAATACATCTAAGTATGTGAAGAATACATTTAGAACAGGGTAATTTTTAGGGGGTAGGTATTAACAGGTGGAGAGAATAGAAAAGATCTCCTGAAGAAGGTAGTGTTAGAGCTGAGATTTAAAAGAAGCTAGGAATTTTAAGCCATAAAGATGAGGGCATTCTCTTCATTGGAGACTGGCTTTGCAGAGGCATGAAAGAGGAACACCCGGCGTGGGGTGGTTGCTGAAACCCAGAAGGCACCAGGGCCAGGGGGCCACTTCAGTGCAGCAGCAGCAGAAGCAGCAGCCATGAGAGGCAGCATCTATGGAGGAGATGAAGTTGAAGCTTTTGTTTTTGACATTGGCTCCTATACAGTGAGAGCTGGCTATGCTTGTGAGGACTTCCCAAAGGCTGATTTTCCCACCGCTATTGGTGTGGTACTTGAAAGGGATGCTGGGAGCAATTGATGGAGATAGATGGGGATAAAGGCAAACAAGGAGGTCCCACATATTACATAGATACCAATGCACTGTGTGTTCCAAGATAGAATATGGAGACAATATCATCTTTAAAGAATGGAATGATTGAAGATTGGGATAGCTTTCAAGCTATTTTGGATCATTCTTACAAGATGCATGTCAAATCAGAAGCCAGCTTGCACCCTGTTCTAATGTCAGAAGTACCATGGAATACCAGAGCAAAAAGAGAAAAACTGAGAATTGATGTTTGAACACTACAACATCCCTGTATTTTTCCTTTGTAAAACTGCAGTTATTACAACATTTGCTAATGATCATTCCACAAGCCTAGTTTTGAATAGCAGGGAACACTCATAGTACAGCCATTCCAGTCCATGATGAATATGTCCTTCAGCAAGGTATTGTGAAATCACCTCTTGCAGTAGACTTTATTACCATGCAGTGCAGAGACCTGTTCCAAGAAACGAATGTAGAATTGATCCCTCTGTACACAATTGCATCAAAGGAAGCTGTTCATGAAGGACCCCCAGCAAATTGGAAGAGAAAAGAAAAGTTTCCACAGGCTATGAGGTCTGAGTACAATTACATGTGTAATTGTGTGATCCAGGATTTTCAAGCTTCTGTCCTCCGAGTATCAGATTCAACTTAGGATGAGCAAGTGTCTGCACAGATGCCAACAGTTCACTATGAATTTCCCAATGGCTACAACTGTAACTTTGGTGCTAAGCAACTCAAGATTCCTGAAGGGCTGTTTGACCCATCTAATGTGAAGGGGTTATCAGGCAACATGATGCTTGGAATCAGTCATGTTGTTACCACAATCTTTGCGATGTGTGACATTGATATCAGACCAGGCCTTTATGGCAGTGTCACAGTGGCAGGAGGAAACACTCTCATGCAGAATTTCACTGAATCCGGAGCTGTCTCAGAAGACTCCTCCGAGCATGAGATTGAAGTTGATTGCAAATAACACAACAGTGGAATGGTGATTTAGTTCATGGATTGGTGGCTCAATTCTAGCCTCTCAGGGCACCTTTCAACAGATGTGGATTTCCAAACAAGAGTATGAAGAAGGAGGAAAACAATACGTAGAAAGGAAATGCCCTTGAAGCCAGTGCTGAAAAAAAACTGTGGCCTTCCCTATGGTCCCTTATGTTTCATAGCTTTAGTATACTCAGGAACAAAAATGAACATCTTTTGTAGAATGTTTATACATTTTTGCATACTTCAATTTCCATTTAACAAATTTTAAACCTCTAACTGACTAAATAACTTAAAATGAATTTTTGCCTTCCTTGTAAAGCAGTAACTCCTATAAGCATTTTATAATTTTTGTGTAAATACCTATTTTCTCTAAATATTTTCCTTTTAGTAAACTGCTTTCAGTCCTCTGATTAACATACAAATGATTGGTAGAATTGATTTTTACTGACTAGTAAAACTTACTGCCTATACCTTTACCTCATACTTGCAAAAGTAGATAATAAAGATTTCTATCCACTATAAAAAAGAGGAATACCCATTTTTTTCTCCCATAGAGTGAATGAAGAGGAATATGCAGTAACTCTGATAGACTTTAGTCAAACTATGAAGGATTGTAAATCAATTAATCAACAAGCAATTGTTAAATGGTTACTATGTGTGTCAGGGAATAAATAATTATATAAACATTTAAGTTCCAAAAGAAGGTATTTGTATTAGATACTAGATGTAATAGGTAGTCACAGGAGCTTATTGCATTGGGAGGAGATGAGGTCAGACCTATGATATAAGAACCTAATTTTGGCAATGTGTAGAGGAAGGATTAGAGAGGAGAGAGATAAGGCAGTGGTACCAAACAGGAGGCTATTTCAGTGATTCACATAGAGAACAAGAGCCTAAACTAGGGTTGTTGTACTGTACATGCAGGGGCAGCTAGGTGGCTCAATGGATAAAGTGTCAAGCCTGGAGTTAGGAAGACTGATCTTCCTGTGTTCAAATCTGTCCAGGCACTTCCTAGTTGTGTGACCCCGGGTTCACTTAACCTTGTTTGCCTCAGTTTCCTCATTTATAAAATGAACTGGAGAAGGAAACCACTCCAGTATCTTTGCCAAAAAAAACCCAAATGGGGTCACAAAGAGTCAAACGTGACTGAAAAATGATGACTCTGCATGAAGGAAAAGTGATAAAGCAAGGTATTTTGTGCAAGTAGATTTGGCAGATCTGACAGCTAAAAGGATTAAGTGGAGTAGGGAGAATGAGGAGTCATAGATGAGTCTGATTGCAATCATGGGTAATTCGAATTATGGTAGTAACTTGAACAGAAATGAGGAAGTTTAAAAGAAAGTTGGGTTTTAGTATATAGATGTGTTCTTTTTAGATGTGTTGAATTTGAGATACCTATAGGACTTCCAGCTCAAATGTCCAGTGGGAAATTAAGAATACAGAGTTAGGGCTCAGGAGAGAGACTAGGACTGGGCATATAGATTTTGGAGTCATCTGAAAATAAATGACAATTTTACCAATGGGAACTAAGGTTGTCACTAAGAAAACTGTAGAAACAGCACAAAAAGGGTCCAGGACAAAATCCTAGGGTACTCCATTGTTAGGACATGAAATGTGATGTTGATTCAGCAAAGATGACTGAGAAATTCTCAGACCGCTAGAAGGAGAACCAAAAGAAATAAATGTCATGAAAATCAAGGGAGGGTTCAATATCCGGGAGGAGTAGGAGTTTAACACTTTATTTTTTTTATTGGTCAATAGTTTTTCTTTCTTTCATTTTGCTCTCCATGGCTTAAATATCAAAATCATTAAAATAGTTTATATAGTATTGGGATTAATATTTTTTCAACTGAGTTTTTTATTTGTGATTAGAAGGATTTTAATTCTTATTTTATTAATATTTTTAGTTTTCAACATTGATTTCCACAAAATTTTGAGTTATGAATTTTCTCCCCATTTCTACCCTCCCACCCCACTCCAAGATGGCATATATTCTGATTGACCCATTCCCCAGTAAGCCCTGCCTTCTGTCACCCCACTCCCTTCCCCCATTCACTTTCCCCTTACTTCTTCTAGGGCAAGATAGATTTCTATGGCCATTGCCTGTATATCTTATTTCCCAGTTTCATGCAAAACCAACTTTTTTTGAGCATCTACTTTTAGAACTTTGAGTTCCAAATTCTCTCCCCTCTTCCCTCCACACCCACCCTCCCTAAGAAGGCAGGCAATTCAACATAGGCTAAACAGGCATCATTATGCAAACACTTCCATAATAGTCAAGTTGTGAAAGACTAATCATATTTCCCTCCATCCTATCCTGTCCCCCTTTACTGAATTTTCTCCCTTGACCCTGTCCCTTTTCAAAAGTGTTTTCTTTTGATTACCTCCTTCCCTGATCTACCCTCCCTTCTATCAACCCCCCCACACCCTTTCTTATCCTCTTCCTCCTACTTTCCTCTGGGGTAAGATACCCAATTGAGTGTGTATGTTATTCCCTCCTCAAGTCAAATCTGATGAGAGCAAGATTCACTCATTGCTCCTCACCTGCCCCCTCTTGCCTTCCAAACAGACCTGCTTTTTCTTGCCACTTTTAGGTGAGATAATTTACCCCATTCTATCTCTCCCTTTCTCCCTCTCTCAATATATTCCTCTCTCACCCCTTAATTTTATTTTTTGATATCATCCCTTCATATTCAACTCACTCTGTGCCCTCTGTCTATATATATATATATATATATATATATATATATATATATATATATATATATATACATGTGTGTGTTTGTGTGTGTGTGTTTGTGTGTGTGTGTGTGTGTGTGCATGTATTCCCTTCAACTACCCTAATACTGAGAAAGATCTCATGAATTACAAACATCATCTTTCCATGAAGGAATGTAAACAAAACAGTACAAATTTAGTAAGGGCCTTAGGATTTTTCTTTCTTGTTTATCTTTTCATGCATCTCTTGATTCTTGTATTTGAAAGTCAAATTTTCTATTCAGCTCTGGTCTTTTCATTGAGAATGCTTGAAAGTCCTCTATTTTATTGAAAATCTATATTTTGCCTTGGAGCATTATACTCTCTTTTGCTGGATAGGTGATTTTTGGTTTTAATCCTAGCTCCTTTGACCTCTGGAATATCCTATTCCAAGCCCTTTGATCCCTTAACGTAGAAGCTGCTAGATCTGGTGTTATCCTTATTGTGTTTCCACAATACTCAAATTGTTTCTTTCTGGCAGCTTGTAGTATTTTCTCCTTGACCTAGGAACTCTGGCATTTGGAAACAATATTCCTAGGAGTTTTCTTTTTGGGATCTTTTTAAAGAGGCAATTGGTGGATTCTTTCAATTTCTATTTTCCCTCTGGTTCTAGAATATCAAGGCAGATTTCCCTGATAATTTCTTGAAAGATGATGTGTAGGCTCTTTTTTTGATCATGGCTCTCAGGTAGTCCAATAATTTTAAAATTATCTTTGCTGGATCTATTGGTTTTTCCAATGAGATATTTCACATCATCTTCCAGTTTTTCATTCCTTTGGTTCTGTTTTATGATTTCTTGATTTCTCATAAAGTCACTAGCTTCCACTTGCTCCAATCTAATTTTTAAGGTAGTATTTTCTTCAGTGGTCTTTTGGACCTCCTTTTCCATTTGGCTAATTCTGCCTTTTAAGACATTCTCCCCCTTGACTTTCTGGAGCTCTTTTGCCATTTGGGTTAGTCTATTTTTTAAGGTGTTGTATTTCCTCAGTATTTTTTTCATATTTTTCTTGGAGGCTTTTGATGTAGGCTCTTTGACTTTGTTGACTTCTTCTGGCTGTATGTTTTGGTCTTCTTTGTCACCAAAGAAAGATTCTGTAGTCTGAGTCTGTGTCCTTTTTTGCTGCCTGGTCATGTTCCCAGCCAACTACTTGTCCTTTGATCTTTTTGTCAGGGTATGCCTGCTTGTAGAAGAGAGAGTACTTTGTCCCAAACTTTAGGGGCTGCACTGCTGTTTTCAGAACTATTTCACTGCAACCTCTGCCACACCAGTGCTCCTCCTCCCATAAGAACCACCAACCAGGACTGTGACTCAGATACAGGCAGGGCAAAAGAATAGAACCCTGCCTCTCTGTTAACAAAGTGCTCCGCACTCTGGCTCTGATCTGCCACTTGATTCTTCCCACTGGGTGGGCCTGAGGCCAGAAGAAACCACAGCTGGGGCTCTGGAAGCAGCCGCAGAAGCTTTCTGCTGCTACCACTGTGCTTCCTCTGCCACCCCCAGGGCTGGGGCTGGGCCATTCTCACCCTGATCCAGAACTTTTCCCACTAACCTGCTCCATGGTCTTTGGCATTTATGGGCTGAGAAGTGTGGTAAGTGCTACAGGTTAGTGATTTATGGCCCTAAAGCCTGCTCCACCTGCCCAACTCCTGGTCTGTTATGTCCTGGCATGGTTCACGCTGGGCTGAGCTCCACTCCTACCACTGTGTGATAGACCCTTCCTAGCTACCATCCAGGCTGTCCTGGGCTGGAGACCTGCTTCCCTCTGCTATTTCATGGGTTCCACAGCTCTAGAATTTGTTCGGAGCCATTTTTACAGGTGTTTGGAAGGATTTGGGGAAGAGCCTAAGGAAGTCCCTGCTTTCCAGCTGCCATCTTGAATCTTCCCTGCCCCCCCATCCCGGATTCAAGTTTAATATTTTAAAATGATACATAAAGAGGTCAAGAAGGATGAGGAATAAAAAAAGCTATTAACTTTTATAATTAAGCAATTATTAGTAACAGTAAATACTGCGATTACTGAAAAATGTTCTGGCAAAAATTATCTTTAGACAAACCCTTAACACCATATACCACAATGAGCTCCAAATGGGTATAAAACTTGAATATTAAAGATCACATCATAAACAAAATAAATTAGAAAATAATCAGATCAGGTACCTTGCATAGCTATGGCTAGGAAGAGTTCCTAAGTAGCCAAGGGAGGAAATTTATCATAAAATATAAAATAGATCACCTTGTTTACAAAAAAAAATGAAATACCTGTGCAACAACAATATCAGTGCAACTGGGATAAGAATGAAGTTGGTCAATTGGGCAAAGAGTATGATATATAAGACAAATGGAGTATATGCAAATATATAAGAGCAAGAAACATCTCACAATGAATGTATTCAAAAGTTATAAAAATAGTTCTCAAAAATTATAAAATAATAATCATACAAAAGATTAATCAAAAGCACAAGTAATAAAATATGCAAACCAATCTGAGATTTCAACTCACAATGAACAAATTGGATAATACAAAAGAGGATGGGAATAATTAATGCTTGAAGATTTACAGAAAGCTGTATTAATATACTGTTTGCAAAGCTGTGAATTGGACCAATCATTTTGGAAAACTCTTTATAATTATGATAAGAAAGTGACAAAATGTTCATACTCTATTGACTTAGAGATCCCCAATAAAGTGAAAAATGGAAAGATAGATTTCATGTTGACCAAAATATTCCAAGTGGCACTTTTTATAATAGCAAAGACTTGTAAACAATGTAACATCATAGCTTAGAAGTTAGAAGAGACTGTAGCGTTAATCAAACCTATAGTCTCATGTTGCAGTTCAGGATTCTTGAGCACAGAAAATTGTAATGATTTGCCAAAGCTCATACAAGTGAGCATACAAGTGAGTGTGAGTTAGTAGCAGATTGCAGACTCAAACCCAGATTCTCTAACTCTAAATGCAGATATAAAGATGAACATATTCACAAACTCTTTGATTTGGAAAATGTCACAGAGGCTGCCTAGTCTAATAGACTAAAGAATAAGAATTCATTTCACAACATAACCAACAAACCATTATGTGGATTTTGATTAAAGTCTTTCAGTGAAGGGGAAACCTGTCCTCCCAGAACCAAAGTAGTCTATTCCACTGTGTGATAATTTTAACTTTAAAAGTTTTTTTAATAATGTTAAATTTGTTTTTTCCTCAACTTCTCTCCATTGTTGTTTTTTTTACACCACACTATATAGCTTCCCTTGCCATCATAGGACAAATCTGTACATAATACATGTATGTGACTATTCCGAAGTCAATAATAATCACCTTTTAAAATAATCATTTTTTTGGCTTAGCTTTCCTTTAGTTTTCCTTTCTCTACCCATTGAAAGGAAAATTCAGAACTGATCATGTACGTGTCATAAATACCCCACATTGGCTGTTGTCCACAGCAGCAAAAAACAATTAACAGAATCACCTGTTAGGATATCTACTTGTGCTTCTATTGCCAATGATAATCATTGATTTGATTTACTTAAGATTTTCTTCCTTGATTAAGGCTATTAGTGTCCCAGATTGATTGCATAATTATACTTTCTTATTACTATCTTTGAATTTCAGATAGTATATTGCATTTTATATCAAGCTCAGATAACTGTAATCTGACAGATTCCCATCTCATCTTTTCTGACCCAATACTAATGATAGTATATAGCTTAAATTCAGTTATTTAGATAAATAGGTTGAGTTTAAGTGCTGTTACAGCCTTAATTTTAAAATACTAAGAACAGGTGAGAAATAAAGGCAATCTCAAAATAGTGAAGACTAACTCATTGAAGTAAGTCTCAAATAGATATCACTTGAACTTTGTAACAGTAAAAGGTAGCTAATGACAGTAGAGAACAAGTTTGATAGGAGAAAAAGAAATTGCTTCTCTGTCCATTCCAGGCTGAGGCATACGCAAGTACCAATGATAAATCAGTATCATCTAAATGTGGTTCTCTGAAATCATACCTCTGCTATATTTTCACATCTATAGAATAAAAGCTGGAGAATTTTAGAAGTAGAAGTCAACTACTTTTGCCTAGTACTATAATACTAGTACTAGATAATGAAGTACTAGTTTCACACTTTATTTTTCAGTTTAGTAAAGAATTTTTAAAGTCTAGTACTTTATTTTTCATATTAGGATGTTGAACTCCAAAGAATGATTTTCTTAAGGTGTAACAGGTCACAACAAGGACAAAATCCTGTTCTGCCATTGATCTTTTTCATTCCACCTCCTGGATGATTACAGTCAACAGGTAAATGGTCCCCACTTTGCCACTGTAGGGTCTCTAATATCACCCTCCCTCCTCCATTCTTTCCCTTCTCCTATCCTGTAATTGTTGCTAGAGTAATCTTCCTAAAGTCAACCTTTCAACATGCCATTTTATTTCTCAAAAATCACGAATGAATTATTCGGCATGCTTCCATGCCAAATCAAAGCCAGATTTCTTACCCTTGCATTCCAAGCCTTCCAAGATCTGTCTTCCAGCTGCTTCACATCTTTAATGCTCCATTCAAAATAGATTACGTACCCTTCTCTGAAAATGTACCACATATTCCAATCTTTGTGCCTCTGCTCAAACTATTCCCTATTTCAGAAATGCTACTAATACCAATTCTGCCTATTTAATTCCTCAAATGTCCACCTCAAATGTCACTTCCTTCCTGAAGTCTTCCTCAATACCCTAATCGGATGCCTGTCTTCTGAGACTCACCTCCAACACCTACTGGCTACTTTCAAATCTTGGGTTTTTCATTGAATCTCTGTGACCCTCGGTTACCTTACTTTGGGCCATTTACTCACTTTATGTGGCACTGGCAAGTATTCAAAGGACTGCTAACTACTACTTCAGGATTCTAGAGGAAAACCTGAGGGACTTTGGCTTCTAAAACTATTACTCATGAGACCTTATCCTGTGCAATTTGAAGAAAATTAAACAGTTGATATCAATTACTTTTTACAAATGGAAAATTTTGAGAAGACATAGTAAGGACATAACTAACACAAACATTTCTCCAAACTAAGAGATGAATTCTCTGATTACAAACACACACACACACACACACACACACACACACACACAGTCACTGGGGATAATGTGCTCAAGGTTAAAGTCAATGATACAAAATATTTCTCCAACTTGGGGGAATGCCTTGCCTTTTGCGTAGAGTCATTTGGGGTAAGAGTGCGAAATGAACTTAAGTACCATAGTAGTGAGGCGCATATGTATGGAATGCAGCCAAGGGGGACCTCATATTTCCTGATTCTGGGCCTCCTCTATTTCCTTCCCAGAATAACCAACAATTAGCTTTTATGGACAGTATCATTATACATTGTAAGAACTTAACAAATGCTTGACTGATGGACTATATGAATCACTCTTTTGCTCTTTTAGCAGCTTGTCTCCTTTCAGGAAGAGACTCTGGTTGCTAAGGGGACCTCATGATGCTTTTGTTGACCTTTCAAAGCTCACAATTAATTCGGTTCATTCTCTCTCTGGATACTCATTCATTTTACATGAGAAAAGAATGAACACAAAAGATACCAAAAAAGCATAGGTACCATGTTTTCACAGATATGGCATCAGATGGGGGGTCAAGGCACCTACTACCTGTCTCTTCCCAATCCCACAACCTGGTGGCCTACAGCAGGCTTCCTCACTCAAATGCCACCAGTGAATAAAGTGAAAGATGATGTTTTTGAATCATTTGTCCAACCACTTAATTTCTGGCTCAACATCTACTCAGCTATCAGAACTTCTAGCTATTCAGTCAACAAGAAAATTTTAATTATCCCGTCACATTAACCATGAGTCACCATGCCTAAAACCAGTTTCTGAAATGCCAGGTGTTGGAACGGTAACAGGCAGACAATGTTCAGTGTGTTCTCTATAATCCATCAAGAAACACATCTTTATTTATTTTATTTTATTTTTCTTCGCATTTTTTTGTATTTAATATACTTAGTTTTCAGCATTGATTTTCACAAGAGTTTGAATTACAAATTTTCTCCCCATTTCTACCCTCCCCCCCACTCCAAGATGGCATATATCCTGGTTGCCCTGTTCCCCAGTCAGCTCTCCCTTCTGTCACTGACTCTCCTCCCATCCCCTTTTCCCTTTCTTTCTTGTAGAGCAAGATAAATTTCTATGCTCCATTGCCTGTGTATCTTATTTTCTAGTTGCATGCAAAAACTTTTTTTTGTTGTTTTTGAACATCTGTTTTTAAAACTTTGAGTTCCAAATTCTCTCCCCTCTTCCCTTCCCACCACCCTCCCTAAGAAGTCAAGCAATTCAACATAGGCCACATGCGTGTCATTATGTATAACCCTTGCACAATACTCGTGTTGTGAAAGACTTCACTATATTTTGCTCCTTCCTAACCTAACCCCCTTTATTGAATTTTCTCCCTTGACCCTGTCCCCTTTCAAAAGTGTTTGTTTTTGATTACCTCCACCCCCATCTGCCCTCCCTTCTATCATCCCCCCCTTTTTTATCTTCTTCTTCTCCTTTTTTCCTGTGGGGTAAGTTACTCAATTGAGTATGTGTGGTATTCGCTCCTGAGGTCAAATCTGATGAGAGCAAGATTCACTCACTCCCCCTCACCTGACTTCTCTTCCCTTCCTACAGAACTGCTTTTTCTTGCCACTTTTATGCAAGATAATTTAACCCATTCTATCTCTCCCTATCTCCCTCTCTCAATATATTCCTTTCCCATCCCTTAATTTTATTTCATTTCTTTTAGATATCTTCCCTTCATCTTTAACTCACCCTGTGTCCTGCTCTTTCTCTCTCTCTCTCTCTATATATATATACACATACATATATACACACTCACATCTACATATATATATATACATAACATATATATATACATAAACATATATATATATATATATATATATATGTGCATATTCCCTTCAGCTATCTTAATACTGAGGTCTCATGAATCATACACATCATCTTTCCATGTAGGAATGTAAACAAAACAGTTCAACTTTAGTAAGTCCCTTGCAATTGCTTTTTCTTGATTACCTTTTCATGTTTCTCTTGATTCTTGTGTTTGAAAGTCAAATTTTCTATTCAGCTCTGGTCTTTTCAGTGAGAAAGCTTGAAAGTCCTCTATTTTATTGAAAATCCATATTTTGCCTTGGAGCATGATACTCAGTTTTTCTGGGTAGGTGATTCTTGATTTTAATCCTAGCTCCATTGACCTCTGGAATATCGTATTCCAAGCCCTTGGATCCCTTAATGTAGAAGCTGTTAGATCTCTTGTTGTCCTGATTGTCTTTCCACAATACTCAAATTGTTTCTTTCTGGCTGCTTGCCACAATTTGGCAACAAAATTCCTAGGAGTTTTCTTTTCGGGATCTTTTCAGGAGGCAATCAGTAGATTCTTTCAATTTCTATTTTACCCTCTGGCTCTAGAATATCAGGGCAGTTCTTCTTGATAACTTTTTAAAAGATGATATTTAGACGCTTTTTCTGATCATGGCTTTCAGGTAGTGCTATAATTTTTGAATTATCTCTCCTGGATCTATTTTGCAGGTCAGTGGTTTTTCCAATGAGATATTCCACATTGTCTTCGATGTTTTCATTCCTTTGTTTCTGTTTTATAATATCTTGATTTCTCCTAAAGTCACTAGGCTTCCACTTGCTCCAATCTAATTTTTAAGGTAATATTTTCTTCAGTGGTCTTTGGACCTCCTTTTCCATTTGACTAATTCTGTCTTCCAAGGGATTCTTCTCCTCATTGGCTTTTTGGAGCTCTTTTGCCATTTGAGTTAGTCTATTTTTTAAGGTGTTGTTTTCTTCAGTGTATTTTTCAGCATTTTTGGGGTCTCCTTTAGCAAGTCATTGACTTGTTTTTCGTGGTTTTCTCACATCCTTCTCATTTCTCTTCCCAATTTTTCCTCTACTTCTCTAACTTGCTTTTCCAAATCCTTTTTGAGCTCTTCCATGGCCTGAGACCAATTCATGTTTTTCTTGGAGGCTTTTGTTGTAGGCTCTTTGCCTTTATTGACTTCTTCTGGCTGTATGTTTTGGTCTTCTTTGTCACCAAAGTAGGATTCCAAAGTCTGAGACTGAATCTGGGTGTGTTGTCGCTGCCTGGCCATATTCCCAACCAACTAACTTGACCCTTGAATTTTTCAGCGGGGTATGACTGCTTGTAGACTAAAGGGTTCCATGTTCCAAGCTTGGGGGGGATGCACCAGCTCTGCCACACCAGCACTCCTCCTTCCCCAAGAATCCCCAACCCGGACTGGACTTAGATCTTCAGCAGGCTCTGCACTCTTGCTCTGATCTGCCACTTAATTCCTCCCACCAGGTGGGCCTGGGCTGGAAGCCAACTGCAGCTGTAGTTCTGTAGCTGCCCCACCTCTGCTGCCCCCAGGGTGGTAGCCAAACCGTGAACTCCTTCCACTCCCGCAGCTTTTCCCGCTAACCTTCTCTGCAGTCTTTGGTGTTTGTGGGTTGAGAAGTCTGGTAACTGCTACAGCTCACTGATTCAGGGTGCTAGGGCATGCTCTGCCTGGCTCCTGGTCTGGTTGGACCAAGCTTCTCACACTGGGCTCTGCTCTGCTCCGCTCCACTCCTCTCCCAGCTCCAGTGTGGCATAGACCTCACCCAGAGACCATCCAGGCTGTCCTGGGCTGGAGCCCTGCTTCCCTCTGCTGTTTTGTGGGTTCTGCTATTCTAGAATTGGTTCAGAGCCATTTTTATAGGTTTTTGGAGGGACTCAGGCAGGGAGCTCACGCTAGTCCCTGCTTTTCAGCTGCCATCTTGGACTCCACCCAGAAACACATATTTAAACATGCTCCAAGGACAAGAACCTTATTTACCTGTTCCCCTATCTATAAAGGGGAAATAATTGCTCTTATAAAGATCAAATGAAATGATGTATATAAAGTGCTTTGTATATTAAAATGCTATATGTGAGCTACTATTAGTCTTATTTTTATTGCACTTTGTAACTCTTTGTAACTTATTATATTATTCTTTTATGTATTTATTTTGTATATATGTGTATATATATATATTTAAATTGTCCTTGATTGCAGAATTTCACTTTTAATTTCTTGAATTGAACTTGGAATACACTAAAAGTTGAATGATTACACACACAGAGAGACGCATGTCTGAGTGTATCTATGTATCTAGAGATGGATAGATAAATGGATAGATAGATGGATAGGTAGACAGATAGGCAGGGATAGAGATTTGTAATTTCATTAGTATATGAACTCTCAGATGAGGAAACTGCCTATATCAGTGAAGATTAACATCTCTGCAACTATTGGTCTGAAAGAGTTACCTAAGGGGTTATGACTTGCCCAGGGTCACACATCTAGTATGTGTCAGAGATGAGATTTGAATGCTGGTCCTCCTGGCATCAGGGCTAGTTCCCTATTTGCTATGTCATGCTTGCGTTTCTCATGTATGTGTGTTCATACATGAATTTGCATGCAGTACATTTACAGTTGAGCACTACCTGACATAATGTAAGCCTGTTGTTAAATGCTCACACTGATGAACTGAAAATGCCACAAAATTACAAAGCATGAGTTGTTAAGAACATATCCAGTATTCTCTAGGTCACATTGGTTTCCCTATCACCTGTCCCAAACAAGTTAGTGCCCTGAGCAGTAGTTTCTTAGTTTTTGTTGTTTTTTGAACCAGCAATTAGAACAACTTGGGTTTTAAAAAGCTTCAAGATAAACATACTTTAGGAAAGAAATCAAAGATTTCCCAGAGCAAAGAAATTGCTACCAGATGTCATGATATTTATCCATATTCTCTTGCGCCCCAAAGAGATCTTACTTTTATATAACACCATCTGAAAGAGTTATAAAGTATCACCTTAATGACAGAAGGACGTGATTCTTTGAATGCCAGAGGTTTATGATTTGCACTGTCCTCAAAAGAGCTTTCCCCAGTTGAATTCTTTCTGTAGAATGATAATCAATTTGATGGGTCCCCAAATGCAAGCAAACTGAACAAGTATTTAATATGCAGTAGCTGGCTTCTCCCAGCACATTTTTGCACAGCTTGCTTCTTATGGGAAGTCTGAAACATATGAGCACATGTTCCAGTGTGTAGAGAAAACTGCCGACACAAGGAGGTACTTCTAATAGTCAATTTTCTTGAGCACGCTATACAGTGCGACCAATGTTGGATATTCAAATATGTTAATAATCAAGTTTGCTTTTAAATACATAAAAAGCCCTACATTAATACAGTAACACTTATTTTCAACATCATCTTCAAATTATTATTTTTTGTGTGTTAAGTTCAAATCAGTAGTGGTAAAGTATTTAGCTTCATAATTGTATTTTATAACGACCTAAACAAGAATCATGGCTTCAGTGTAGGAGGAACTTCTGAGTTCATCTAGACTGAGAAGTAACAAACTCCAATAGAGACAAGTGCCACTGGTCTTCATATAAAAATCCCTGCAGGTGGCATACTTAGTTTTAAAAGGTCATATGTTTTTATGTTAATTTTAATTATTTCATTAAATATTTTCCATTTTTATTTTAATATGATTCAGTCTTTACTTGGGAGTGTTGTGGGCCATATGTGGCTCTAGACCTTCTGTTTGACATCTTTGATCCAGATCACATGCCCTGACCCATTTTATAGGGAAACCTGAAACCCAAAGAAGTAAAATAACTTGCCCAAAGATGTAAAATTCTTAAGTGACAAATCCAGTGCTCTGTGCCCAGTACTCTGGCTTCTAAGTTTGCTCTGTTTTTTTTTTTCCATTTACCACTGCCTTCCATGGCAGGCAGTGCCATGAAGATATTTTAATTCCCTAAGGGGCAGACCCAGTGTTGTTCTTCAGGTAGATTGTTAATTGTTCACAAATGAAAAAGAGGAATGGAGAACAGAAGGAAGGAAGGAGAAAGGAAAAAAGGAAGGGAAGGAAAGAAGGGAAAAAAGGAAAGAGGGAAAGAAAAAGAAAGAAAGAGAAAAAAGAAAGAAACAAAGAAAGAAAAAGAAAGAGAGAAGGGAAGGAAGGAAGAAAGGAAGGAAGGAAGAACGGAAGGAAGGAAGGAAGAATGTAAGGAAGGAAAGCTAGGTAAAAGAGATTATCAAAGAGGAGAGGGTGACCAAAGGCTATTGGATTTGTTGATTAAAAGATCATTAATAATTTTGGATAGAGTAGTTTTGGTGGAATTATGAAGTCAGAAGTCAGACTGTGAGGGGTTAAGAAGAGAGTGAAAAGAGAGAAAGTGGAGACACCTGCTTCTTCTCTAACACAACTGACTGTACATTCGAAATCCCCCATTTAGACAAGGCTTTTAAATAATTCATATACAGTAATAAACCTTACTAAAGTAGAACTCCGAAGCATTAAGTTGTAGAGCTAGTAAGTGTTAGTGGGGACTTTTGAACTTGGGTCTCTCAAGATTCATAGTCTATGTCTTTTTCCATTATTCCAAGCAACATCATTTCCTAAATGCAGTATTTGATATCTCATATCCTGGCTTGTTCAATACAAATTTTTAGAACCTGCAAATATTCATTGGATGTTGTGCTCTATCTTTTTGATGTGGGTGGTGAACAACTTTGGTAAGTATATACATCTCCCTGCCATATGACTTCTTTGATTTTAATTACCTAATCATAGAATTTCATATAGTCCAATCAATAAAAGAAAATTTATGTGAAAACAATGGGCATCCAGCCTCTGATGGAATATGTCTAATGAAGGGGGATCCTTTGACCTCTCTCTGCAGCTTACTCCTCTTTTTGACAGTCCTAATGGTCAGGAAGGTTTCCTTGGCATTAAGTCTATATACACTGTCTTCTGTGCAATTTCCTCACATTGCTTCCAATGTTGCCCTCTCAGGTAAAACAAAATAAATCTAATCGCTCTTCTATGTCAGAGCCCTTCACATGTTTAAAAACACTTAGATAGTCCTACAGTCTTCTCTTTTGTAGGCTAAATATCTTCCCCCTTTTCAACCTTTCTTCATATGATTCTTCATTCCAGTTGCCCTCTCCTGGAGATTTTTCAGTTTACCAACATCTTTCCAAAATGGTGGTGATCAGAACTGAACATAATAATCCAGATGTGAATGCAGCTCCAAATAACATTAGCTTTTTTTCTTTTTAATTTTTTTGCTGTCATGTTAGTCACATCGTTGACTAAGACCCCCAAGTCATTTAGAGGCAAACCACTGTCTATCTGTACCTCACACACCTTCTATTTGTGAAGTCATTTATGTTTATATTTATCCCTATTCAAATTCATTTTATTATATTCTTTCCAATGTTGTAACCTTTTTTTTGGCTCCTGACTCTGTCATCCAGTGTACTATTCTCTCAAGTCTGTATCTACCATCTATAAGTTTGATAAGCATTCTATCTAAGCCTTATCCAAGTCATTGAGAAAAGTATTAAACATCACAAGGTCAAAGATAGATTCCTGAGGAACTCTAAAGGAAATCTCCTGTCGAACTGAGACTTAGTGAATAGTGACAACTTTTTGAATCTGGCCATTCATTCAAACAGTTCCTATCCATCCAGTTAACCTATTAGCTAGTTCATATCTCCTAAATAGCATGATTATTTTTTACCAAATGGTTTGCTAAAACTTAAAAAATTCAGAACTTAAGCTATACTACAAGGGCATAATTGCTAAAACAATTTGGTCCTTAGTAAGAAATAGGTTGATCATAGAACAGCTGAAGTAAACAATATTCAGAAGCAAATTAGAACATGTTTGATAAACCCAAATATCCTAGCTATTGGGACAAGACCGTATTATTTAAAAAATTGTTCAGAAAAATGGAAAGTGATTTGGCAGAAATTAGGTATAGAGCAACAGTTTAGACTATAGACCAAGAAAAGCTACAAATGGGTACATGGCTGAGATATAAAGAATGGTATCATTAACAAATCAGAGAAACATGGAACAAATTACTTGTCAGATCCATGGATAGAGGAAGAGTTCATAACCAAAAAAAGATAGAGTGGAGGTAAAATGGATAATTCTAATTACATAAAAATAAAATTTTTGCAGAGAAGCAGAGAAATTTTACAATAATGCTAGTCAAGGTGAGCTACAAACTCCACTATTTTTCCTTTATATGGAAATTTTTGACATTCATACTTTTCTAGCCTTGTAGTGCCTTTTGTTTTCTCTATGATTTTCCAAATATCGTTGGCAATGGCTTAGTCCCATCCTATAGCTTCTGAGTGTCCACAGATAAGATTCACTTAGGCCTGATGACTTCAATTCCTCTGAATTCCTCAGAGTAAGCTAGATTTCCCCTTAATAACATTTTATTTATATTAGGTCCCCTTCCTATTAGTCATTTTTGTTCTCTACTTTCCAGTCCAAAAGCCATTCTCTTTGGCAAATATAATAGATGAAAAACAAAATATGAGCACCTGTCTTCTCTTTGTTGTCAGTTATAACAATTAGTCAACCACCAATTAATTAGTAAGTACTTTCAATGTGCTAGATACTATACTAATTGCTAGAGACATAAAGATAAAGGAGAAAAATGTCTTTGATGTTAAGGCGTATGTGCAATGGTCAAATCCCTTCTTTCCTTCTCTGCTTTCACTCCATATAACTTTAGAAAAACCTGTTTGTGCTGCCTAGCTTTTTTTCAGTAGCCCCAACTTATTCTAGGCATTAGAATATCTGTGCACAGCCACAGATATATGGATCCCGTGAGGACCAACCCTGACATACTGCGCTCTTCTCAGCAACCTTAGGGGCAAGGACAACTCCAGGGGACTCAAGATGGAGAATGCTGTCTTCATCCAGAGAAAGAACTGTGAAGTTTGAATACAGATCGAGGTGCACTACATGCTCGCCTTTTTTGCTTCTCTATTGTTTTTGTTTTTGGGTTGTTTTTTTTTTTTTTGGTTCTGTTTCTTCTTTCTCATGATTCATTCCATTGGTCAAAATTCTTCTCCACAACTTGACTAGTGCATAAATTAATTCAATGCAAAGTTATACATGACAGTTATATGAGATTCCATGCCGTCTTGGGGAGGGAGGGGGGAGGGAGGGGAGAAAATCTGGAACTCAAAACTATGTAGAACCGTGTGTGGTAAACTAAAAATAAATAAAGAAATTAAAATAAAAAAAAAGAATATCTATTCATCTATAACTGAACTATCTTCTTGCTCTGTTACTTGATTTTCCTTCAATCTTCTGTGCATATCTTTTAAAATCTAAGTTTGTTGGTGATTTTCATCCTTATCAAAATCGTTCCCTTCCACATATCCTAACTTTAATTGTTCAAAGAATCTCTATGAGGAAGCAAAGATTCACAGCTCTCAACACAACGCAGAGTATTTATTGTATAGGTTTCTTGAAATGGAAATTTATTGTTATATATTTTTAATCCTCTCTTATGTTTTTCTGTGCACATGACATGCTTTTTTTTCTTTTCTTATTTTGCATTTGTTTCAATATTTAAGTTCATATGTTTCTTTTTCTCTATTGTGTATTTAAGTTTTAGTATTTAAACCAAAAATGAAATAAAAAAGAAAGATTCTTATTCTTCTTAGCCTGACATTCTGTAGTATTTTAGTCCATTGGATGCTATCTCTTTTCTTCTGAAATCTTTTTCTTCTTTTAAATCTGTTTTCACAAAATCTAGATTGTATATCAGAATATACTGTGCTTGTTTCTTTCAAAAACTAAGAGGACTAGTTACATTCCTACAAGGTTTCTATCGCTTCTTCCCCAACAACCTTTTCTTTCCTGCAAATAAAGATCATACCTGTATCTTCATTCCTCCACCTTTGAATTAAAGATGACATAATCATGAACAAAGCCAAGAAATGATTAGTTGTTCTGTTTTTTTGGGACAAACACTTAAGATATCTGAATAATTTAACTTCTCAATTAATACTATATAATTATTCTATGCCAGACTTGTTATCTCCTTCTCAAACTTGAACCATTTCTTTTTTCTGTCCATGGGTCTGTAGCATATTTGGATGATAAATTCATTTATATTCCTCCATTCATCTCCTAAATACCCTCAACCCTCTCTGCTTCCTGGATTTCTTCTCATGGCTATCCCCTCTCAAAATGAAAGAATACTCCAAGCCTCACTATTTTTACCAATCCTATTTATTTTGAATAAGGTATGCCCATCTAGAGCCCTATTCCAGGTATAAGTCCCATTCAACCATTTCTCAGTGATACCTATTAGGTCAAATGCTTTTCCTTGTCTTAGGAACCCTAGAGCAGTGGTTTTCAAACTTTTTGGTATCAGTATCCTTTTATACTCTTAAAATTATCAGTAATTGTTTATGTGGATTATACCTATCTATACGTACTATATTGGAAGTCAAAATGCCTTATCATTATTATTATTATTATAGGGTTGGTATTATGGCTTCTATGAACAAGTCTCAGGTACCCTCGGGTGTATTCAGACCACTCTATGAGAACTTGGTGCTTTAGAACATCTTATTGTCTAAAATTTGTATATTTGCATGTACACATTTGAGATCATAAGCTTTACCACTAGCTCATTTCTTGGATTTTGTCCCCTAAGACATGCTGAATCGCTTAACAGCTACTCTTTTACACTATAGCTACTATCTATTTTTCTAGTTTAGTTAGTTTTCTGAAAAACAAATCAACAATAACAAAAAACAGCTCTGGTTCTTTCACTCCTCTTCTTTTCAGTTTAATGTGCTTTTGATTAATTTTTTGAGATACCAGGCAAGTATATCCAAACCCGTATTTATTAGGTATAGTTCATTAATGACTCAGAGAACATCACTAATATATTTTAAGCTATGGTCTAGAATTTTAAATCTGATACCCAGATATCATCTTCTGATTAAATTCTTCAATTTCCCAAACAACTTTTCTTTTTGGTATCCCTTGCCTTCAGTGTGTCAAAGTAATGAAAACATTACCTGTGCCCCTACAATTTTCCCTGTTTTTTTGGCTTGCCTTTTGTTATCTTTGGCAAAGCTTTCTGAGTTTTTTTTCCAGTAGTATCATCCATCCCCCCTAGTGAATTATTGAAGAGAATAGGAATCATTTGTTTTGACAAATATGGAGTCTCTGTTACATCTTGGCTATTCACTCTGGGGAAACACATACCTTTTTGTTGGTGTTATCAGGCCAACAGATAGCTGGCTCACCGATTTTCAGCAGGGAGTCACCAATAGCCCTCTACATTCTTTGCTCCCTCTGTCCCTTATTGGCCAATCTCTTCTCCATTGTAACTTGATCGTATAGTACCTTAAAGGAAAAGCTGCAGCTTCTCCCTCAAAGCATGCTGTTCTCTCTTCTTCGTGAGGATTTTTTAAAAAAGCATTCAATAATGAAGCAAGATTATCTTTGTTATCTTTTGAAGCAATGTTTCATATGTAATGCAAGATGCCTTATTGGAAAAGAGACCTTAAGTTGGGTATTTTATTCTAACAATATTTTAAAAATATAGTCAATTAACAATACTATATGTATTCTTTACATGTTTCAATCAGTTCTATAATATCAATTACTATGGACCAGAATTACTCAGGGCAACTAAGTGGTGCAATGGATAGAGTGCCAGGCCTGAAGTCAGGAAGACTCAACTTCCTGAGTTCAAATCTGGCCTCAGGCACTACTTACCAGCTGTATGACTCTGGGCAAGTCACTTAATCCTCTTTGCCTCAGTTCCTCATCTGTAAAATTAGCTGGAGAAAGAATTGGCAAACCACTCCAGCATCTTTGCTAAGAAAACTCCAAATGGGGTCATCTAGAGTCAGACACAACTGAAACACATGAATAACAGAATTGCTCACATACACCACCCCCCTTTTATAGCATTTCTATTTGTTCTCAAAAGAGTTCAAGTGCTAAACTAATAAGTGGAAGAGACAATGGCTGGCAGGTTGGCACTTGCATTCTTGAAATGTAGTCACTGTCAGTCATGCCACATGCAGATGAAACATTTACCTGCTAATTTCCATGTCTGGCACCGAAATGTCAAAGCAAATATGCAGCCTATACACTCAATGGCAACTTTGATTCCTCTTATTTTCCTGTGAAGTGTTGTCTTGCTTATCAAATATAAAATAAGAGTACCTTATTAATCGTATATCAGGTCCAGTAAAAAGCAGACAGAATTGAGAAATGAGGTTAGTCAGTGCTGTTGAGCACACCAAACATTATGGAAAGACCCTGAGGGGAAGCTCCCAGCATGATTAGACATTCTTCTACTTCTCCTGAAGGGCTGTTAAATTGCTTGTTTGCTGCTTATCAAGTCAAAATGTTTTAAAAGAACATTTTGACTCCTTTATACTCCACCGTGTTCATAATTGGAGGGGGAAAATCCTTTTGAACTTTCGAACCCAGGGAAAGCATTTCTCAAGCTTCAGAAAGTCTGTTTTAAATGAACTCCAGGTTCAAACTGAAGATGAGATGAGAGATCTTTAAAACAAAGTGAAACTAGATAGACACTTCAAAGACTAGAGTTAGGTCTTGAATAGTAGATAGGGAGAACATTTTTTTAAGAAAGAAAATAACTTTAATGAGTCTGTTTCTATGAGAAGCACTCCTATTAGAATCTTTTGGGGAAAAATTATGCAGTAGTCAATTCAGCTTTCTATTGAGACTTGCGATTTTAGGCAAATTAATAATGTCTTCTATGCTCTGTTAATAAGGAGAAAATATTAGCCCTAATTTTAGCTGAAATATCACTGATCTTTAAGTAGAACATTAAATGGTGGTAAAAATGCATGCTTAGAGACCTATTCAAAACTATAAGTGTGGTCTGAGGAATGCTGGGCTTCATATTTTTTTGCTGCTATTCTAAGGGCATTGCACTGGCCCCACAAATTTACTAGGAAGCTTGGGAGTTCTCCTGGAGCTTAGGGATGTTGCAATGAGGGAGAAAAGATGGTAAAAGAGGATTGAGGTGAATATGAAATTGAATTGCCTTAAGAGGTCACTTGCCAGGGTGGAACCAGTTTTTTGAGGGAAAGGTAGCCAAACTTGACAATGGGATTTTTTTGTTGGAGTTCCAAAGGAAGGATGAGATAATCTAGTTCATATTATTAGGTACATGATGTGCTGCCCATTTTACATAGAGTCTCTATGCTTAATTGGCATTTGTGTAAGAAAGAATTTGGAAACACACCTGTGTCCATTTCATATGAATTGTCTTTTGGGACTAGAAAAGAGCATTAAATGCACAACTATTAAAATTTTGTCATGACAATCAGTTGGTGATACCCTGCTGAGTATAGTGAAGGAACATTTTGTCAAATTTGTCACAACAGTAGAGAAATATGTTATAGTCTCAGAGCAGGCATATTGAAGAAATCACAGAAAACTACCACAAACATATAAAAATAAATCTTAACTACTAACTTAACTACTAATTCTGTTTATTCACATGGCACCAATGACAATTTTAGAAGGAACGTAAAAGGTATTTCCAACAACTATAAATACCCAATATGAAACTAAAGAACCAGGGGCATAGGTTGTATTTTCCTCATTGTTGTCGACTAAAGGCAAGGAATGAAGAGAAAAATTAATTTGGGAAATGGACAGCTGTCTAAGAAGGTGGTATCCAAGAGTCAGACTGGGGTTCACTGGTCACAAATTAAAATATGAGGAAAACAGTTTTCTGGAAAGCATTCCTATCAAAAGCTGCTAATATTGTATTTGTTGGGAGTCTTCCAAATCTAATCAAAAGGACTTTGAACTTAAGAGTCTTGAGTCAGAAGAAGACAAACTATGTCTGTAACCCAAGTTAGAAAACAGAGAATAGCTATAGGGAAGAGTCACGGTTTTGAATCCTGTGTAAAAGAAAAAACATAGGTTAAGAAGATGGGGTAACATTGTCCATCAAGAAAGTATACTTATGGGGGCAGAGTCAATATGTTAAAGCTCACTTGAGCTCTCTCAAATTCCCCTCCAAACAACTTAAAAACAGTGCCACAAAATGAATTCTGGAGTAGCAGAACCAATGAAAGGTTGAGGTAAAACAATTTTTCAGTGCAAGATAATTTAGAAGGTCAGCAGGAAAGGTCTGTTTCACTGAGCTAAGAGTGGAGAACAGTTCAGTGCAAGCTGCACCCTGGCACACTAGCAATAGTCTTTGAGGCAACTGAATCAGCAGCAGGGCTTTCCAGAATTTTTAACCCACAGACAGTAAGGGGAATGGACAACTGGTCAGAAGGAGATTACAGGGGATCCTTTCTGGTGTTGGGTACAGAACTCTGCTACATTGACCTTACAAAGCTCTGGACCACAGTCCCAAGGCAAGGAGGAGTGCTACCACACAAGAGTAGCCCCAGGGGTACAGTAGTCTTGGTTACAATGCCAGGGAAGAAAAAAAGTGCTTGTGGTCACTTCAAAGGACCAGAGCAAAGGCTAAGAAAGCAGTGACCACAGCTCTCCTTAGATCATACCACCTTGGAAGTACTGAAGAATTAGATCAGAAAACAGCAGCATGAAAAACCTAAAGCTTGGGACAGTGCTGCCTCTAACCCAGGACCAGATCCCAACTTTAACATGAAGTTAAAAGTCATAAAAAAGATAGACAAAAGAGCACACACACACACATCTCTCTCTGTCTCTCTCTGTCTCTCTGTCTCAATGTCTCTCCCTTCTCTCTCTCTCTCTCTCTCTCTGTCTCTGTCTCTCTCTCTCTCTCTCTCTCTCTCTCTCTCTCTCTCACACACACACACACACACACACACATATACATACTCCATAGAAAGTTACTATGGTTACATGGAAAGATTAAAACACAAACCCAGAAGAATACAACAAAGTCAAAACAGCTACATTTAAAGCCTCGAATGAAAATGTGAAATGGTCACAGGATCAAAAAGGAATACTGGAAGAGGTCAAAAAGGATTTTAAAAATCAAATAAGCAAGGTAGAGGAAAAATTGTAAAGTGAGAATGATGCAAGATAATCATGGGAAAAGAGACAACAACTTGGTAAAGGAAGCACACCCCAAAAAAAAACTGAAGAAAATAATCACCTTAAAAACTGAATAGGGCAAATAGTCACTGAAGAGAACTCTTAAAAAAGAAGAATTTGAAAAATGGAAAAAAAATATGTACAAAAAGTTAATAAAATAGAACTCCTTAAAAATAAAATTGGCCAACTGAAAAAGGAAGTAAAAAGCTAACCAAAGAAAATAATTCCTTAAGAAAACTAGAATTCAGAAAGGAGGAATGAATGACTCCACGAAACATCAAAAAACAGCAAAAGAATGAAAAGATAGAAGAAAATGTGAAATATGTGAAATATCTCATGGAAAAACCACTGACCTAGAAATTAAATCCAGGGGAAATAATTTAAACTATCTGGACCACCTGAAAACCATGATCAAAAAAAGAGCCTAGATGTCATCTTTCAAGAAATTATCAAGGAAAACTGCCCTGATATCCTAGAACCATAAGGTAGAATAGACCTGGAGAGAATTCACCAATTATCTCCTGAAAGTAATTCCAAAATGAAAACTCAGGCATATTATAGCCAAATTCCAGAGCTCCCAGTTAAGGAGAAAATATTGCAAAGCCAGAAAAAAAATCGAATATTTAGGAGCCACAATCAGGATAGCACAAGATGTGGCAGCTTTTACATTAAAGGATCAGAGGCTTTGAATATGATGTTCTGGATGACAAAGGAGATAGAATTACAACCTAGGAATCACCTACCCAAAAAAACTGAGCATAATCCTTCTGGGGAAAAATAAACATTTAATGAAATAGATGACTTTCAAGCATTTCTGATGAAAAGACCAGGGTGGAATAGAAAATTTGACTTTCAAACATAAGACTCAAGAGAAGCTCAAAAGGGTAAACAAGAAAGAGAAATCAAAAGTTATTAAATACATTTAAACTGTTTACTTTCCTACATGGGAAGATGATATTGTAACTCCTTTATCCTTATTAGGGCAGTCAAAAAGAGTATACATAAACAGAGGGTACAATATAAGTTGACTATGATTGAATGATATCTAAAAAATAAAATTAAGCTGTAAAAAGAAGGATGACTACGATGGGATGATACAAGAGAAAGGGGTATGCACTGCAAGAAAGGAGAAGGGAAAGGTAGAATGAGGTAAATTATCTCACATAAAAGAGGCACAAAAGATCTTTAACATTCTTACTCTCATTGGAATTGGCTCAGAGATGGAATAACATACACTCTCATTTGGGTATAGAAATATAGATTACCCTACAGTGAAGTAAGAGGAGAAGAGGATGAGAAAAGTGAGAGTGAGTGTGTGTGTGTGTGTGTGTGTGTGTGTGTGTGTGAGAGAGAGAGAGAGAGAGAGAGAGAGAGAGAGAGAGAGAGAGAGAGAGAATGGGGTGATAGAAGGGAGGATAGATTGGGGGAAGCAGTGGTCAGAAGCAAAACACTTGTGAAGAGGGATGAGGAGGAAAATTGGAGGAGGGAAACTCACAGTAATCATAACTGAAAAAAATTTCAGGCAAGTTTTACTGATAAAGGCTTCATTTCTCCAATGTATAGAGAACTGAGTCAAATTTATGAGAATATAAGAGTAAGAAGTGGCAGATATATTTGCTGAGACAATGTCAAAATTTTAATTCTATTTTTAATAAATTGTTAAAAGATATGAATAGGTAGTTTTCAGGTAAGGAAATCAAAGCTATCCATAGTTACCAGAAAAATTATCTAAATAACTATTGATTAGAGAAGTGCAAATTAAAACAGCTCTGAGGTACCACCTCACACCTATCAGATTTGCTAATGTCACAGAAAAGGAAAATGATAAATGTTGGAAGGGATAGGGGAAAATTGGAACACTAACACACTGGAATTTGGCACTGATCCAAACATTCTGGATAGCAATTTGGAACTATGCCCAAAGGGCTATAAAATTATATGCACCCTTTGGCCTAGATATACCACTACTACATCTATATATCAGAGATTTAAAAAAATTGGGGGGGGTGGAAGAACCTAAATGTACAAAAATGTTTATGGCAGCTCTTTTGTGTGGTAGCAAATAATTGGAAATTGAGGGGAGTTCCATCAATTGAGGAATTACTGAACAAGTTGTGGTATATGATTGTGATGAAATACTAAATGTGCTCTAAGAAATGATGAGTAGAATGCTTTCAGAAAAACTTGGGAAGACTTACATGCACTATTACAAAGTGAAATGAGCAGAACCAGGAAAACATTGTACACAGTAATAGCAATATTATACGATGATCAACTGAAATAACTTACTTATCCTCAGCAATAGAGTGATACAAGACAATTTCAAAGGACTTTTGATGAAATCATGCTACCTGCCTCCAGAGAAATGACTGATGGAATATGAATGCAGATTGAATACATTTATGTTTTTAGTTTTTCCAGGTTTTTTGTCTTTTTGTTCTGTGTTTTCTTTCACAACATGACTCATATGGCAATATGTTTTGCCTGACTGCACCTGTATAACCTAAGTGAAATTGCTTGCCTTCTCAATGAGTCAGTAGGGGAGGATAGGAGGGAAATATTTGGAAATCAAAATTCTTGCCCTACAAGAAAGGAAGGGAAAAGGGGATGGGGGGGCATGATAGAAGGGAGGGCTGACTGGTGAACAGGGCAACCAGAATACATGCCATCTTGGAGTGAGGGGGAGGGTAGAAATGGGGAGAAAATTTGTAATTCAAACTCTTGTGAAAATCAATGCTGAAAACTAAATATGTTAAATAAATAAATTTAAATTAAAAAGAAACAAATGTTAAAAATTGTTTTTACATGTAAATGAAAAAAAATTTTTAAAAAGAAATTACACTTTTCTGAGGAAATCTAGGAAGCAGAATGGGGAAAACATAGAAAATATGTGGATAAATGTCAATGGAAGGGAAAACAAAAGTGATTTCATCACTCAAGTAAACTACAGACTGTCAGGATAAAAAGAACTAGGTCAGGAGAAGAATGTCGGAAATAGATCAGGAGTCTCACATAGAGCTATGATATAGTAGTGAATGATTTCAGTTATCCTGATATATGCTGAAATCTTGATATGCAAAAAGCAGAATAGTTAATAACTTATTGCCTACCCTTAATCTAAATTTCATTCTCCCAAAGGGGGAAGAATAAATAGAAATTATTTTCTGCACCTGATTTTCAGGATGGGGATAGGTTGTTGAGATGTAAATAACAGGAACACTAAAAGAAGTCACTATTGTATCCTAGAATTTGTGATATAGAAGAAGAAATCTAGGCATTGTCTGACATGTATCTTAGATTTGGGGAAAGTAAATTTGAAAGGATTCAGAGAAAAATTTGTTCGGAACCCTATGAACTAAAATGCTACAGGGGAAATTGGGCCAGGAGGGATATGAGATACTCAAGATTAAAATTCTGAAGAAATAGAAGAAAGGATATTATGTGAGAAGGAAAAATTTGATTTGTCTAAATAGACCAATGTGGATATACAGAGAATTCATAAACTAACTTAGATTTTTTTAAAAAAAGGTAGATAAGATGGAAGAATGACCAAGTTACAGAGGTTGATTATAAGATTATGATATTCACCTATTAAAATAGTTTCAGGAAAAGTGAAGATTAGATTAAGCTGAGACTGACAAGTGAGTTAAGAACTAAAAACAATTTTGTTTTAGTTATGAAGGAGGTAAAATTAGCATTTATTAACAACAAGCAATTTTTAAGCACCTACTATATTTCAGGCATCATGCTAAGCATCAGGGATATGAAGAAAGGCAAAAAAGAGGGAAAGAACCCAGTTCCTGCCCTCAAAGAGCTCACAGTCTAACAAGGGTGATAACCTTTCAACAATTATGTACAAATAAAATACATATAGGATAAATAGGAAGTTGTCTCAGAGGGAAGGTACTAAGATTAAGGAGGACTGGGAAAGGCTTCTGACAGAATGTGGAACTTTAGCTGAGACTTAAAGGAAGCTAGGGAAGCCAAGGGGTAGAGTTGAGAGGGGAAAGTACTGCAGACATAGGTCTAGCCAGTGAAAAGTGCCCAGAGTTGGGCAATAGAATAAAGCCAGTGTCACTGACTATGATACATAAGAAGACTGGAAAAGTAGGAGGTGTCCATTTATGGAGGGCTTTTAAAAATGAGAGGGTTTCATATTTATTTTATATTGTTTGAGGTGATAGGGATCCATTGGAGTTGATTGAGTAGGAAGGCAACACACCAGATCTGCTTTAGAAAAATTATGTGGACAGATAATTTGAGGGCCTAGAGTGGGGAAAAATTTAAAGAAGGGAGACCTGCCAGCAGGCTATTACAATTCTGCAGTGAAATGATGAGGGTCTTTCCCAGGATAGTTAGCTATATCTAAGGAGAGAAGGGGCATATATAAGAGAAGATACAAGGGTAATCAAAGAAGGTATTTGACCATTTCTTGAGCTGGATGAGACAATGACACCAACAACAGAAGTCAGAGATATTCAAGTCTTATTTTGATTCTGCTTTCTTTGCCAAGGAGAATTACTTTTACACTGGAATTTATAGGAAAATAAATGACTAAAACAGAGATTTGACATTCAGAGATAAATAAATAACTCACAAGAAAGTGTGAATTTGCCCTTGCTGCATTCAAGTCACCTGGTCCTGAGGATCTATATCCGTGAGTCCCAAAACAAGTGGCAGATATATTTGCTGAGACAATGTTATGGATATTTGCAAATGTATGGAAAATAAGAGAGAGAGAGAGAGAGAGAGAGAGAGAGAGAGAGAGAGAGAGAGAGAGAGAGAGGGAGGAGAGGATGAGAACACAAGATTGGAGAAGGGTAAACACTCCATTTTTTGAAAAAAAAGGATAAGAAAAGAGAACTCACCAAATTTACACCAGTAACCTTGAATTCAATTCCTGAGAAGATTCTAGAACTGAGCATTAAACAGATGATCAGAAAACATCTAGAAATGGAAGCCATGATTATAAAGAGCCAGCATGGCTTCATTAAAACTGGTCATGTTAGATCAAAAGCTTTGATGGGATGACTTATGACTTAAAAAGATTACAAGAAAGATTCATACTTAATTTACCTAGATTTAGGAAAGCTTTTAATGAAGGATTTTAGGCTCTTCTTTTGGGGAATATTAAGAGAAAGGAATTAGAAAATAATATAATTAGGTGGTTTCAATACTAATGATTGGACTCAAAGAGCAGTTGCCAATGGTTCAATTTCATCATGTCAGGAGATCTGTATGGAAAACCACAGGGAACTATGCTTGGCCTTGTGCTATTTAACGTATTTGCTGATGTCTTGGATAAAGGCATAAGTGGTATATTTATTACATTTGAAGATGGAACAACTCTGGGAAAGACAGTTAACATACTGGATTAAATATTCAGGTTCTAAACTGTACTGGGCTGGCTGGAGCCCAGGTTGAATCCAGTAAGAGAAAATTGAATAAGGATGAGTGTAAAGTCCTTGACTTGGGTGTGAAAACAATCAACCTCACATATCCAAGATAAAGAAGACATAGTTTAACAGTTTTTCCAGAAAAGATCTGGAGTTGCAGTGAACTTCAAGCTCACTGTGAACTGGCAATAAGATGTGATAATCAAAAAAGAGATAATGCAGTCATGGTCTGAGAGGCATACTCTCCTGGAAAAGAGAAGTACCTTCATTGGTTACCTTTAGAATAATGTTCAGTACCTGGTTCCATATTTCAGAGGAACATTAATAAGAGGACAATGTCCAGAGAAGTTTTACCAGCATGGTAAAAGGACTTAAATTTCTATCATGTGAGGATTGGTTTATGGAACTAGGGATTTTTAGCCTGGAGAAGAAAAGATGGGGAAGTTTGAGACGTGTGTGTGTGTGTGTGTGTGTGTGTGTGTAACAACAGATGTGTTCAAGTATTAGGAAAGCTTCAAAAATTCTTATTTCATTTGACCCAGGAGGCAGATCCAGAAGGAAAAGTGAAAGCTTCAAAGAGTCAATTTAGATTTGAGATCAGGAAAAACCCCCTAAGTATAATGGGCTTCCTCAAGAGGCTCTCAGGGGTGGAGAACTTGGTGGCCCTCTAGGTCCTCAAGTGTTGCCCTTTGGCTGAAACTTCTAAGTTTGAATTTGGTCAACGGGCTGTACTTGAGGACTTAGAGGGCCACATATGGCCTCAATTGTAACAACAGTGTGGCTAGTAGCTGCTGTAAGGTTGTAAGACCCAATAAGATCAGCAACAAGAGCTGCCAGCACAGGTTCTTTGATCCACTTTTCTAAGTACAGGAACTCGAAGGTGTTTACAATCTCGCTTTAATCAAACATACATATATCACTCACTTAGTGCAAGGGGAAAAGCCAGCACCCTGAACTTCAGAGCAAATACAAACAGAAATTACAAGCATACATTATATAAACAGAGCAAATAACACAATTCAACAGACAAGCTTTGCCTGATGAAGACATCACACGCATAGTTACCAAAAAGAGAAGCACCAACATTTGGGTTTTCTTGAAAGCCAGTGGGCTCTTAACAATGCCTACCCAGAGTCTCCACATGAATACCCTTCCAGTGAGTGAGAGCACCAAACAAAATGCTAACCTCTGAGTTTATATACCCTGTTCAGGGATGGAAGGCTTCAAACCTAATCAACAAAAGGGTGTGGGCCTGGGACTTACCACCTAGAAAGACTGAATCAAAGGCACTTGATTACTTTAGCATTCTCAAAGAGAAAATATTAAAAAAACATCCCACCCTGCTTAAGATTATATTGATGCTTCAGGTTCCCCACTCCTACTAGATTAACATTTATTAAATATATTATAGTAGTGATTCCTTCTGTGTATATGTTGGACTAAGTGGTCACTTAAGTTTCTTCAAACTCTCAATGTGATTTTACGGTGTTATCTCTGGTGGAAAGTGGGGAGGCAGGATAGATCACTCCTTATTTCTCCACATCTTAGGGGATATCCCTCCCAAATTTTCTAGCCACTGTCTTAACAGCAAAGTGGCTCATTCTAGGAATGGGACCTGAAAAGAATATTTCCAAGATGTTCATCTAGAGAAATCCACCTCTGCTCATAATCTTTTGGCTCCTGTTGAAAAAATCTTTCATTTTCAGGGCTCACCACAGGCAAAATCACAGCACACATGACAATTACTTATTGCCTTTCAGCTGGTTTTCCTTCCACTGGTCCTTTTCCTTGCATTCACTTGCCTGGAACCTCTTTCTTATTCCCAAACTGATCTCAGAAAAATAAAATCTGTGATCAGTCATTCAACCATTAATGTCCTTTAACTTAGATGAGCCTTGTTTCTCATTGTGAAGTTAAAAATCTCCTCTTAAAGGAATTTTTATCATCGGCTGGACAGGTAGGATAGAGATGTTTGGGGGAAGGAAAATCTTCTATGAAACCTGGCCAAATGGGCAGATGTCCATTCTGTGTTAGGAGTTTTAATCACTGAAAAGCCATCAATTAGACCAACCTTCCTGAAGGTTCTTTCCTTAGCCAATGCTGCATCTGTGCCTTCAGGCAGAGCAGGCATAAGCAGCTAGTGGGAGCAGGAGGGGATGGAAATAGAGCTGGGCAGAAAGTGATCATTAGTATAAGCCATAAACTGTAAAACAAAGACAGTAAGACCAAGAAGAATCCATATGGTCAATTGTGTAGATTCATAAGCAGAGCCCCAAACTTATAATTACCCTGTTATTTGGGGGGGGGGGGTTTGCATTCTTATATTTTAATTACATTTTATTTTATTTTCAGTTTCAGATTCTTTCCTTTCCTCTTCCTCCTTCTCATTATTTAGTTCTAATGGAAACAATGTGCTTCCTACTCAGAATGAAATTGGATAGAAAGAGAACTTGATTTAGAGTCAGAACAGCATACATGTTCAAATCTAGGCTATGATATTTACTATTTGCTAGAACTTGGACAAGTCCCTTTACTGTTTGCTTTCACTTTACCCATGTACATGGGTGGGGCGATTTCATGAGATGATCTTTGGCACACTTTCCAAATCTGTCTTATGGTTCTATTAAAAATTTCTTATATAATTTTTATAAAAATTCTTATATTTATGATAGTGCAAGTCCTTGGGCATTTTTGCTATTGTTAAAAGAGAAATTAAACCATTTGTTCCCTTAAGTAACTTAAATTACTTTGGTGAGTGTGTACAATGCTAGTGCTTTGGTTAGTACATATAATGCTAGCAAAAATTAACTTTTGAACAGAATCTGTTACATCAAGTATGAAAATATTGACTTTAATAATACAAAGGAGATTTTCTATTGCTTGTAATTTACCACACTTTGATTGAGAGTCCACTTTTTTCAATGCACTCTGCTAACTGCTGAGGATATAAAGACAAAAATGAAATTGTCCCTAACTGCAGAAAACTTAGATATTACATGAAGAAAACAATGTGTATGCAGATATGTAAATACAAAATGACTGCAGTTATCAGGAAAAGATAAGAGGTGGCTCCTGAGTTGTGCTTTGAAAAATGTTGGGGAATACATAAGCAGAAGTAAGGACATTCCAGTTGAGAAAAGGCAGGGAGGTAGAATTGGTTAGTTGGAAATATGGACCATTAAGCTAAATTCTCCCAGATTTGTCTAAATAGACCAATGTGGATATACAGAGAATTCTGTATAACTTGGTTTTCATACCTTTTGGAAGATTTATCAATAAGTTAAGAATTCATCAAAAAGCTCCCAATTTTCTTTTTTTTTCCTGAAATGAATATATTTTTATTTTTTCCTGTTATTTATTTATTTAATATTTTTAGTTTTCAGCATTGATTTTCACAAGAGTTTGAATTACAAATTTTCTCCCCATATGTGCCCTCCTACTCCAAGATGGCATATATTCTGATTTCCCCATTTCCCAGTCAGCCCTCCCTTCTGTCACCCCACTCCCACCCCCCCATCCCTTTTTCGCTTACTTTCTTGTAGGGCAAGATAAATTTCTATGCCCCATTGCCTGTATATCTTATTTCCTAGTTGCATGCGAAAACTTTTTTTGAACATCTGCTTTTAAAACTTTGAGTTCCAAATTCTCTCACCTCTTCCCTCCCCACCCACCCTCCCTAAGAAGGCAAGCAATTCAACATAGGCCACATGTGTATCATTATGCAAAACCCTTTCACAATACTTATGTTGTGAAAGACTAACTATATTTTGCTCCTTCCTATCCTATCCTCCTCTATTCAATTTTCTCCCTTGACTCTGTCCATATTCAAAAGTGTTTGCTTTTGATTACCTCCTCTGCCACCTGCCCTCCCTTCTATCATCCCCCACCCTTTTAATCCCCTTCCCCCTACTTTCCTGTAGGGTAAGGTGCCCAATTGAGTGTGTATGTTAATCCCTCCTGAAGTCAAATCCAATGAGAGCAAGATTCACTCATTCCCCCTCACCTGCCCCCTTTTCCCTTCCTACAGAACTACTTTTCTTGTCACTTTTATGTGAGATAATTTACCCCATTCTATCTCTCCCTTTCTCCCTCTCTCAATATATTCCTCTCTCATCCATTAATTTGATTTTATTTTTTTCGATATCATCCCTTCATATTCAACTCACCCTGTGCTCGCTCTCTCTCTCTCTCTCTCCTTCTCTCTCTCTCTCTCTCTCTCTCTCTATATATATATATATAGATATATATATATGTATATATATACACACACATATATATGTATATATATACATACATACATACATACATATACATATATATGTATATGTATATTCCCTTCAGCTACCTTAATACTGAGGTCTCATGAATTATACACATCATCTTTCCATGTAGGAATGTAAACAAAACAGTTCAACTTTAGTAAGTCCCTTATGATTTCTCTTTCTTGTTTACCTTCTCATGCTTCTCTTGATTCTCATGTTTGAAAGTCAGATTTTCTATTCAGCTCTGCTCTTTTTACTAAGAAAGCTTGAAAGTCCTCTGTTTTACTGAAAATCCATATTTTGCCTTGGAGCATGATACTCAGTTTTTCTGGGTAGGTGATTCTTGGTTTTAATCCTAGCTCCACTAACCTCCAGAATATCATATTCCAAGCCCTTTGATCCCTTAATGTAGAAGCTGCTAGATCTTGGATTATCCTAATTGTGTTTCTACAATACTCAAATTGTTTCTTTCTGACTGTTGGTAGTATTTTCTCCTTGATCTGGGAGCTCTGGAATTTGGCAACAATGTTCCTAGGAGTCTTCTTTTTGGGATCTTTTCAGGAGGTGATAGGTGGATTCTTTCCAATTTTCTAATTGGGAAAGAGTTCTAGTAGGGAACAAGTGTTCTACAAAGTGAGGAGTTTTGCATGCACTAGAAAATTTAGGTTACTTACTGATAATCATCACCAGATTTGGCCCTTTACAACTAGGATAAGGAGTATTATTTATGCTAAATTTTAATGAGTACTCAAAAGGATCATTACAAACCAAATATTTCTTCTACTAGCCTGCCTGAAATTCCTCCAATTTGAGTTATTCCTTTAGTTTAAGGAATTGTGTCTTTAGAACCCTACTAATGTACTACATGATTGTGATTACATATTAGAAGCCACTTATAATGGACATTGGTACAAAGTAAATTCAAATATGGGATAGCACAGCTCAAAGCCTTCAAAGAGTAGGTCACAGAAGAGTGAAGGGTGCTACATCCATAGATTATTTTAGAGTATAGAAGCAGGTGTAATATACAACACAGATTATGTGAGTGTGTTCATTATCATACCATAGCTCTTACTAATGGGAGCAGTTATTTCTGGTCAACTGAGTGCTGCATTTGTGGGCATTCATGTGCAAATCTTCTATAAAATGATGAAGAAATGAAATACCTTAAGTAACTTGAGTTTTCTCAACTCAGCAGACATTTATTGCATTCTTATGCATAAGGCATTATACAAACCCTGCAGGGAATAGAGCTAAAGGGCATGGGAGGCAATTGAGTTGATCTAGCCAACTTAAATTAATTCATTGTAGCCCTGATACCTTTATCAGGTGAGAACTCCTCTACTGAATCAAAGAATTAAAGGCATTAAACTAATATATACTCTACCACACTCTGTGGGTAAGGATATAAAATGACACACTATCTTGGAACTCAAGGTTAATAAAACAATAATCTGTTCCCTTAAAAAGCTTATCCTCTACCAAGAAACATAATATATGCACACATATCACTATAACAGAAAAATAAGCAATGAAAAAAAATTAAAGTGGTATAAAAAGTTGAAGGCTGGACAAATCTTTTTTTAAATTGGGATGTTGAAGAATCCTTCATTCAGATGACAGGAGCCTGGTAGGTAATAGACGTCATTGAAGTATATGGGTAGGTAAGTGACATGCTCAGATTTTTGTGTCATGACAATTTCATCACAACAGTTCAGAGGGTGGGGTATTAAAATAATACAGTCTGAATGAGGGAGACATAAGTTAAAATAAGATGGATGATGGAGATATTTTGGAGGGAGAAACAAAAGGAGCTGGCAACTAATAGCAGGCAAGGATGCGAAGGGAAGCCATCAAAGATTTATTTCAATAGATATTTACTAAGTCCACACTGTCTTTTAACATTATGTTAGATACAGAGGGCCTTCAAAGTTATATAAGTTATAGACTATGCATTCACATAAAGGACTAAGAGGTTTGAGGTCTAAGTGATTGAAAAGAAAAATAGGGAAGTTGGGAGAAGGGGCTGGATTTGAGTTGACAATAATGAGTTTCATTACTGGATATATTAAATTAGAGGGTACAGGAGGATATCAAGATGAAGAAATCCATTAGGAAGTAAGAAATGTATGATTGGAGATCAGAAGAGAAGTCAAGCCTGGAGATACAAATTTGGTATTCATCTGATCTTTGAAACCAAGGGAATGAATGATGTCCCAAAAGGGAGAGAATGTAACAAGAAAAGGGGGCTCAAAAAAGAACCTCAAGGGGTGCCTATACTAATGGGATAGAATGAAAAAGAGTAACAGTGAATGAAGTTTAGAAAAAACAATACTAGAAATGTAAAAGAACCAGAGTGGAGCAGTGTCATGGAAGCCAACAGAAAAGAAACCACTCGGAAATGGGTAATAGTGTCAAATATTACAGAAAGACGGGGGAGAAAAATCCAAGAAGAAGCTATCAGAGATAATAATTTGGCAGTCATTCATGATATCAGAGAGAACAATTATAGAGGAATGAAAGTCAGGTAACAGAGTTTTAGGAATGACTGAATCTTGAGGAAGTCAAGGAATCAAATCTAGATTACATTTCTTAGGAGTTTAATTCTGGAGCGGATAACAGAGAGGTAGGGATGGGGAGAGTATAAGGTAAACCAGGGGTGAGGAATCTGTGGGCCTTGAGGCCACATGTGGCCTTCTAGGTTCTTGGGTGTAACTTTTTGACTGAGTCCAAGTTTTACAGAATCCTTTTGTTAAGGATTTGGGTTTTTTGTATATATTTATTTTAATTTTTATTTATTATTGTATTTTAATTTATTATTGTGAAGGATCCTCGAGAGAGGGAAATAGAAAGATGTTCAATGTACACTAGGAATTAGGTATGGGGCAGGTATTTACTTCCTAGATAGAAATAAAATGATACTGGACACAAATGACTCACCTAGTAGATTTACAGAACAGCTTAAAATAGATTTCAATACTTAATAATGACCAATTATGAAGTCACAGGATGCTAGATACTTTAACCTCATCAAGAAAAAACAACAACAACAGATTTTAGGACTGCTAATAAGAATGGCCACTTTTCAGTTAGCTTTCTACTCTCCAAATATCTTGAGTTCATCCTACCAGGAATCATCTTCTTTAATGAAGAAACTTCCTTGGCAACAAATAGATTCTAATCCATGGACCTGATGGACCCCTGTACTCTCAAAATTACAAGATCATCTCTAAACTTGAATATGTCATCTTGAGGCTGATGTTTTGCCACATATTCAGGAAAGGATACAAAAAATAGAAAATGCCTCTAGGAGTCTAGGTGCAAAATCAAATAGTTGAGTCCTTTGTATAGTTGCCCTATGGGTATATGTACAATTGGGAATGGGTTTGCCCAATGGAAGCCTCAACTCTACTGAGATGGGGTTAAGGCTCCCTTTTTTTGTACTCTTCCACTCATTAAACTCCTACCTTGGGGCCCTGATGAAATATTATGCAAAGCTTAGGCTTTGACTCTTATCTTTGTTCGCTGAAAAAAGTAAAGAGTAGAAAAGTACTGGATGTGCAATATATGTCAGGTATGAGACTGGGATGTATTTTCTACACACACATGTACGCATGCATGCACATGTGCACACACATGCACTCATGCACGTACAAATGTGCAAAAAAAATTCTAAAAGATATTTTTTTCAAAAGACCCACAGTTGAAAAGATGACTTTAAACAGGATCCAGTACCTTGACATATAACTGCTATTATAATCTCTTGGGAGACTGATACTTAAACCTAATTAGAATACAAAGCACTTTGAAGGACTATTGATTAGGCACTTTACATTTCACCCTGGATCTGAATTGTCTCCATTTAAGTCAAGGCTTGGCAGGCATAGGGCTTGTACTCTTCCTCTTGTTGATTGCTGACTTCTTCAATGTAGGAGCTTGTGTTTCCACTACTCAGGTCCGTTTATTAGACCTAGCATTTCTGGACCTCTTGAATTTACCGGATGAGCTCTAAGACTGACTATGTCTGTTTTGTGAACCATATTCGGTCACCTGCTCAGGAAAGGAAACACGAACAAGGAAGAACAGCCAGTGACCTAGATGACAGCTCACCTGTATGATTGCACATTCCATATGGGAATAGCTATCATGTGGGAGAAAAGAACAATGCTCATGCCCCTGTCACCTCATGAGAAGTCTAAAAATAGAGCACTGAAGGCCACAAGGGTAAGCTGAAGCAAGACAGTGAAGCTCTCTCTTCTTTTATCTTTTTAAAATTTATTATATACTTATCATTGACTTTCTTTTCTTTTCAAATTTTGTGCTTCAAATTCCCTCCCAATCTTCCTCTTTGCCCTCTTCCACCCACTGAGAAGGCAAACACTATATGTGAAATCATGCAAAACATATTTCCATATTAGCCATATTTCAAAATAAGCAAGAAAAATGAGAAAATTATATTTCAATTTGCACACAGAGTTCCTTACTTCTCTCTCTGGAGGTGGATGGAGTTTTTCATCATGACTCCTTTGGAACTGACTGAGATCATTGTATTGACCAGATCATCATTACAACATTTATATTACTGTGTACAATGATCTCCCAGTTCTTCTCACTTCAAATCTGTTAATAAAGGTCTTGCCATGTTTTTTTTTTCCTGAAACCACCCCTGTCATCATTTCTTATAGTACGATAGCACTCCGACACAATCATACATACAACTTGTTCAACTCTTCCCCAATTGATGAGCATCTCCTCGATTCTGAATCTTCGCCACCACAAAAAGATCTGCTAATGGTATTTTTGTACATATAAGTCCTTTTCCTTTGCCTTGATCTCTTTGGAGTGCAGACTTAATAGTGGCATTGCTACACAAAAGTGTGCACAATTGTACAGCCCTTTGGGCTTAATTACAAATTGTTTTCCACAATGGTTGATCCAGTTCACAACTTCATCGACAATTCATTACTGTACCTATTTTTTCCTCCCCTCCAGTATTTGTCATTTCTGATTGGCATGAAATGGTACCAATCATTTTGTCATATGACTATAGATAGTTTTGATTTCTTCTTCTGAAAATGGCCTACTCCTATCCTTTCACCATTTTTTCAATTGGGGAATGTTTCTTATTTTTTATAAATTTGACTCCATTCTATATTCACTATATATTTGAGAAATGGTCTTTATCAGAGAAACTTGTGTTAATTTTCCTATTGTTTCATTATCTACGATACCGTTTAACAAAATATAGTTTCCCTGATTATCTTTTAATTAGGTCTAGTTTTGATTTTTCTTTGTCTGAAATCATGATTGCTACCTCTGATTTTTTTTTTTAATTTTAGCTGAAGCACATTAGATCCTGCTCCAGGCCTTTAACTATGTCTTTCTGTTTCAAGTGTCTCTTGTAAACAGCATATTTTTAGATTCTGGTTTCTAATCCATTGTGCTATCTGCTTCTGTTCTTTGGGTGACCTCATCCCTTTCACATTTAGGATTGCTAACTGTGTATTTCCTTCCCACCCATTATCTTCATTTCTTCCCCTTTTTCTTTTTTTATCCTGTCTCTCCTCAAAAGTCTATTTTGCTTTTAATCACTACCTCCTTTAATCTGCTTTCCCTTTTATGACCCCTCCCTATCTCCTATCCCCTTCCCCTCCTATACCCTCATTAAAAAAATATATATATTTTAGATTCAAACACCAGAGCACAAATACAGAATAGAGAAAAGAATAAAAAACATAGCATAAAAATGGACATTGGAACTTAAATACAAAGTAAGAAAGGGGGGAATCATGTTATATGCTTAGCAGAACATAAGAGGATTCAAAATATATAATAATAAATTTTCATTTCAAGAAAGCCTGTCTTATAAATACAGCACATTGTGTTGAGAGCTGTCCATCTTTTCTTTGCTTCCTTGTTAGTTTTTTATTCTCTACTAGGTACATTTTTTACTTTTTTCTTTCTTTTTCCCTCCCCCATAAAAAGGCTACAATTAAGTGCAGATATATTTCTCTATAGCTGTATATATATACATATATGCATACATGTATAGACATATACTTTTCCTAACAAATTCAACTTCTGATTTTTGTTTTTATGTTTCTTTATATCTCTTGTTTCCTATCCCTCCTGTCTACTTTACTTCTACCCACTACCTTGCCCTCTTAATAGTTGCCTAGCCCCTTTCAAGGATCCCTCCCCTATCCTCCCATTCCCATAGATCTAAACACCCTGCTATAGCTCCTAGAACCTATTCCTTCACCCTCCCCTCTAAAAATCCCTCCCTTGTCCTTTCCCCCTCCCTATCCTCTTACCATTTATTTTCTGTTAAATTTAGAAGACTTTTATATTCTTCTAAATATATATTATTCCCACTTAAATCCATTCCCATTGAAAGTAGGTTACTATAACTACCAGCCCTCCTCACCCATCTAATTCCTCTGTATCGATTTCCAATTTTTTTTCTTTTTCATTCATATCTTCCTTTAACTCTTCCAGTAATTCTTACTGGGTTTGGATCCAATTAGCATTTTTCTTTGAGGCTTTCTTTGGTAGCTCTTTTTATATTGTTGTCTTCTTCTGAGTTTATGTCTTAGTCTTCCTTACCACCACAGTAGATTTTTACAGTCAAATTCCCCCTTCTCCCAGTGCTCTCTCATTTTTCCAGCCTACTTTTTACTTTGAACTTTATGTTAAAATTTGGCTCTGGGAGGCGGAGCCAAGATGGCAGCTGGTAAGCAGGGACTAGAGTGAGCTCTGTTACCGAGTACATCCAAAAACCTATTAAAAATGGCTCTGAACCAATTCTAGAACGGCAGAACCCACAGAATAGCAGAGGGAAGCAGGGCTCGAGCCCAGGACAGCCTGGATGGTCTCTGGGTGAGGTCTATTCCACACGGAGCTGGGAGCTGGGAGCTGGGAACGGAGTGGAGCAGAGCGCAGCCTGAGCGGGCGTGGACCATCCATACCAGAAGCCGGGCAGAGGGGGCCCTAGCGCCCTGAATATGTGAGCTGCGGCAGTTACCAGACCCCTTGACCCACAAACACCAAAGACTGCGGAGAAGGTTAGTGGGAAAAGCTGCAGGAGTGGAAGGAGTTCGCGGTTCAGCTTCCAGCCCCGGGGGCAGCGGAGGTGCGGCAGCTACAGCTGTTGTTACTTCCGGCTCCAGGCCCACCTGGTGGGAGGAATTAAGTGGCAGATCAGAGCAGGGGTGCACAGCCTGCCAAAGATCTAAGCCCAGGTCAGGTTGGGGGTTCTTGGGGAAGGAGCAGTGTGGGTCTGACAGAGCTGGCACCTCCCCCCCAAACGTGGAACATAGAACTCGTTAGTCTACAAGCAGTCATACCCCACTGAAAAACTCAAGGGTCAAGTTAGTTGGTTGGGAATATGGCCAGGCAGCGAAAACGCACCCAGATGCAGTCTCAGACTTTGGATTCTTTCTTTGGTGACAAAGAAGACCAAAACATACAGCCTAAAGAAGACAACAAAGTCATAGAGCCTACAACAAAAGCCTCCAAGAAAAACATGAACTGGCCCCAGGCCATAGAAGAACTCAAAAAGGATTTGGAAAAGCAAGTTAGAGAAGTAGAGGAAAAATTGGGAAGAGAAATGAGAAGCATGCAAGAAAACCATGAAAAACAAGTCAATGACTTGCTAAAGGAGAACCAAAAAAATACTGCAAAATACACTGAAGAAAACAACACCTTAAAAAACAGACTAACTCAAATGGCAAAAGAGCTCCAAAAAGCCAATGAGGAGAAGAATGCCTTGAAAGGCAGAATTAGCCAAATGGAAAAGGAGGTCCAAAAGACCACTGAAGAAAGTACTACTTTAAAAATTAGATTGGAGCAAGTGGAAGCTAGTGACTTTTTGAGAAATCAGGATATTATAAAACAGAACCAAAGGAATGAAAAAATGGAAGACAATGTGAAATATCTCATTGGAAAAACCACTGACCTGGAAAATAGATCCAGGAGAGATAATTTAAAAATTATTGGACTACCTGAAAGCCATGATCAAAAAAAGAGCCTAGATACCATCTTTCAGGAAATTATCAAGGAGAACTGCCCTGATATTCTAGAGCCACAGGGCAAAATAGAAATTGAAAGAATCCATCGATCGCCTCCTCAAATAGATCCCAAAAAGAAATCTCCTAGGAATATTGTTGCCAAATTCCAGAGCTCCCAGATCAAGGAGAAAATACTGCAAGCAGCCAGAAAGAAACAATTTGAGTATTGTGGAAACCCAATCAGAATAACCCAAGACCTGGCAGCTTCTACATTAAGAGATCGAAGGGCTTGGAATGCAATATTCCAAAGGTCAATGGAGCTAGGATTAAAACCTAGAATCACCTACCCAGCAAAACTGCGTATCATGTTCCAAGGCAAAATATGGATTTTCAATAAAATAGAGGACTTTCAAGCTTTCTCAATGAAAAGACCAGAACTGAATAGAAAATTTGACTTTCAAACGCAAGAATCAAGAGAAGCATGAAAAGGTAATCAAGAAACGGAAATTGCAAGGGACTTACTAAAATTGAACTGTTTTGTTTACATTCCTACATGGAAAGATGATGTGTATGATTCATGAGACCTCAGTATTAGGGTAGTTGAAGGGAATATGCATATATATATTTATGTATATATATAAGAGAATGAGTATGTATGTATATATCTATGTGTATATGTATGTATGTGTATGTATGAGTATATATATATATATATATACATATATATGTCTGTTTATATGTGTATATATATATATATATGTAAAAGAGAGAGAGTAGACACAGGGTGAGCTGAAGATGAAGGGAAGATATCTAAAAGAAATAAAATGAAATTAAGGGATGAGAGAGCAACATACTGAGAGAGGGAGATAGGGAGAGATAGAATGGGATGGATTATCTCATGTAAAGGTGGCAAGAGGAAGCAGTCCTGTGGGAGGAGGGGAGAGGGCAGGTGAGGGGGGAATGAGTGAACCTTGCTCTCATCAGATTTGGCCTGAGGGGGAATACCATACATACTCAGTTGGGTATCTTACCCCACAGGAAAGAAGAGGGAGGAAGATAAAAAAAAAAAATAAAAGGCAGGGGGATGATGGAGTGGAGGGCAGATGGGGGTGGAGGTAATCAAAACAAACACTTTGGAAAGGGGACAGGGTCAAGGAAGAAAATTCAATAAAGCGGGATGAGTTGAAAAGGAGCAAAATGTAGTTAGCCTTTCACAACATGAGTATTGTGGAAGGGTTATACATAATGATACATGTGTGGCCTAGGTTGAATTGCTCAACTTCTTAGGGAGGGAGGGTAGGAAGGCAAGAGGGGAGAGAATTTGGAACTCAAAGTTTTAAAATCAGATGTTCAAAAAAAAAGTTTTTGCATGCAACTAAAAAATAAGATACACAGGCAATGGGGCGTAGAAATTTATCTTGCCCTACAAGAAAGGAAGGGAAAAGGGGATGAGAGGGGAAGGGGGTGATAGAGGGGAAGGCTGACTGGGGAACAAAGCAACCAGAATATCAGCCATCTTGGAGTGGGGGAAGGGTAGAAATGGGGAGAAAATTTGTAATTCAAACTGTTGTGAAAATCAATGCTGAAAACCAAATATGTTAAATAAATAAATTTAAATTAAAAAAAATCCAAAAAAAAATTTGGCTCTATTCACCTGGGAGTGAGGAGGCACTGTCCTGAGCTTTAGGCTTTTGTTGTGCTATTGTTTTCAGAGCTAGTTCTGGTGGCCCTGGTGCTTCCAAGGCAATGTGATCCCGGGATAGGCATGGTTGCTGCTCTCCTTGTACATACTCTGGTTTTTATCAAGGAAGGGTCACTGGTTTTCTACCCATTGCACATGCTGGCACTCCTCTCTGCTTTGGTACTGTGACAAGGGCCACTGCTCCCTCATGACCAACTATCAGTGCTCCTCTCCACCCTAAAACTGTGACTAGGAACTGTGTATAGGAAACAGAGTTGAAAATCAGTGCCAGTTCTACTCAGTGACAGCAAAGAATCCTCTGTAATCTCTTTCTCTGCAGTTGTCCTACCCCCTCACTATCTCTGGGTTTATGGCTTATGAAGCTGATGCTGCTACTGCTGCTATGGCCCATGTGTGGGCTCCAGACAGACCTTTACCAGATCTCTGTCCTGATGTTACAGACTTCTCCTGCTTACTTCTAGAATTTTACTAGGCCAGAAAAACATCTTACCCCAACTTTTTGTTAGTTCTGAAACCCCGAAATTTGATTCGAGGTATTATTTTAAAGTTGTTTGGAGGGGAATGCTGGGCTCTTTCTTCTTTTTAAAAGTCCTCCTAAGCCATCAGTTCCTCAGGCTTAGAAGCCAATGAGAAGATTATTTCATCATTTTAAAATAAAATAATTTAAAATCATCATTTCATCATAGCCTTCATTGCTGTCATATGTGTGTATATTTATGTATATTTGTATGTATGTATATACATACATATATTTGTATATATGTATGTATGTATATATATATTTAACTGGTTGACAGAATTAGGCAAAACAACTCTACAAACATTTGATGGAATTGCTCTTGTCACCCCAAAAACTGGTTTTGGTTTATTTTTCTTTTTTTGATTGATTTGGTTTTTAGATAGAGATATGATTTCACTTGGCAGAGGAAAAGAATTAATAGTTCGAATTAAGAGTTCGAACATGAAAAGGAATAAGGAGTGATCAAATAAGTTCTGGGTCATGTTTGTAAAGGCATACTTTCAAGAGCATAGGTAACAAAGTTAGCTTTGCCAAATAGAAAGTGTATATCTTCCACTACTACTAGAATATAAGGAGTGAAGGATAGAAGAAAATATTTGTGGAAAATCAGAGGGAAGAAAAGACAAATTACGCCTGATGTTTGCTGTCTTCTCAGTAAAGTTGGAGACAATGTCTATTGAAGGAAATGGAGTTGCAGTCTTGCAGAGATGAAAGGAACAGACAATATTCTACCCTCCCAATGCCTCTACCTATAATTCTAAGTGGCATATTCCTCCTTGTCAGTAAATTATAAGCTCCACAAGGTCATGCATCGTTTCCCATCTTTGTGTTCCAGAGAATCACAAGTCTCTCCAAACCTCAAAGTATTAAGGCACCTCAAAGTTCCTAGATCCAAATAACATTCCAACAAATCTTTTCTCTAACATTACTGAGAAGTGGACAACCCATCTCCGTTTCTGATGGTGCCCTTTACATCTTTCTATTTACACTGTATATATCTTTCATATATCCAAATTTTGTATAAAATTACTTGAGTATGTCTCCTTGTATTAGGAGGGCAGAGTTTATAATCTCAAAGAGGATCATAAACATGTCTGAAACGTTCGGAACCGCCGGATATAAGAAACTCTCAAAGTAGAAGGCAGAAGAATCAAAACATTTATTTAGGCTCCACAGTAACCAACCCATGAACCAGCAACCCCATTTTGATATATTGATCAAAAGCTTCCAGGCCCAATAAGTACGCCTTGAAAGAGTAACCAGGAGGCTACAGAGAAGCATGATTGCGTAAAGCAAAATCATGTTTCCCCCTCTATGGTAATAAGATTACCCACTGGCCTGAAGTCTTTGTTCAGCTTTCTCCCGTAGGTCAGCTCTGCTACTGGCAGCTCCTGCTTCAGCTGTGGCTGTGGCTGTAACTGTTACTGTAACTGTCGCTGTAACTGTCGCTGTAACTGTCGCTGTAACTGTCTCTGGCTCCAACCGGAAAAGGAAAAAGAGGATCTTCAAGCTGTCCTCTCCCCTCTTATAGAGTTTTTGACATCATCAAGCACCGCCTGAACGACCAGGGCCGATTGGTTCTTGACTTGGCCCCTCCCCCTAGCGTAGCTGTTAACACCTCCCCTCAGCCAGCCCCATGACTCATCACACAGGAAGTTGTCTGCTTCCTGGAATGCTCCTTGGGCCTCCTGCCCCGGAAGAGCAAGCCACAGTGTCCAGAGGCTCAATGAGGTAAGCTGAGTCATTCAAAGAAAACAAAGGCCATTCTGGCTACACTCCTCTGTTAGAATGTGAACTTCTGGAGAATAAGGGTTATGTTATTTATTCCCTTTATATCCTCAGAGCATCATGTACTACCTAAAATATAGTAAACACTTCATAGTTCCTTGTTGACTGACTGATTTGTATGGTATTCTCCTTTGAGACAAATAAAGAAGCTTTTCCTTACACTGAGTTGAAATCTGCATCTCTGAACCTTCAACCCATTGTATGAAATTTTCTGTACTCCAAACCCTAGTAGACATGTTTAATCCCTCTTCTCTATGTGCTGCCTTCAAATAATTGAAGATAACTGTCATCTTCCCTTCATTCTCCTCAAGATTTCTTTTCTCAAGTCAACACACATTTATTAAGTGTTTACTAACTTCCAGCACCTGTGCATTCTTTTGGAAAAAGACAACAACGGAGCTATCCCCAACCATAGGGAACTTGTATTCACAGGCTCCCTGATAATATTCCATATCCACAGGAATACCGCTGTGAGTCGCAAACTCGTAAGACTCCCTCACAACTGCCAAACTGACTCTCTTTCATAGCCTGTTTTGCTTCATTTTATTTTCCCTCTTGCTATTACTGCTGTACTTCTTTACTCTGTAACATGAAACTCTCCATCTAAGCTCCTTTCACACATTCAGGAGCTGAGCTTTACCAACACTTCTAAAACAATAGACTCTCCTAATGCTTTCTAAATAAACTCAGGACATAACTGGAATTTATGAAGGACTGTTTACCCCATCCCTTCCATATAAGGCTAAATCCCTATATCCAGGCTTTCTCAGGCTCTGATAGTCACTGTTTCCTGGAAAAGTTCCATTCGTCAGTATTGTTAAAATGTGGCACCCAGAAGAGATGGCCATAATAATAAAGTTTTAGGTTGTCCTAGGCAGAATGCTTAAGGAGTATTATTTCATTGATTCTGGCCACTCTGACTCTCCACTTTGAGTCTTTGAACTTTAATACTATATAGTCTATTTATTTTGATACTACAGTCTGATAAAATGTCCAGATTTTCATCACACTACCTATTTGTGATACATGCCTCCACTACTCTGTATTTTGAAATTTGATTTTGTTTACCCTAATTGTAGAGCTTTACATTAATTATTAGAAAATTTCATTTTCTTAGATTGCCTATCATTTGAGTATTTCAGGACTTTTTTTTTAAAGATCCTAACACTGGTATCTAATATGCTAAGAATACTTTCAAGGTTCCTATCCTTTACCGACTTGATGACCTTCTTATCTGTGCCTTCATCTAAATTATTAATAAAAGTTTTGAATAGCACAAGGTCAAGAATATCCACAGCTCTTAGCATAATGCCTCATATAAAGTAAGCCCTTAACAAAACTTGTTCAATTAGATTGTGTCAACTATTGCCAATTAACTGCTGGCAACAAGATTGTTGCCAGGCTTGATCCTATGAAGAGAGAGAGAGGTAAAGCCAGAAGACGGATGATGGGGGGGGGGCAGGTAAAAGAAGATATGGAAATTCATAATAAGGGTGGAGAATAGGTTCACTTGGAATGTGAGACAGAAGAACATAGGTAGGGAATTCCACATGTTAAGATCTTAGAATTTCAGGAGTTTAGAATGATAGTGAGGCCTAACTTGTTACCACCCAGGTGAGTAGCTGTAGAATAGAGGAAGAACTTGAAAGATGAATGGATTAAATGGATAGATTAAGGAGAGAGGTCCACTTGTTAGATGATCATTAGTGTTAATATTCAGTTTTCCAAATAGGGTGGAAGGAAATAGGAGGAGAAGAATTTTGTAGGCCAGTTGTTAAAGACAATGATTGAAGTAGAAATTGTCTTGAAGGTTTGGTTGGCTGATGACTATAGGAATTAGGTGAAGATGATATAGTTTGTCAGCATGAACTTCAAAGTAGAAGAGGTTGATTGATGGTGGCAGAAAAAGGACTTAGAACCGGTAGTAGGAGTATAGGGTACACTCATTCTTCCTCTTGGCCTATGTAGTTGGGGGCATGAGAATGGCTAGCATTGGGATGGTTCAAAGATGTGGTATCCTCAGACAACAGCAAGAATTTAATTAATGCCAAAAATTGAGGGCATAAGAGGAAGAGATCAAAAACAAAAGGGAGTTTGTGAACAGTTGAGAAGATTTTCCAAAATTCACAATTAGTGCGCAAAAAGGAATTAGGGATAGGGAGGGACAGAGAAGAAATAGATAATATTAAGCCTAAATTGTACCTTGTCCATCAGGTTCAAGTCTTTTTTAAATGCATCAGGAACTAGTGAACCATAAAATCCAATTAAACTATGTTAATAACTGAAGTTTAAAAGCACATAATGTGGGAATATAAAGTACAACTTTCAGGCAATTGAAGTTCAGGCAAAGATTTCCAATAACCTTCCATGATCCCAGTCTAATCATGCTAGTGTAAAGTGCTAGGCAATTGGGGCTGAGCTGAGGGGCATGGAAGAAAAAGATCCAGCTGTGGCTACCAAAGATGCAACAGCCCCAGAAGCCAATTCAAGTTCCAATTACAGATGTGAATGCCAGGACAGGTAGAGGTAAAAGAGACATCAGGTGTTGATGATTGGGATAAAAAGGATAAAACAGGAATTTAAAAGGTATAGTAAGTGCGTAGGATTTGCTAATCGTAGGGCAGGAATAGAACTAACTAGACAGAGGTTTATAGAATGCATACATCTCAAAGTTTTAATGAGAATACTGGTGTAATAGAGACTTTAAAAATTAGTCCCCAAAAGCCTGAATCAGTCTTTTATGAATTAGGCCTCCAATAGCAGGCTGAGTTAGAGTTGAAATTTCATCTTGTAGGTCTGAGAGAGACACGAAATTTGAGTGAGGGGGGGGGGTTTTCTGCTAAAAAGTAAATTTAGGAATATTACCTTGGTCCAATTAGACTGGAGAGAAAGATGGTAGTGAATGAGATTACTTATGGAAAAAAGTAAGGTATGTAGAGAAGGCAGCTAATAACTGTATTATCAAGGATCCTCATTTAAGTGAGAAAAGGAAGAGAAGGAACCATGACATAGTAAATAAAGAGGTGGCTTCAGCATTAAGAAGACCTTGGTTCCAGTCCTGCCTCTGACAAATAATGGCTGTGGCATACTGTCAAAAATAATTCGACCTGTCAGTTCTACAAGGCAACAAGACTATAAATTGAACAATATTTAGAATCATGCATTAAAAAGTTCTTCAATGCAATGAAATCATAGAAAGCCTGAACAAACAGCAACAACAACAAAAGTTGGATGTACTTAGGCCCGATGAAACCGAAGCAAATTAACTTTTAGATAAGTCACTTTGTTTTCCTTTAATTCAGCAGAGCTATTTCTATGTGAGAGGGCTTAAGTACATCATAGATATACAGTAGCAGGCTGATTTTCCTATGTGGGCCATGTCAGGGAAAGAGCAATTCCAGTTAATACTAATGACATTATGTTTATAAGGGAGTTGCGAGACAGATTATTCTAATAGGTGCATGTCCTACAAAAGCTGAGGAACTGTTTCTCTCAAATAATAAAAGCATTACTGGTTGTACTCATGTTGCTTAGGATTTTAAACATTCATCACATTCCACATTCTCAAATTCAACCGCTAGTCTTCTTCCTAGAGCTCTGGGCCCCTATGCCTCATGAAAATTTGCCTCCTTTTATGTGAAAAGGAAACCAAAATAAGTAAAGGTAAAGGAATTTATTTATTTTGTCTCAGAAATGTGGCAGTGAGGTGACACAGTGGGTAAAATGCTGGGCCTGGAGACAGGAAACCCTGAGTTTAAATCCAGCTTCAGATACTTATAAGTTGTGTGACCCTGGGCAAGTCACTTAACCCTGGTTTCTGCAGGTTCCTCATCTGTAAAATGAGTTGGAAAAGAAATGGGAAACCACCCTAGTATCTTTACCAAGAAAACCCCATATGGGTCATAAAGATTCAGACACAACTTAAAGGACTGAACAACTAAAATAGAATTCAATAGCAATTTACAATACTGTTCGAATATTCTTTTAGTTTTTAGATTATATTATAGATTTATAGATGGTGGATAATAACAAAAGCTTCCAGTAGTGTTTGCTTTTTGCTTTTGACTTTATGCTCTAGATTCTAATGTTTAATATATATCTAATGTTCAGGGAGAAGGGCAGTTCATAAAGACAAATAACCTTAAAAAAAAGAGGAAAGAAAAGTGTTGACTGAGGCAGTAAGTACTCAAAGTATATGAGAGAAAATGCTGAATATTCAGGTGCAAGAATATGAATAAAAAAGTAATATAAGTTGCAAAACTGTTAGTTTTCCTTCAGTGGTAAACTGCTAGCAAAAATCTCATTTAGAGTTAACATTTCAGTTGGCTAGAATCAATATTCTTCAATGACTCTGCCATTTCCTAATTGTTTGATCTTGGGAAGGTTACTTCTACATACCTTTCTTTACCTTAATGTGGGGATGATAATGAGTTCAGTGTGTTCACAGCAGTATTGTGAAGTTCAAAAAGATAATGCTTTTGAGCAGGGGTGTGTTTGTAATAACAAGGTTGTTATTTAACAACTAGCTCTTCAGAAAATAATAAGCATGACATACTTTTAAATTTAGTCTATGTTATTAATATTTTTCTATCACTTTCATAAGTCTAGAAGTCAACAGAATAATAAATCAAGCCCCGATTTATTGCATTTGCCAATTTCTGAGTTATAAATGCTCACCCTGAAAATTTAACAGTGAGCCCTCCTGTGCCAATTAGTGTTCACTCCAGCACAACCCTGCTACAAAAAAGTTTTCTAGTTATAAAATATTGTCTAAATATTTTTTTCTAGTTTGACCCATACTCCCCAGATGTCAGGGCTGGATTAAGGAAGATATTATTACTCTCAATACTAAAAAGGAAAATTAAGCTACTAATTAAATAGGAGAATTAATTAATTAAAAAGGGAGAAAAGGTAGGATGGTGACATTGAATCACAAGAATAATTGAATCATGAATTAGAAAGTATGGACCACTAGACCTCTCCAAATGTTATCTATATTAACGAACTGAGAAGCAGCACAGTGAAATGGATAAGGGCTGGCATTGGAGTTGGGAAAACCTGAGTTCAAATCCACCACTGTAATATTCTGAGCCCCTGATGACATATGACCCTGAGCAATCATTAACCTTTAAATATTCCAAGAAAATCCTCAGGACTTCAGATGGCAGAGCAATTGTTTATCTGAATTGTTAGAGTGGGTTTGAGCATGAAGAGTTCCTTGTAGCACGGGTCTCCAAAGTGGGATTACTTTCCCCAGGATAAGAAGATTTTGATGATGAGGGGAAAATATTAGAACTTCTTTTTATATTTTATATGAAAAAAGAGAGAAAGGAATTAAGCCTTACTAATTCTTATAATACAAATGGACACTAGTCATCTATCATACAAAATATGACATTTCATGAGGGGAAGAAGAGGAGTTCAACAATGTAGATGAGTTGACAATGGGCCTGTTACTTTTTTATGTGGCTTGAGTACATTGAGCCATATTGAAGTTATTGTGAGCCTGATTACATGTATCTAGTTTACACATAACTAGCCATGAAATTAAAAGATGCTTTCTCCTTGGAGGGAAAGCAATGTGAAATTTGAACAGCATACTAAAAAACTGAGACAATCCTTTGCCAACAAGTCTGTAAAGTCAAAGCTGTGGGTTTTCCCGTAGTTATGTATGGCTGTGAGAGGTGGATTGTAAGGAAAGCTTAGGGCCGCATAATTGACACTTTTGAATCGTGCTGGAGAGGACTTTTGAGAGTCCTTTGGACAAGGAGATCAAGTCAGTAAATACTTAAAGAGACTAATTCAGACTATTTATTTGAAAGACAAATACTGAAGCTGAAACTTAAATGACTTCAACCACATAATGAGAAGACAGGTCTCACTGGAAAAGACCCTGATGTTGGGAAAGATTGAAGGCAAGAGGAGAAGGAGATGCTAGAAAATGAGATGGATAGAATCAGCTGACTTTGGCACATAGTGGAGGATAGAAGGCCCTGGTGTGTTTTGGTCCATGGGGTCAGGAGGAGTCAGACAGGACTGAACAAATAAACAACAATTAACCTCACAAAATTGACCAGGGGCTTAAAAAAGATTCCTACTAAAGCAAGCAAATAAACAAAACCCCTGGAGATTGAGGATGCATACAAAAAAGTGGCAGAGTTTACGTTTCCAGCTTTCATATGAATTCTCTGTAAGCTAGATTATGAGGTATAAGATTGAAGCTCTAATCAGATCTGATGAAAAGTAAGCTAAAAAATTAAAAATACTCAAGCTTATTTAAATTTGGACTTATATGCACTCTCATTAATAATGCAGGTCACCCTCTGTGTTTACTTTCCCTCAAGATATTAGCTAATGAGAGTATGATGCCATCACATTTTGAAACTAAACTTTTATTGATGAAAATAATGTTACCTCTAAATATCTCTTATATTTGCATAGTTAAAGCATTGAAAATAATTTATAACCTGTATGAAAGATCTTTCAACTGAAGATTGTTCAATGTTTTTAATCCATTTGTTAAAAAATTCAATAAGAACAGCTGACACACATCAGTGAAAATAGAAATTTACTAGCCAGATTTCAGCAGAAAATCTTGGCCTAATTTGTAGATGGAATTGGACATTGAGTACCTTGATTAGTAAGTGTAGCCAGTAACATACATTTGCCATCTGGATCTAATTATCTTTGTGGAGTATTTTTTGCAGCTCTTACAGACATTAAAACCAAGAATTAGAGTAACCTAAACTTGTAGTCAGACTTTGGTATCACAGAACATTTTCTCTGTTTCCATGGCTGGAATGCTCTCCCTCCTCTTCTCTACCTCCTGACTTCTCTAACTTCCACCAAGTCACAACCCAAATCCCATCTTTTATAGGAAACCCTTCCCAGCCCCTTTTAATCCTTCTATTAATTATTTCCTATTTTCCTATTTATCATATATATATATATACACACATACATGCATACACATATATACATATATACACATAAATATATATAATATATATATACACATATCTTTTGTATATTTGTTAGCTTGATGACTTCTGTTAGACTGTGTGCTCCTTGAGAGCAACTCTTTTGTATACCCAGTGTTTAGTACAGGGCCTGACACATAGTAGGCATTTAGTAAGTATTTATTGGCTAGGATTGGATTAAATTCAACTAGGCATGTTCACATTCAGAGAGGAAGTACCTTTCTCTTGCTGCAAAACAGTGGCTGTCATGTCTGATTGATTGGAATGATTATCTCTCAAAGTCTTAAGCCACTAACAAAAACATGTACACTTATTACTCCTACCAAAATAGTATTACTAACCCTATTAATAATACATCCATTGCATACATTATTAATATTTTAAGATGGGTATATTTTGTGCTATTGATAAAGATGGAATTATTATAAAATGTTTATTATCTCATATCCTGCCCTACCTGGTTTCAGCTCCACAGAACAAGATACCCCTTTCCGGAATAAATTCATCACTTCTAAACTCATCGCCATGCTGCTTACTCAAGTTTTGATTGGTACCACCTTCATCAGACTCCTCTACCTTCTGGAAGGTCGAGGGTTGAGTACCAAACTCTTCTTAATGCCTTTCTTTATAGAGGGCAGAAACTGGACTCAGCTCACTCCCCTTTACCTTTGCTCCCTTGACTGGTTTCAACTTCATAGAACAAGATGCCCCTACATTGGGTATCCCTTGGTTTGCCCACCCCTTCCCTGACTTCTTTTGTGTGTTGTCTCCACCTTGAGGGCAAGAACTGTCTTTCATTCTATTAGCTGTAGTCCCAGAGCTTAGCATAGTGCTTGACACGTGGTAGTTGCTTAAAAATTGTTTATTGGATTGTATCATCCATTTTAATTTGTATTCTGTGCATGTTACATAATGAACACAATAAATTGGTATAGCATGGCATATATATATAATTTATAAATAAATAATATCAATTTTAAGTGATGTATGTGCCCTCTGTTGATAAAATCATGGGTTCTGATTATAATAATAACAGCAAACACTAAAAGATTTGTAAAGCACTTTACAAGTGTTACCTAATTTGATTCTCATAAGAAAACCTATGAGGAAAATGCTATTATTATTCCTATTTTGTAGATTGGGAAATTGAGTCTGGATGAGGATAAGAGACTTGCCTAAGATCACACAGCTGGTAATGTGTTTAAAGTAGTATTTGAACTCAGATCTTCCTTGACTGCAAGTCTAGCATTCTGTGCACAGCCCAGCATCAAGATGCTGATAATCAATCAATCAATATTTATTAAGCACCTACTATGTGCCAGGTATGATGCTAAACACTGGGTATACAAAGAAATACAAAAGACAACCTTGCTTTCAAGGAGCTTAAAATCTAACATAAAATCTAGCATACCACATACAAACTTATATATACAAAGCAGGTTATATATAAGAAATCAATAAACAGTTGAGAGAAGGCGCTGGAATTAAGAGGGGTTGGCAAAGGCTGCCTGTTCAAGGTGGTTGGCATTTTAGTTGTGACTTAAGAGAGTGCAGGGAGGTCAGTTATCAGAAAGGAAGAGGGAGCATTTTCCAGGCATAGGGGATGGCCAGAGAAAACAATGACCACAACAATGATGATGATAATGATGACAGTGATAATGATGATGATGTCAGTAACTATGGTTATTCATATCACCTTTTGTACACTCAGGTGTTTTAGCAAATGGAATCCTAGCTCTTTAAATAAGTAAATTTACCTGTTGTGCATGTTAATTCTTGAATTCTAACATTTATTCTGGTTGGACTTCATTAAGAAAAACCCACTATCTCTGAAATCAATAGGAACTACTTAATGCCCATGATTAAGCAAGATATAGTTACTACTTTGAATTTGCAAATGCGGATGTATTGAAAATTTGGGAAAGAAATAGGTCCTAGAAAGGAAAAGGTCCTAGAAAGAAAAATGACAGTGTGACTGTGGGTCATCACCTCCCCAGAAGTGCTGAGAGCTTTGAACACACCCTGTAGAAGCTGCTTAGTTATTTCTTGTCAGTCTTATGCCACCAGGATGATGTGTATTCTGTGTAGTGTAGGTGACCAGTAGTTTTAGGCATAGGCACATTTGAGGTAGAAGGCTAAAAGTACAAAGGATATTCCACCTTACATAGGATCCTATATTTATAGCTAGAAGGGATTTTATTGACCATCTATTCCAATTCTGTCATGTTCTTGTTGTGTAGTCATTTCAGTCATGTCCGGTCCTTTTCAACCCCATTTGGGGTTTCCTTGGCAAAGTTGCTGGAGTGGTCTGTCATTTCCTTCCCCAGTGGATCCATTTTGTCAGGCCGTCAGAGGTTAAGTGACTTGCCCAGGGTCACACAGTGTCTCAGGCTGGATTTGAGCTCAGGTCTTTCTGACTCCAGGTGCAGTGCTCTATCCAGTAAGCTACCAGCTGCTTCTACTATTATTTTACAGATAGAAAATTCATGTGGTCCCAGATTGTTAACCAAAGGATCACACAGTACTTGACAGAGATGGGATTAGAAAACTAAGTCCTCTGACTCCACTGTACCACACTGCCTTATTCCACATTTCTAAAGACATTTCTTTATAGTAACGAAGAAAAACAAAATGTATAAATATTAGGACAAGATATTAATAGACAAAAGAGAAAATACCATACAGGGAAAACAAGACCAAAAGGGGGAAAATAACTCTGGTTGATATGAAAGCTATGAAATATCGCTTCTTAAAATTGACTGTGATAACTCTATTTGACATAAATATACTCCCCCTTTTTTAGTTGCTTTACAATCAGTGTGTAAATTCCAGGCTGACACCATTTTTCTACTCAAACTACCTATTTTGTATTCACCTGTTCTGATCCTTTCTCAGTTCAGTAAATAACCTTTCTTGTTGAGCTATCTGACTTTGGATGTTTTCCTAAAATTGCCCTGACCTATCTGTTTTGAGTTTGCCCTTCAGAGAGTCACCAGGTGAATAATTCAATGGCTTAGAAACATGAGTCTTTTTAAAGGAGCCTTACTATTTTATACCTCAAATACACATTAAACAAAGTTGACCCACATAAATAAAAGAGAAAGAGACAAATTTCCTCCTGGAAAATCCCCTTTTACCAAATGTAATTAGAGTAGATGTTCCTTTGCAAGGTAGATGAATCAACTACAAGGAACATGGTGAGAGAAACAGTTGACTTAATATAAAGCTAATTAACTACTCATCTCCCAGTACTACCCTTACAAAATGGTTAAATGCAATTGATTCATTCCACTCTAAAAAATAATTCATCTGAGAGTAATCTTCTTCTTTCCCATGACTCCTGTTTGGAACTTCAGTTGAAGAGGGAGGAGAAAGCTATCCCACATTCTGTAGGTACCATTTTTGAGTGAATTCAGATATAATAACTAATAAATCTTTTGCAAAGGTTAGAGTTAGGGGAATGAGAAAAATAGGAGGAAAATCAATTTTACTGGACCCCCTAATTCAGCCTCCTCTTTTAATCAGGCAACTCTGCAACACTCATATGTTGTAAACAAGGTGCTGACCTATATCCTTAGAAGTTTTCCCATTCAGGGGTTCCCTACTCCAATGAAATCATAGGTCCAGTCTCTAATCTCATGTCCTTTTAGCCCCCAAATCAATTAATTAAGTAATTAACTAATTAAGAATAAGGAAAAGATCTGCAGAGATGGCATTTGAAGACTTTTGATTTTTTTTTTCTCAGAACATGTTCCAATGTTTGACAGTTAGCTCCTTCAAGGAAGAAATCTCTGTTGTATTTTTTTTTCTTTCTATCCCCATTACAACACAGTGCCTGGCACAGTAGGCACATGATAAATATATGTCAGGTTGAATTGACAGTTCTTATTGTCATTTCGTAATTGGGAAATCTATCATTGTGTCACCAATATAAGTCCATTTCTTTTAAACACACTGGTATCAAATTGTCAAAGATGTTTACATGGAGTGAATGAATCCAATGTTTGGATGCAATGCTTTGAGGCAGCTAGGTAGTTCAGTGGATAGAGTGCTGGGCCTGGGCACAGGAAGCCCTGAGGTCAAATATAGCCTCAGAGATTTGTTAGTTGCGTGACCCTGGGCAAGTCACTTAACCCCTGTCTGCCTCAGTTTCCTAAGCTGTAAAATAGGGATAACAACATCTACCTGTAGCAACGATGTAGCTAGCAGCTGTTGTGGGGTTGGAAGACCAAAGCGAGACCAACAACAAGATGGCTGCTAACACAGGTTTTTTTATCTGCTTTTCTAAGGAAAGTAACTTTAAGGGGTTAACAATCTCAGTTTAATCAAACATGCATATATCATTCACCTAGTTCAGGGGGAAAAGATCAGCCCCCTGAACTTCCAGGCAAATACAAACAAAAATTACAAACATCAACAGACAGACACTGTCTGATCAAATCACAATACGTAGTTACCAGAGAAGAAGCAATTGGTCTGGATTAGCAAAGCCCGCCAGCAGTTACAACGGCTTGCCCAGAGGCTCAAAACTCCTTCCATGAGTGAGCCCCAAAAGTCAAACACCAAGCTCCCATCAATTATATCCCCACCCCCATCCCCAGCATCACACCATATACAAGTCAATGACTCCTGATTGCCTCAGTGCTGAGAAATAGCTGAGAAATACTCCAAAACAAAGACAGCAAAAGGTTTCCCATCCATTCAAACAAAGGGGAGACTTGATAGTCTTAGTATCCCAATAGGGAAGAACAGGGAAAAGTCTGATTGCCTTGACACTACCTCACAAGATTACTGTGAGGATCCGATGAAATAATATTTAGAAAAGCACTTAGCACAGTGCCTGGCACATAACAGGACATATATAAATGCTTATTCCCTCCTCACCTACCCCCCTCCTGTTTCAACAATCCGGCTAGCAGTTTTTGCGGGGGTGTGAGATCCACCCACAGCCAGCACCCAGAAAGCTGCCAACAGAACAGGTTCTTTTGATCTGCTTAACTAAGGAAAGCAAGGGGAAGGGGTTGACAAGCTTACTTTAATTCAGCATACAAATATCATTCACTTAGTTCAGGGGAAGAGACCAGCACACTGAACTTCAGAGCAAACTGCAAACAAATTACAAACATCAATTGACAGACCAAATACAGATTCATAGTTACCAACATCTAAGTTCAGCCCGGGAGCTCAGAACAAGGGCTGGCCCAGAGTCACACGCGCCACCACGGCTGTGGGTAAGAGCTCCAAAGAAGAGACAGCCAACCCCTGGTTTTATATCTTTTTCAGGGTCGGGGTGAGTCACACATGCAACTCACCCACGTAACCTAGAATCATCACAAAGAGGCGACTTAAACCCACGTGGTCTAAAAGCCTCTGCTGTCCCAGACATGTAAACTAGGCCCTCCCTGGAGTTAGCCCCACCTTGGGCCCCTCGTTAGTTGTCAATCCACACCCACTAAGGTTTTACACCTAATAGGGGTTTGGGCCTGGGGCTTAGCACCTAGTAAGGCTCAATGAAATACACTGAATTACTCAAAGGAAACAAAAGCCAAACTATTCAAGGGCACATGGTTGAACTAAGTGCTAAGAGCCCATTTTGCTTACCAACACACCTCCCTACCTTCTCTTCCCTCTTAAACCATACTATACTTTGGTATTTCTCCCCTTGTTTTTGGAAAAAAATCTTTAAAGTCAGTGGACAGTTTTTAGTTGAACTTGTCTAAATACTGAGGAAAGATAAATTCACTAGTCCTACTTCTGTGGTGGTTGAGTTGAATTAAGGCACCAAGGTTACTGGAGGATCTAGGATTGTTTCTTGGGAGAGTAAAGTTTATGGGATAAATACTCCAGAAATTACAGTGCTGTGAGGGAGTGGGGCTGGGGGGGGGTGGGGAAGAGAGGGTAAAGAGGAGGGAGAGGGAGAAAGAGAGAGAGAGAAAGGAGGAGGGGAGAGAAAGACAGGGAGAGAAGGAGAGGGAAATGAGAAGGGAGATGGAGTGAAGGAGAAAGAGAGGGAGGAGGAAGAAGGAGAGAGGGAAAAGCAGAGGGAGAATCAGAGGGAAGAGGGAGAGAGGGAAGAGGAAAGGGAGAATCAGGAGGAAGGGGGAGAAAGAGAGAGAGGAGGGGGAGGGGAAAGGAGAAGAGAAGAGGGAAGAGGAAGGAGTGGGAAAAGGTGAGAGGGAAAGGGAGAGAAGGACAGGAAAGGAGAGAGAAGGAGAGGGAGAAGAGGGAGAAGGACTAATTTCTGATATGTTTCCAAATAGGAAGAGCTTGATTTGAGCAGAAGAAATTTTATTAATTCATATTTTTGTAGCTTCATAAAAGCATAAATTAAAAAAAAAATGATTCCAGATATGTCTTACATATACAAGTTTAAGAGGAACTTTGGTTAGAGGCAATTTGTACCTGGTATATGAGTTGACATCCCTACTTTCTCTCCATTCCATTTGTTCTTCACCCAGGAGATTTGGAAAGATCTATTCCCATCCCCACCCCCAACCCTAGAAGTACTGTAGAGCTGAGGGTGTTGAATACAGAGAAAGTCACAGCCCTAAAGGAGCAGCTAGGGAAGAGGAGCACCATCCACTTTAGATTGGGAACCAGAAAAAGAGAGAACCTTTGTTTCTTATCATTCTTTCACTTCATATTCTAGAAATAGCTAGACAGATAATGTTCCTATTTTACTAATAATCAAAGCGAGGCTCAGGCTAGCTAGATGGTACAGTGGATGGAGTGCTAGACCTGACTCATTTTCATGAGTTCAAATCCTGCCTCAGACACTTACTAGCTGTGCTACCCTGGGCAAGTCACTTAACCCTGTTTTCTGCCTCAGTTTACTCATCTGTAAAATGAGCTGGAGAAGGAAATCTCAAACCACTCCAATATCTTAACACCAAAGGGGACTCCAAAGAGCCAGCCTTGAGTCTTTCTACCTTCAAGTTCAGTGTGTGCTAGTGTGTGTGTGTGTGTTTGTGTGTGTGTGTGTGTATGTTCACTTATGTGCCAACCCGCTGCTTCTCCCCAAGGATAACAAGGATTTTATAGTGAGTTTTACATTTATTGACAATAGAGTCCATCCTTTTGCATTCTCCTTAAATATCATCAGTTAAACACTGTCTCTGAATACTGGAAAAATGAACTTGTGATATCATGTACTCACTTTTCCTAGATCTTCAGGGGTGCCTAATTACAATGTTAACACAATCTTAAATTATCCAAAGGGTTAGTACTAATGGCCATTTGCTTTTACATGGCATTCTACATTTAAAACACACTTTATATGAATATCATTGTAATTTTTTATTTGCATATTATTTTACATTTTACAAAATGCCCATCTCACAATGGCTCAGGCAAGAAGGCAGAAAGAGGATTGTTCTCTCTAAATTACCTTTTAGGAAACTGGGACTCAGCCTTTCCAAGTGACTTACTCAGGAACCCCCAGCCAGGAAGTACTGGAGCCAAGACTTTGAACCCATGCCTCTGGAAGTTCATTTCAGTTCTTGGTCTTTCTAAAAATGTTTTGTTGATATGTTTTGTTTTTATATTACAGATATGTACAACTCACTTCCACTTTAAGAGAAGTCTCATAACAGAGTAAAACAGTTAAAGAAAAACTAATATTACAGGGACTTCTTCTGAAAGTACATGAATCATTTCACATCTGTAACATTCTCCCCATTCCACACAAACAACCTCTATTATTTTCAAATCAATAGAAATCAATTTTATTTCATTTCCACCTTCCACTCTATTGGAAAGAGATAAAAAAAATTTCTTACAACAAATATGCACAGTCAAGGAAAACAAATTCTTTAAATACTTAAATACAAAATTATTTATTTATAATACACACAAACAATACGTATATGTATGTGTGTATTTCTGTATGTGTGTGATTCTGTGAATTTCTTATTTGGTGCACTAAATTTGTTACATAACTATAAAAGACAGCAATTTCATCATCTGTCCTGGAATCATGTGTTCATTGCATTGATAATAGTTATTACAGGTTTCAAAATTATTTGTTTTTATAGTATTTGTTTTATAAATTATTCTGCTGGTCCTTCTCATTTCATTTTATTTTTTAGCAGCCCTTTATTTTAATATAATTTTATTGCTTTGTATGTATATGTATACATACTGATTATAGACATGTATACGTATATGATACTTGTGTTTTTCTATACTTGTTTTCAAGGTTTTTATGTCCTAAGACATGATCCATTTTTGTAAAGGTGATATGCCCAGCTGAGAAATATTTATATTCTCTGCTCTTTCCATAAAAACATACAAGGGTAGGGCAACTCTTCAAACATAAATAGGTACCTTTGAACCTAGAGCCTCAAACACTTTGGGTTCCAAAGGGTGACGGTTAATCACAAATAAGTTATCAGCTATAAAGTCTCTCAAGTTCTGGAAACATGTCTTTGAAAAGTCTTAAGTGGCTATTCTGCATCTAAGCAAGGACAACTTTAACCAAGGAGGCATCTGAGATTTGTAGCTGAGAAAATCTGACAGAAAATGTTAAACTGCCTTTTGGAAATACTCCATAGGCACATTTGAAAAAAAAAAAAAAAAGAAGACATGCTTGATATTCACATCACTGAGCTGATGAAGTGGGAAAACTTATGAAAGTCAAAAATAAGAAAACTTTCAAGCTCTTTAAAATAGATTTTGTTTGAAATCCAAGTGAACATGTTGTTTTATTTTAGCCAGTGCCTGATAGCATTGCCAAACCTCCTAACCATCCTTATCCATTACACCCAACTTTCCATTCAGCCCACACAAGCCTGCTGTTACTTCATTTTTATGATTGTAAATCACTGACATCAGATAATGCTAAATCTGAAGTTACTGACAATGCCATTTCCCCCGTAAGAATGAATTCCACACCATGCTAAGCTTTTGATTCTATTTTTTCCATTTTGGTTTGTTGGTCATATAACATAGATATGTTACATGAAGAAAAGGAGAGACTTGAAATGGGATACTGAAGGTTTGTCTTTTAATCTAGCAAATACTAATGTAGCTATCTAAAAGGGCGAAGGGAAGAACTGAAGTTGAACAATTTAGAAAGCTCTATATGTAAAGTGAAGAGTTATGGAATTTTTCCTGTTATCTTTCATTTAGCCCATCGCTTATGTAATCAGGACAAACAGGAGAGCTTTCCTGACCTCATTCTTTACAGGGACATGATCAGTGTTCCACCTGTTCCTAGTCCCAGGCTTGATTCTATTTAGTTATATTTATGTGTCTGTACTCATATGCAGAAAAGCAAACAGATCTAAATATTGCCTCTAGGAGAATGTTTGTCCTTTTTTTATTCCCTTTGTTTTTCTTCTCTACATAGAAAGCTCATAGTTCCCCAAGGTAAACCATTCCATTTTGGAATAAATCTGATTTTTAAAAAGTTTTTTTCCTTATAGTAAATGGAAATCTGATGGTATAATTTCCAGTCATTTTTTTCTAGTTCTCCTCTAAAACAATAGATAAAGTAAGTCAAATCTTTCTTCCACATGATAGCCCTTTTTTGGAGTACAGCTCTTATATCCTACCCAATTCTGTCTATTTCATATTAAATCTTTCCAGTATCTCCATTCAGTTCTTAAAAAGAATGTGTCAATCTCTTCACTATCCTTACTAGACTCCTCTGGAAAAGTTATGATTTGTTCATGGATAGGGACAGGGCCTGGACCTGTGATTTCATTGGATTTCATGTAACTCCCAGGGGAGGATACTCCCTCTATCAATGCTCCTTCTGTCAATGCAGTTCTGCACCTTTTCTGCAAATTATAACTGTGAGTTAGTATTAGAAAGATGCTTAGAGCATCCAAAGGCCAAATGATTTGTTCAAGGTCATGCAGGAGGTTTGTTTCAGATACAAGACTCGAATTCAGGTCTTCCTGGATTCAATATTGGCTCTCCATATTGTATGCTCATCTCATAATTTCTTCAACACAGTTAGGAGAGGCATGGCCAGAATTGAAAAGCTTTCATCAAACTTGTCCTCTTTATCAGTCTAACTAACCTCCAGTTGTCTAGTTGTGGGTGTCCTCCTGTAGTGAGCTGGTAATTGTTTAACACCAATTCTTGGTGGGGGGAAAGGATGTACACACAGCACATTTAATATTTAATCTGCTTTATTAACATTTTTTCCATTACTTTTGTAAGTCTAGCCAATCAACAAAACAATAAATCAAGCCCTGATTTATAGTGTTTTCCAATTTCCAAGTTGCAAATTGGGAAAATTTAATAATCAGCTCTTTCCAGCTATTTCAAGCTGGATCCAGCTCAACCTGGACTGTACTTTGCTTACTATATACCATCTGTCTTGCTGATCCCAACAGCTCTCACTGTTCAGACTATTGTCCCTAGACAGACAACTCCCAAATCTCCATATCCATCTCAAATCTCTTGTGAATGCCATTACTTAATCTCCAATTTCCTGCTGGACCTCTCCATCATGTGTAAATATAATTCATTATCTTTCCCCCAATCCTGTCCCAGGAATTCTAAATGATCTCTTTGACTTCTCTACTTCTGTTGGGAGCTCTAATGTCCTTCTTATCAGCCAGGTTTGCAATTTTGATGTAATTGTATACAGCAGTAGGATCACGTAATAAGGAACTTTGGGATATATAGGGACAAATAGCAACTACTCTATTTGCTCAGTTCATCAAATTAATATGTATCCTTGTATGTCAGAGAGAAGCAGCCTCAAATTCAGGAATCAATCAATCAACAAGCATTTATTAAGAGCCTTCTAAGGGTCAAATATGGTTCTGGGGAGTGTGAATAGAAATACAATAAATGAAACAATCCTTACTCTTCTGACACGTATTGATTATGACTCTGCACAATTCACTTAACTTTTCAGTATCCTAGACAGCTGTTAGTGCAGGTATCATTGTACATTGATAGCTGGATGAGTTCCTCAACAGGACTTCACAATTATGCCAATGAAATCACAGGTCAATTTCCCCAGAATACTGTATGTGTGTTCATAAATATCAAATAGATGCACATATAGATCCTTTATATTATAGGAACAGATCTAGAGCTAGATGTAGTAATGTAGCAACAAACCAATCATATACATGTATTACTGAAGGTGTAAATCTGGAAACCATTTTTGATGATTTGCTCCTTGACTATAAAAAGTTTAAATAAAAGTATCTAGGATGAAAGACAAAATGCATACATTTTTATGAGAAAAAAATTCACTTCATTTCCATCTTCTTGGTGTCTGAACTAAGAACTCAGTTGGGCATAAAGAGGTTGAATACATTTTTCATAAGGCCTCTTTGAAAATGCAAATGCATTTATTTTCTCATTTGTTCTTTCAAGGGAGAAGTTCTCTCTAATCCACAGCTGCTGTCAATAATTAACAAAACTTGTTTCTACTACATTCAAAAACTTGCATTCCTAATACCAGAACTTTCACAAAAATATAATGGGTTTTCTTCTCTTCCAATGCCCTCTCCCCCCAGAAAATCCCAGCAACCACATCAACAAAAAACCCTGAATGATGGACATAGTCCTTTTTCTGAAGCAACTTAAAATTGATGATTTGAATATTTAAGAGAGAAACAATTAAAAATACAAACAAAAACAACAACAAACTAAGTAATATTACATGGGGCTTCATTGCTGATCTGCCACTTGACAGGTTAGTAGTACATCCCCACACCTATTTCTCTTCATTTCATTGTAATAGTGATAAAGAATGAATAGGATTTAAACTGACATATCATTCACACCCTGCCCATCTTCTAATTCATCCTCTTAAAGTCAGATGATAAGTCAATAAACTCCCAAGATCTAAACAATCAGTTACATTTAGGTCATAGAAATTTTAACCAACTAAAATGCATGTCACATTCAGCTGCACCTGAAGCAAATAAAGTTTAAGTTTTTTATTTTCAAGAGATAAAGAGTAGATTGCTATAATGATAACACAATTTGCTTATTCTTCATATTTTGTGGCTAAAATTAATTTGCAACTTTTTTGCAAAGCTAGAAGGATCTAATTTCTACAACTTTAATATAATAGAAATGTGCAATATCCATGTTGAGTGGTAAATTCAGGCAAATACCCTTATTATCCCCTAATGAAAAATGCATTCCTTATTTATTTTCAATATATTTTTGTATTGCTTATGTTTGCTAATGCTTGTTCAGTTCATAATAAAAAATACATATATATTTCAACATTATCCCTGTAGAAATGGGTATTAACTTATTAAACAGAACAAACCTCAAAAATCAGTATTACATGAATAATAATTTATTAAACATCTAATTTACACGAGGTACAATGTGGGCCTCTCTGTGCAATACTGTTTATCTACTGTGCCTCATTCTGCATTAGATTCATATATTCAGAGATGGAAGGTACCTTGTCGGTTGTCTCTTTTTAACTCTCTGCAGCGGCTTCTGACCTGACCTCATCATTTAACTGAAATTTCTCTCTCCCAATCTCCCAATGATCTCTTAATCACCAAATTTAATGGCCTCTTCTCAGTTTTCATCCTTCTTGACCTCTCTGAAGCTTTTGGGTCACCTTCTTCTCCTTGATACTTCTCTGTTTTTTTTTTGGCAACACTGCTCTCTCCTAGTTCTCCTACCTGTTTCCTACCTATATCTTTGTATATATGCTCCTCCTCATTCTCCTTTGCTGGATCTTCATCCAGGTCACACAGAGTTCTGTTGTGGGGCTTCTTTTCTTCTCTCCCAATACTGTTTCACTTGGTCTCAACAGCTCGTGGATTCAATGATCACCTCTATGCAACTGATTTTCATATCTATTGGTCCAGCCCTAACCACTCTCCAGTCTCACATCACCAACTGCCTATTAAGCATCTCAGAATGTCCAAAATGGAAATCATTATTTCATTCCCCCTGCTCCCATCTCCTCTCTCTAAATGTGCTACTATCATTGAGGGCACTGCCATCCTCCTACTCTCAAAGTCTAAGTGTCATCCTCAACACCCTACTCTCTTTTACCTTCTAATACTGAATCAGTTGCCAGGTCCTACTATTTTTACCTCTCTCATATAGGCTGCCTTCTCTCCTCTGCCATAGAGTACAAGCCCTCATCACTTAACACCTGGACTATTGGAATAGCCTAATTATTAGTCCCCATGTCTCAAGTGTACACCCAACTATGATCCATCGTCCGCAAAATTGTCAAATTGATCCTCCTAAAATGCATGTCTGACCATGCTATACCCTTACACACCCAACTCCAAGGGCTCTGTATTATTTCCAGGATCAAATGTAAAATCTCCTATTTGGCTTTTAAAATCCTTCATATCCTGGACCCTTTCCATCTTTCCAGGCCACCTCTTCTAACCTGACTACACACTCTGAACTGCAGTAACACTGTCCTCCTTGCTGTTTCTTGAACAGGAAATTACATCTCTCCACTAAGGACATTTTCAGTGGTTCTCTCCCATACATGGAAGTCTCTCCCTCCTTTCTGTCTTCTGGTCTCCCCAACTTCCTTCAAGTCTCATATAAAGTCTCACCTTCTATGAGAAGGTTTTCCTAGTCCTCCTTAATTTAGTATCTTCCTCCTGTGATTATCTCCTTCTTATCCCGCATGTTTCCTGTTCGGATATAGTTGATTGCATTTTTCACAGCCCCTTCTCCATTAGACTGTAAGATCCTTGAGAAGGGGGACTTTTTTGCCTTTCTGGAATTCCCAGTTTTTTATCACAGTCCCTGGAACATAGAAGGTACTTGATAAATGCTCACTGACTGTTGACTGACTAGTCTAACCCCTTGTTTAAAGTTTTATTTATTTATTTTACTTTCTTTTTTTTTCAGTCAGCAAGATTTTATTTTCTCTATCATCTCTTCCCATTAAAAAGACAAAGAAAATCCTCATGATAAACATTCATAAACCAAAAAAACATCTCCATTGGACAGATTGAAAAATGTGTATATCATTCTGAATTCTTGAATCCATGAACTTTTTGTCAGAAGGTGGATAACATAGTTTAGCATCGGTCTTCTAGAATTATAGGTAATCATTGAATAGATCAGAATTCTTAAGTCTTTTAAAATTGCTTGTCTTCCCACTGTTTTTGTTTTTGTGTAAATTCTTGCCCTGATTCCTCTTACTTCATTTATATCAGTTCATACAAGTGCTCATAGGTTTTCTGAAACTGTTCATTTCATCATTTCTTATGATACAATAATATGCCTTTACCTTGTACAACATAACTTGTTCAACCATTCTCCGATTGATGGGCACCCCTTTAGTTTTCAGTTCTTTGCCACTACAAAAAGAGTTGCCATGAAATTTTTGTATATATAGATCTTTTTTCAATTCCTTTGCTCTCTTTGAAGGCATAGGCCAATTAGTTCAACCTGCTAATTTTATAAATGAAGGAAGTGAGGCCAAGAAAAGTGCTCATAGTTACAAAGGAAGTAAGGCAAAGATAGAATTTAAAAGCAAGGTGTTAAGTTCTAAATCCAGCATCCTTCATTTGCATAATACTTCCTTCTGGAACAATATTGGTTCCTGCTTCCATATGGCAACACTTTAATTGTTTGAGGACATGTATAATTCAATTCAATTCGACATCTCTAAAGTGAACAGAATGGGATGCTAGGTGCTGGGGGAGATAACAATGTTAAATGGATCTTTCAGTGCAGTTGGAGGATATGGCAATACAAAAAATAATGCTAATACAAAATACTATTTGATAAGGAAAGGAAAAGTAAATAATTTCTTCTGAGGTTTAATGGTGGATCCAATCACTTATTTCTGGGTTTATCAGGAAAGGATTTTGAGGATGAGAAAGTGAATTTAACCCAAGCTTTAAACTATAGTTTTGTTTTTAACAGGAAGAGAGATGGAGAAAAATACTCCAGGCCCAGAGAACTCAAAGTGTCAGATGTAAAAAAGCTGTTGTGTTCACCTATGTCTTCCCTTATTTGGGCCAAATCTCCCTAGTTCCTTCCTTCAGCTGTTTCTTTTATCATTCTATTTCCAGACACCTCATCATTCTTGTTGCTGTGCTCATTTGTCACTGTTCCTCTTAAATCCCAGCACCCAAACTCTATATGATATTAGTCTAATCATCCCTATGAATTGTTAGACTATTCCCTGACTTGATTGGGACACTATGCCTTTAATAATACAGCCTGACATTGTATTTAATTGTGCTGGAAGCTAATATAAACAAAAAGCTTTCATGCAAGAAGAAAAAATGACCAAAGGTATGCAGTGAATAAACATACAATAATAAAAGGGATTCTGAATTGTAGTCCAATTGCTAAGGTAGATGAGCCATTGAAATAGCAATTAAGAAATCTGATTGGCCTATGAAGAAGTCATCAATTATCTCAAGTTATCAACATAAAAGTAATCCATGCACCTCTTTTCATTTCATTTTCATTATTAATGAAAATAATAACCTAAAGGTAGAACATTTCCTAAAGATTGATGCCTGGCTGGTCTATTGACCACTCTTCTGCTTGCCATTTATACCTAGATATTTTCCTGAACCTTGATCATTACTGCTTATTTAGAAAATGTAGCTATGAAACCATGAGACCATTACAAATCAGCTAAGACAAGGAGGCGAGAGTGATTAAGGAGTGCTTCCTGGAAAAGCATATTCAGCAAATTAGTCCTTCTCAAACAATATTGGTAATTGTCTCCACTATGATCATCCAAGGGCCTGACTCCCTAAAGGTTGCAGGAAGGACCACACCACTTAGAGGAGCCTTTTTAGAAAACTTGGTTTTGGAATTTGCAATCTAGACTAGCCAATTCCCAATTGTGTAAGTGTGGGTAAATCACAGAGCTTCAATTTCCTTACCTGTAAAATAGGAACAATAATAATTGCTGTACATTTCATGGTGTTATAAAGAAAGTACTTCGTAAGGTATAAAGCATTTATGTTTTAAAGCAATAATGTTAACTGTTGTTTCTGGTACCATCATTGTTGTCTTTATCCAGGGAGTCCAGTGGTCATGAGACTTCTGAAGCGTTCACTCTCTGCTTTGGTTCTAAGCTTAAATGAGGATCATAGCTTTAGAAAATATGTCTCCCTGGTCTTGCTAGCCATATGAAATAGAGCAGAGATTATGGAAACATTTTTGATTGACAGGGGTAAGAAGAGTGGGTAGAAATGGTACGATTTCCTCTACAAAATAATTTAATACGTGAGTAGATCTGTGATCATATCTATGTGAACATTCCCTCTAAAAGCATTATAACCTTCCCTCTAATTCAACATGATTCTTGACCATGTCCACCTAAAAAGTAACTTGTAAAAATCTAACCAAAGTGGAGATGGCTTTGTTCTACATCTATGTAGGTTCTGTTGGTGCCGGTGCATCCCTTGGGCTGTCCATTTCTTGTAGTATTCATTCTCGTTGTATTACCATCATACCTTCTGATTGTAAATTTCTTGGATGATATCTTTATAAATTTTTTCAATTACCTTAACACAAATATGTGGGAAACCCCCTTAATAAGAAAACAAATTTGGTTCATCATGAGAACGATGTCTAAGTTCTTGATATTCATCAATCATTATGTTTCAATAGTATTCCAGTATATGCAGATGCAAACCTTGCTCAACCATTCCTCATTCATTGAGTATATATTTTGTTTCAAGTTTTTTTGTTGTCAGAGATGACAATCATATGAACACTTTGTAAATTAATAAAAAAAACTAAAATACATATATCACTTTAAGACTTACCAATTCCTTGACATGTTGTCTCATTTGATCCTTACATCAACCTTGTTCATTAGATGTTATTATCATCCACAATTTATATATAGGAAACTGATATTAAGAGAGGTTATGAGTTGTCCAGGTTCACACAATTAATAAGTTACTGAGGTGGGATTTGATTTTAAGTTAACTCTTGCTAGGTGGTGCGCTGGAGAGTCAGGAAGCCCTGGAGTCAGGAAGACATAAGTTCAAATCCTGTCTAAGATACTTACTAGGTGTATTACCCTGTGCGAGTCACTTAACCCTGTTTGCCTCAATTCCTTATCTGTAAAATGAATTAGAGAAAGAAATGGCAAACTACTCCCATATCTTTGGCAAGAAAACCCCAAATGGCATCATAAAAAGTTGGACTCAACTGAAGCAGCTAAACAACAAGTCTTTGAGGGATTATTTTCTTCAGTGATCTTTTGTTCCTCCTTTTCCATTTGGCTAATTCTGCCTTTTAAGGCATTCTTCTCCTCATTGAATTTTTGGACCTTTTTTGTCATTTTTAAAGGTGTTATTATCTTAAGTATTTTTTGGGTCTCCTTTAGCAAGCTGGTTTTTCATGATTTTCTTGCACCACTCTCATTTCCCAATTTTTCCTCTACTTCTCCTACTTGAATTTCCAAATCCTTTTTGAGCCTGAGACCAATTCATATTTTTCTTGGAGGATTTTGACGTGGGATCTTTGATTTTGTTGACTTCTTCTGGCTGTATGTTTTGATCTTCTTTGCCACCAAAGTAGGATTCTATAGTCTGAGTACTTTTACACTGCCTGCTCATTTTCCCAGCCAATTACTTGACTTTTGAGCTCTTTGTCAGGATATGACTGCTTCCAGAGTGGAGAGTGCTGTGTCTCAAGCTTCAGGGGTTTTGCGTTGCTGTTTTCAGAGCTACTTCTATTCTGAGGTGGTATGATACTCCTCTCCTGGCTTGTGCTCTGGTCTGTGAGTGCAAACACTCCTTGCTGCTGTGTAACTGCAAGGAAGACTCCCTCTCCACAGCCACCACAAGCTCTGCCCCACCAATATTCCTCCTCCCCCAAGGACTGCAACCAGAACTGCAACCCAGATCCAAGCAAGGCAAAGAAAGAGAATGCTACCTCAGGGCCAGCAAAGAGATCCCTGCACTCCCACTCTGATCAGCCACTTGATTCCCCCACTGCTTGTGGGACTGGAGCTCTGGAAACACCCACTGCTGCTGCTGCAGCCACCTCTGTCGCCCATGGGTTGGGGCTGGACCACACCCTTCTCTTACCCAGTTCTAACAGTATTCCCACTGACCTCCTACCTTGTCTTTGGTGTTTGTGGGTTGAGAAGTCTAGAAACTGCCATAGCTGACAGTGATTCACTGCCCTGAGGTCTGCTCTGCCAGGTCTGCTCTGGCCTGGTCCCTTCTAGCACAGCCCATGCTGTGATGCATTCTGTTCACAGCAAGGTATGATAGACCGTTCCCAGTGACCATCCTGGCCATCTTGGGCTGGAGACTTGTTTCACTCTGTCATTTCATGGGTTCTGTAGCTCTAGATTTTTTTAGAGTAATTTTTTACAGGTATTTGGAGGGGTTTGGGGGACAGCTCAAGTGAGTCCCTGTTTTCACACCACCATCTTGGCTCTAAACCAAGTCTTGATAACTTTAGGGCCAGTGCTCTCTTTTATAGCTTTAAAAATATCAATATACATCAGGGTACAGTCTCAGCGGTATAATCTCTGGACCAAGAGCTACAAATTTTTTTTCCACTTTCCTTGTATAATTTCAGATTATTTTCTAAAACAGTTGAACCAATTCAGAGCTCAACCAGCATTAGCATGCCTCCCTTCCTAGAACTTGTCCAATAATGCATTTTTCCATTTTTTGCTAACTTAAGAGATGTTAGATGATATTTCAGGGTTGTTTTAAATATGCATTCTTTTGATAATTACTGATTTTAAAATTAATGTTGCTATTTGTTTATGAATTTCTTTATTGTTTTGCAAACAGTTTGCTCATGTATTTTGACTATTTGTCAGGTCATCATTGGTAATCTTCTGCAACCTATTCAAGTCAGCTATTGTTCTGTGGGTCACAATTTTGATTATCTAAAAGTTTTAGTATTCTATCTTTTGTTGCAAGATAGCACCACCAGGAGAAAACTGATGTCAAAAAGATTTATGTTTGTATTTGACCAAGATTACTGAAAGCAGGGTATGATTTCCCAAATGCAGTTTAGACCATTCTCTTCATCCTTTTCAATTCTGGACTGATCTCACTGCACATTCACCAATTCAACAAACATTTATTAAATATCTAACTTATGCAAGATGCTATGTTGGGTACTGTGTATCCAAAGAGAAACAAAAAATACTCCATTATATACCTGATTGTTTTTCATATTTGAATGTTTCCCTTGGTTTCTGTCCTGCAGGAGTTTTTAGGCTACTTAGGGGAAACAATATGCTCACAAATAAGTATAATTCAAAATTATTTGAAAAGACAGAGAGAGAGAGAGAGAGAGAGAGAGAGAGAGAGAGAGAGAGAGAGAGACTGGGAGAATCATTGAAGGCTTCACAAATCAGGTGTGTGATAGGTTATGACTAAAAGAAAAGTAGGAAATACTAGGTAGTAGATAGGATTTAAAAGGCAAAGTCTTGGGTATGAATTTGAGGCCCTAAAATGGTTTTACGTTGTTTAAGAACAAGGGAAATTACTAAGGTAGCATTAATTGCTAAAGAAAAATTGGTATGAGAGTAGAAATGAAGAGCTGATGCTATATATAATTATGCCCCCCCCAGTTTTGGAATTATAGGGATCTATAAGGCTTTTATTTATAAGGATTAATAAAAACATTTATAAACTTGGTGGCTTTTAACTAAGTACCTCTCCTTAGGTATTTCTTCTTCTCATGATTTCTTTTCAGAATATCGTCATTTGCCTTGTTTTGCCTCCACCCAGAGTTTCTCCTAGGAACATCAAGATTTGGTTCATTTCTCAGCCTCTAAATTCAATAGTAATACTGCCCCAAGATGAAGGCATGGTTGGACTAATTTAAATATCTGACCATCTAAGTGCAAGCAACAGTCTTTCTCTCTCTCTCTCTCTCTCTCTCTCTCTCTCTCTCTCTCTCTCTCTGCCTCTCTCTCTGCCTCTCTCTCCCTCTCTCTCCCTGTCCCTCTCTCTCCCTCTTTCTCTCTGTCTCTCTGTCTCTCTCTCTGTCTCTGTGTGTGTGTGTGTGTGTGTGTGTGTGTGTGTGTGTGAGACTTGTTAGGTCTATTTCTTTTTAGTAGCGATGGATCTTATTTAGTAGCCTCTGTAGTATTTGGAGTTTAATGCCATCATGAAAACACCCTCCATAATGAGTAGAATTTGTAGTCCCTCATCCTTTAGAGGGTATTCCTCTTCTATTTTGGACTCTGCTTGAGATATCTATGGAGTGTTGACCACCCTTGCTGATCAAGCCTGGCCTAGTTTTGTACTTCACTTGGCATCAGTAATCATAGGATTGTAAAACAAAGGTTCTTTGGTTTCTTCCATCAAAGAATATTATTTGCTCTTACTATATTGCAGTGAATACAGTGTGTGACTTGAGAGACAAAAAGACTTTAGTTTAAAAGCTGCTGTGTGACTCTGGTCAAGTCATTTAACTCCATAAAAATAACACCAACCTCCCACGGTTGTAAGAAGTTCTTTAAATAGAATGTTTTGTATCTGTTATATTTTAGAGAACTGAATCTTCAATGTTGTATAATTGTGGATTAAATAAGCAAACCTGATTAATTCATGAAACAGAAATGGCAAAAAATGCATTTCCCATATACCTGATTCTTTTAAATTTCAAGAATCTGTCGTTTCCTAGGAACACACACTACTTACACTGTTGTGGGCCACAATCCCTTTTCATGTAATAGCTCATCTTCATAGGTCATTGTGGTGATGATGTTCTAAACTTCTTTGGCTGGCCTAAAGTGGCAGGTAGTCTTCAAGAATCCATGGCAGAGGCCATGCTTGAAGACTTTCAGTTTGATAGGTTCTAGCAGAGCTTGTGCCTAACTAGTATAGCTTCCAGAACCTAGAGTTTCCTCCATGGAAAAATAAGAAACATGAGAGTTTGGCATGAGTAGAAGTGAACATCTCATGCATCAGCAGAAAGATTAGCACTCATAGTGGTCATTCTGATAGTGATCATTTTTAAATTCCGAGGTCCTCAGTTGATTCTACTAAAGGACTCTGGAGTACGGGGGTGGGCATAAGAGTTAAAAGAGAGACGACCAGTTGCTCAGACTATGAAACAAACTGTTCACAAGGGCCCTTCTTTGTTACATGGGGCTGTGCTCATTATACCCAGGCTAAAGGCAATCCAATTAAATCTAATCAGTATTCCATAAAATTCAGTTTGATAATTGGATTCAATAAACATTTCAATTTGACCCAATATATTTCAACTCAATCTAAATAATAATTCAATTCTCACTGTCTTTGAGGTGTCAAGTCACTTTACTATTCCTGGGTTTGGAGACCTTTCTGAACACAAGCCCATGAAGATACAGTGTCACTGGGCTCCTTGTTTCTGGGTCAATTTCTATTTTCTTTGTTTCATGCTGGATAAAAAATAAAAAAAAATTTAAAACCCTCAATAATTGACTGGATGTTGCTTCATAGAAATGATCTGAAATGAATGTCTTAAAAATAACCCTGTGGCTTGTCATAGGCAAGTGAGTGCCTCTGAGATATCTGCTGAGCCCCTTTCAAAGATCTGAAGGAATGACTATTAGAATCTGGAACATGAAGGTTTTCCTTTGATGTCTGTGTTTCTATTGCAGATATGATTTTTTTAATTTGGTTACCTCATAACAAAGCTGTAATGTGTGAAATGGGATTTTAATTACTACTCAGTGACAACTCTTTGGGCTATAATTTTTCTTGTTGATATGAACCCTTTTAGGAAGAAAACCTATTTTTCAGTTTCCTTTAATGATTAAGATATATTCCTTAGTGCAACTCTTGGGACTGTCTTATCACAGCACAATATGATGAATTTGATTAAGCAAAGTGACAGCAATACACCATAGGCATGCCAGGTTTTTCATCTACTATACCAAACAAACACTTTTATGTTGGTGCAGGCGGGGGTTTGGTTTCACTCTTTTCACTTAGGAGACAGTCAGGTAACATTTTATTTCATTTTTCTTAAATCTTATGAGATGATGCTGATTTTTCATTAAGGACACTTGAGAGCCCCTCCTTTAATGTGCAAATCTCATGGGCAATTACATTTGAGCTGCATTTTTTTTTGATTACATAGAATGAACTAGTGGGAAGAAGAGAGAATCACAAATCTAAATTCCCTCTGCAATCTTTAGACTATGATTACAGGAATTATTAATCTTCTCTTTTACTATCCAGAGTTGGGGGTGGAGGGTAGATGATATTCAGGGGATTTACTGGGATATTCCAAAATTTCTTTTGCTATTATCAATGAAAATAATGAATCAAAACATCTAAATATAAGCAGATAGCTTTAATTTAAAATGTACTCAGAAGTAGGAATACTCATACCGAGTTCATTTTTCAAAGGAGATAATACATGTAAAGCAGTTTGTAATCCATAATGATACAAATATCATTAATTATCATGATAATCATTATCATTATTTTCATGTAAACCTTACCTTCATGGAAAATAACTGGGAATTAAAGAGGAAGTAAAGTGTCTCAAAGTAACCAAAATAGAAATAAAAAAGTCTACTCACTAAATCTAAATGAATTTATTCATAGGCAAGCCATAAGCAAATCTTCATTTATAGACCATTTACTCTTAGGTTACTCTGTTATTCAGAGTTCTGACAAGATGGATTACCTGTTTTCCTAACCAACAGCAAAATGAAGTGTGTGTATGTATGTGTGTGTATGTATGTGTGTGTGTGTGTGTGTGTGTGTAGATGGAGGGGTTGTCCACTAGAAGCAGACAGACAGTAAGCTATAACTGATTCAGAGAACAGAGCCGCACTTCCATCTCCCCCTAAAAATAGGAAAATCAAAAATAAGAACTCAAAAAACATAACAATAAACAAATCTATAAACCTCGAATAGCTCCTAAGTACAACAGAGTCATAAAACAACTGAAGATTTTAAAGATAATCAAGAAAATGTCAAAATATATTCAGTGTCTGCTTTTCCAAAGCAAGATAGTGCAGTCTTATTTAGACAGCTTTTATGAGAGTACCCCTGAGATTGATATGTCTATTTTCTATGAGTTACCTTACCAGGCAGGTGCTCCAGACACAGAGTACACTTGTTTTCCAAAAGGAGCCAATCAGAAGCCTGCAATGAGACAAAGTCTTGTTCACTCCTAGATGCCTTTGCTGGCGTTTGCTGGCTGACCTTACTGATCAGTGAACCTTGTAGGCAACTCTTAATGCAAAATATTCTGCTTCTGCGTCCCACCTCTTCCTCTCCATTCTTTTCCCCAATCTCTTCCTGAACCTCCCCTTTGTGGTTTTCAAACACAAATCTGCCCTGCCTCTCCTGGGCTGTCGGCTCTCTTGTACTTTGTACTGGAGTGCCGTAGCATGTATCTGATTCTCTTCCTAATAAAACTTTTTGCTTTCAACTTGGACCCCTATGCATTTTGAAGGGCAGGCTCCACCCAATTGACACTTTACTTACAATGTTATTTTTTTCCAGAAATATTTAGACTAAAAAGTTTAAGCTTTGGTTCTCTGGAATATTCTTCCTGGTAGAACACCTCATCTCTCAATGAGGTGTTTCTATAGCTAACAGTCATAGAAATGAATAGTTTCTTTGTCTTCATTAAAGTTGATCAATTTTAGTGGAACAAGGGGATTGACATTTGTAAGCCAGTGCTGAAAAAATTTTGGGAAAACCTGGATTTATCTCATAATATGGCTGTTGATTTTATTAATCTCTGATTGATTCTTTATCACACCTTCCACAGCAACTTTCCTAAATCTTCTCCCTCCTTAGTTCTCTAACTGTATTACAGCCCCATTCTCTCCTAGCATTCTCTGCTTACTTAACTGAGAAGAATGAGGCCACCCAGCAAGAGTGCCATCATGTCACATCCCTCATACTTTACAGCTCTGTGACTTCCCCCAACCTCTCCCACTTTGCTTCAGCCTCAGAAGACATTTTAGATGGCTAATCTTTGTAGCATTAAACCTTCCACTTACGCCCTTCATTGTATTTCCCATCATCTCCAGAATGAGTAATGTTGTACTATGGCTCACTCTCTCTTCCTCTGTACTATCTCTGTTTCATCTCCTCTGTATAGAAATATTCCATTTTCCCCTAATATAAAACAAACAAATATTTGGCCCTGCAATCTCCTTGTTAACTTCACTTTGCTCTATTACTCTTCCTTACTAACCTTCTGGAGTACTTCATATGCTCTGTTACTTGTTTCTAACCACCATTCATTTGTATTTGTCTTTGTAATATGGCTTTAATCTCCAGCTCTCTATGGAAAACACTATCTCTTAAGTTCCTGCTTAATTCTTAATTGCCAAATCCTATGGACTTTTTTTTTCAATTCTAATCCTCCTAGATATCTAGCAAAGTGATTTTCCTAAAAAACAGTTTTGCCCATGTGACCTCCTCCCACCTTTCCCCCCAAACAACCACTCTAGAGACTCCCTATCACCTCTAGGTTAAAATATAAACTCTTGTTTGATATTTAAACCTTTTCACACCATCTCCAATCTACCTTTTCAGCCTTAATAAGTGTATTCCCCTCCATGTTCTCTATGGTCTAGTCTTCTTACTGTTTCTCCTATTTGCCATCTCCATGGCTTTTTATTACCTGGAATTTCCTCACTTCTTACCCCCGCCTCTGCCATGGACTCTTAAAGACCACCTTCCCCTTAAGGCTGGCCAAAGAAGTTTAGGGCCTTATAACGATAGTAACATATAAAGATGAGCTCCAACCATTCCTTATCTGTTCCTGGCCTGAGGAGAAGATACTATTTTTCTTCTATTACCAAAGTAAATCACCAGTGGCCATGCCACTACAGGTTATTGTTAGAAACACGCTTGGCACAGAGATTTAGGTAGCAAGGACAATTTATTACTGAGGAATCCAAAGGAGGTGGGCACATTTGTCGCCAGAAGTGGGCTTCGCCCCCCCTTCAAGAAGAGGAAGCAAGGAATACAGAAATGAGTTTAGCTTTATACTGTTAGTCTGGCACAACATCAGCACAGTATTTCCCTTCAGAAAATGGATTGGTCTGTTCCCTTTCAGGTTACAGTCTTCCTTATATACCTCCTTGTATGCTTCCCCTTGGTATGTATAAACATGTGCCCCCCTCCCTCTTCATACGTCCCATGTTCGGTTAATGAGGCCTTAATTTTATGTGGGGTCTGTCTGCTTATGTTTATGAGTTTCATTAAGCACGCACAGTAGCATTTTAGCCCTGTCCTGACTATGACCCTGACTGTTATCTGGCTGGTTTAAAGAAGTTCTGCAATATCCTGGACCTGTGGTTTTCTCAAATCCACCAGTTGTTTTCCGATTGGCTGGGCCCACTTGCCTTGGTTGATTTTTCACTCCCTTGCTTGTTCAAGCTGATAATTAATTATTCTGTGAAAATTTAACTTTTGTTCATCTCTCAGAATATGAAGATCTTGTCAAACAAACAACATCCTATAATGTTTTTCATTCATAATACCTCTTCCACCTATCCCTACTTCTAATTGTTAATATTTTGGTGCAGGTCATCATTACTTCATGCCTAGACTATATGGAGTAGTGGATAGAGCCTTAGACTTAGAAGCAGGAAAGTCTGAATTCAAACCCTGTTTAAGAATGTTATTAAATGGCATTTCACTCAACCTCTTTTTGCCTTATTTTCTTCAGGTTTAGAATGAAAGGGTTGGATTTAATGGCTGTTAAGGTCATATCCAGGTCCAAATCTAGCATCCTATGGTGATTTTCTCATAAAAAGCTATCAGGTTATCCACTACCTGTTAGTTTAATCTCCCTAAGACAAAGTTTTTCACACAACACAATGTTACTCAAAATACTTTTTTTTTTTTATCTTGGTACAATAGTCTCTTATTTCCTCCAAAAAAAAAAAAAAAAACTTCTTAGCCCATAATTTAAGTACGTCTCTTATCAGGTGGCATTCTATATTCCAACTTTATCCCCCGATGCTCCCCTATAAATACCCATTGCTTTGAAAAAAAATAAACATTGTTTGTTGAACAAATTACATGCCTGCCTTAATATATTTGTTCTTGCTACTTTTCCTCTCTGGGATGCCTGTTCTACTTCTTTCCATTTATTGAAGCCCTCTTTAAAGCCATGACTTTTTAAAATGAATAAAGTTAGAGCTGCTATGGCAATTTGGTATATGCTTGCCTTCATATTTTCTTTTAATTTTACTTTATAATTGACCTTTTTTCAAATTAATCAGTAACCTGAGAGTTCACAGAGAACTGATTCTGAAATAATGCTAAATTTGTAATCAATTGCTTCATGTCCTCTAGTATGATGATGATAATGATAACTAGCATTTTAACATTTGCAAAATGCTTTACAAATATTATCTTACAACAATTTTGGGAGGTAGGGCCTATTATTATCCCCATTTTATAGATGAAGAAACTGAGGCCAGCAGAAATTAAGTGACTTGTCCATATTCACATAACCAGTAAATGTCTGAGACAGGATTTAAACTTAGGTCTTTGAGTAGTAGCTTAAATACTTAGCCACTTGTTATGGCAAGATAGACTTTTACGAACTAGACTTAAAATCTGATCACCATTTATAAGGTTGTTCCCATGAAAAAAAATAACTTGAGACCCAAGAAACCAATTCACAAAATAACTTTTGAAATATATTTGTAAATTAGCAACTGTTTGTATAAGATATATCCTACTCAGCTAGTCTATTTCATTTTTTAAATGATAATTTTTATGATCTTCATGGATATTGTTTTCCAACTCTATTCTTGAAGAATTTATTCAAGTTTTATGAGCATGTAGTTTCTGAACTGTCTCTAAATCTTTAGACTTTTTCAGTTTCTGATGTAAAACCATATTTTCCAAAATATTTTTCACATTCATTGAGCCCATTTTCTTATTGGAATAACTAAGTAGCAAAGTACATATTCACTTAATTTTGAAGATCTTGTCGAGTTCTTCATAGAATATATTTTTTTTATTTGCAATAAGTGGTGGCTTAAAAGTTACAATTATTTTAGTGTTTGTTTTTGCTTACTGTGAGCATAAGTATACTTTCAATAACTGTATCTATTCAGATTCTTATTTCAATAAATTGGTTTTGTCTCAACTCCTCCAACTTAAAGTTTTCTTTTCCCCTAATAAGGCAAGAGGTCTGTGAAATGATGTGCTTTGTTGATTTTAGTTGTGTGAAAAAAATCAATTCAGCCAAATCATTTATTCACCTGGTCAAAGAGAACCTTCCCACTGTTTTTCTATTTAGGTATAACTTCATGCTCTTTAGTCTTATTTATGAGAATTTCAACATGCACCTGATTCCTCCAGTAGACTGTCAACTTAGTGGTTACCGGACAAAGATTTAACAGTTAAAATAATATCTAACAATGATTTGATTCTATCTTCTATCTCATTTTAACAGAATCATGAATTCTTAGTGTTAAGAATAGACTATAGTGATAAAGCATGCTATCTCCCTCCTAACACATAGATAATGAAATCAGCATGCAGAATGTATTTTGGATATGGACAATGGTGGAGTTTTTGTTTTTATTTTGCCTGACTTTATGTGTTAGTTAAAAGAATGTAGGTGTGAAGGAGAGAAAATGGATTTTTGTTCCTTAAAAATGATTGTAAAAAGTCAACTTTGCTATTATTTAGTCCTACATATACCTGAACAGAGGAAGCTAGGTGGTGCAGTAAATAGAGCACTGCATCTGAAGTTGGGAAGACTCATCTTCCTGAGTCTAAATCTGTCCTCAGACAATTACTAGCTGTGTGACCTAGGGCAAATCCTTTAAGCCTGTTTGCCTCAGTTTTCTCATCTATAAAATGAGTTATAAAAGGCAATGGCCAACCATTCCAGTATCCTTGCCAAGGAAACCCCAAATGGAGTTGTGAGGAGTTGGACATAGCTGAAAAACAACTGAACAACAAAATACCTGAATAAGACTCTTCTCTATAGCATTCGTATCAAATGATCATCTTCTAACCTATAGTTAAAGGCTTCTAATTATGAGGAACTCACTGCCTTCCAAGATAACCAATGCTGTCCTTATACAATTCTAATTGTTAGGAAGGATTTCTCCCCCTTTTATATGTACCTGAATTCTTCTTTTCTACAGTCTTCCCTATTGATCCATGTTCTTCCCTCTGAATCTAATGTTAAAAGTCTAGTACTTCATCTATAGAACAGGTTTTCAAGTGCTTAAATATGTAGTGCATGAACCATATTTTTCCTGTGATTTTTCTTCTCCAGACTAAATCATTTAATGCTCATATGTCATATTTCCCAGTTTTCTTACCTTCTTATTTGTTCTCTGGATGTCCTTCAGCATTTATATATTCTTTTAAAATGTGGCAACAACTGAACCAATTTTATTTTTAAAAATAGCCATCCCACAATTGATAAATGGTAAAAGGATATGAACAGGAAATTTTCAGAAAAAAAGAAAGCATAGCTATCTCATGAAAAAATGCTCTACATCACAACTGATTAGATAAATGCATTTTTAAAGAATTCTGAGGTACCACTTCATACCCAGTAGATTGACTAGCATGACAGAAGAGGAAAACTACAAATACTGGAGAGGATGAAAATACTGGAAAATTGTATTTACCTTCAGAGAGAGAACTGATGAACTCTGAGGGCTGATTGAAGTATATTTTTCAAAGTTATATATTTCCTGGGTTTTTTGTCTATGTTTCCTTCTGAAGCATGGCTAATATGGAAAAACATTTTGCATGACTTCACATGTATAATCAATATCAAATTTCTTGCCTTCTCAAGGAGTGGGAAGAATTTGGATCTCGGAAGTTTAAAAAAATATTGTTAATTTTTTTATGTAATTCGCAAATATTTAATGAAATAATAAACATATATTTAAAAATAAAATGTGGCATCAAGAACACAATCTGTCAGATATGGTCTGGCTATAGTTGAGTTCAATCAGGTGATCACATCACTGCAGATACCTGGAATTCAACAAGTTCAAGGGATAGATTAGCTTGTTGGTATAGTTACATACTACATCACTTAATAATGCAGTCCACTCACACTTTCTCAATCTGTGCTGTCCACATTCATATCTTCCAATAAATCCTGTGAAAAGAATGTATCCAATATGCTAGTGATCAAATTTCATTAAACATTCCATGGGTACCATGAATACATAGTCATTGTGTTATCATTTGACCTGTACACCTCCTTTTCTGACTTGTTTTCTGAATGATATCCTTAATTGAGTTTCTTGCATAAAAGTCATTGTGGCATAGTGCAAAGAGCACTAAACTTATAGTAAAGAAGACCTGAGTTTGACACTTATTGGATCTGACATGCTACCTTTGAGATCCTAGGTAAGTCAAACTGATCATAATGATACCCAGCACACCAAGATTATAAAACTCAAATGAGATAATGCATGTAAAGCACTTTGTAAATCTTAAAGTATTGTATCAATATTTTTATAAATATTTTTATTTTACATTATGTATCATTGCACCCATCTTCTCATGCACTTTTTAAAAATATTCAATCTAATAAGTATTTATTAGGTGACTTCTGTGCGCCAGGCACTGTGCAAGACACTGAGGATATAAATAATAATAAGAAAGACAGTACAGGCTCTCAAGGAGCTTACAATCTGTTGGGGGGAATTAACATTCAAAAGGAAGCTGGAGAGCAGGGGTGGGGATACACCATGGGTTCCCTGGCATGGGGGCATCTTGTTCCATGAAGTTAAAAGCAAGCAGAGGTACAGATGGAAAGCAGAGCTTGAAAGTCCAAATGCTGCCCTCTATGAAGGAAAGCAAAGGGAGTTCAGTGATCTACCCTCCATCATCTCAAGTCATCCTGTTGAATATCAGGCCACTAGACCCACACGGCTATGGAGGAGAAAGTGAGGCTCCTGACCTTGCAAAGCCCTCCCTCACTCAAATTAAAGTCAACTACAAGTAATGTCATCATTTTCCTGATATTATGGTCCTCTTTGAGAATGAAGGACAAACACAAGAACAATCAGAGGGGAGAGAAAGCTAAGGGAGATGGGACAGAGTTGAGTACCCAAGGCTGACTTAGCAGCTTGGTGATGAGATTTGAAGTGATCAACTTTTTCTGGGAGGGGCAATAAAGCAATAAAGTGGAGTAGCAGATAATAAATGGAGTGAATAACATGTTGATAACTTCCTTTTTCTTCCCCATAAGCCATGTGGTACAGTTTCCAAGTACTTTCCTTATCAGTCATTTTGTTTTTGTCATCACAATTTCAATTTGAGAGCATGAGGACATTCTAACTGTCTTGGGTTGACTTCCTCTATAGAATGTTAGATCATGAGGTCCTTCCTATCCTCAGTACAACTCCTTGATATCTATTCTCTGGAAAATCTAAGGTCTGTCTCAGCCTGTCCCTAGCTTTTTCTTCCTTCTCTGGCCTAAACTTTATAATGGTATGAAAACTTGCCTTCCAAGTCTTCTATCAATACATCTTCAGGAAAGAACTTCTATTTATTGGTCAGAATGAGCCCCATTATATCAGTTCCATTCATAACTTCTTCCACTTTGGGAAGAATGAATTTATCATTAAGGAAAATGTAAAACAAACAAACAAGCAAACAACAACAAACAACAAAAACCAAACCATCAACAACAAACAAAATTTGTTAGCCTTTCTGCTTTTGGCACAAGGGAAGCTCCAGCAGATGTCTAAGACAACTGAAGTCTTCTCTAATTATTGTTTCATGTTTTCAGGTTAGGTTTGTGACTTACGTTCTCTACTTATCATCCATTTTAACTAGGCATTTTGTATAATATTATAGTCACAATCCATTTTCTCTTTCTCCCTCTACTGATTTTCACCCAAATCTCATTAGCATGAAGAACTTTCAATTCTGGTTCATGGTTTTCTTGATTGTATTAATTATACCTTCTTGATGAAGAATTCAGTTCTACCACTCTTTTTTTATCTAGTTCATGTGCTTTGCATAAAGCATTCCTTTCTGCTTCTATGTTCTAGCTATCTGTCTCCTCTTCATATATTCTAGTCATCCCTGGTTGTGAACCATGAAACCCTGTAGGACTAAGGAATGATGTCAAGGTGTCCATTATCTAGTCATTATGGTCTTACTAGTGGGTACTAAGAGTAAGAGCATAATCACATAGCAGCCTACAGAATATGTTTAGGTTAAAAGTAGTCCTTGAACTCAAAAATATTGGGAGCCAATTATGCATTCTCCAACTTAGTCATAAAGAATGACTCAGATTTTTCTTTGTGACTTTGTTCACACTATCCCCCACATTGGAACAGACTGCCCTTTCCCCTCCCCCACCACTCCATCTGGTAAAGATTCATCAAGCTTTCAGTGACCCCTCTGGTCCCAGAATAAAGTCATCTCTCGTCAGATTTTTCTTAGATTTTTTTAGACCTCTTCTTGGAAATTTTCCTCATTCTGCTCCTGTATTATAATAATTTTTGTGCTTGTACTTTTCCTACTTCTATATGGAGAGTTTGTAATGTAATCATTAAGCCTATGTAGCATCTATATATCATTTGTTTATACAACATCTGTATCTATGTACCTAGAATAGTGCCATGCATATAATAGGCACCAAGTATATATGTTTACATTTACACACGTACATTATCTATCTAGAAATACATATATTATCTGAGAAAGAAAGAAATTAGTTTCATCTCATAAAAGCCTTAAAGGGTATGGCAAATGGGGCTTTCCCTAAGGGTACCAAAATGCAGAGGGTACTAACAACACTATATTCCCTTAGCTGCATAGAAATAATTGAGCATTATATCTCTTTATCAAGAACAATTAGTTAAGACAGAAATAGAAAGTAGCAGCCTTCTTCTTCTTGGAAGCTTCATCCTAGGTAAACTAACTGGCTAAGCCTTACCATATTTTATTCCTGACATATTACTATGTCTCTTTGAATAGTGTGTCCTCTGAATTATTTAGGTTATGCCACTGATAAATTTTCTTTTCTTGTTCCTTATTCTAACTGTCTTGTGGAACATTTTATAGTATTTACCATCTATTATTATCGTTCAGTCACAGGTGACTCTTCCTGTCCCTATTTGGGGTCTTCTTGGCAAAGATAGTGGAGTAGTTTGCCATTTCTTACTTTAGTTCATTTTTTTTGCACATGAGGAAACTGGGGCAAGTGGGGTTAAGTGACTTGACCAGGGTCACAGAACTAATTAGTGTCTGAGGCTGGATTTGAACTCATGCCTTCTCTGACTCCAGGCCCAGCACCTTATCTGCTATGCCACGTCGCTTCCCAACCTTCTAAATCTAATTGACTCTCTAGGTTTTCATGACTTCTCTCTTCTGGTTATCATTATAAACGTCTGGCTGCTACTCTTGAAGGATGATCACCTGTTATAGGTCCTTTCCTTGTGAGCATACTCCAAGACTGTATCCTAAGTCATGTTTTGTTTTCTTTCTACACTCTTTTACTTGGTGATCTCATAAACTACCATGAGTTTAATGATTGTTTCTATGCAGAAGATTTACAGATTGATTTATCTATTCTATCCTAGTCCTCCTAATCTCAAATCCTCTATCATCAAATCCCTATGGCACATTTCTGACTAAATTACTTATAGGAACCTCAAACTCAACATGTCTAAAACAAACAAAAAAAGATTATGTTTTTGCCAAAATGTTACCCCTATTCTGAATTTGCCTATTTATGTCAAGGGCAACACCATTTTTCTAGTCAATCGGGTTCACAACTGTGGTTCTCAATACCAAGTAGTTGCTTCATAAACCCAATTACTTGTCAAATCTTGTCATTTCTGTGTTAACAACATCTATTATTTATGTCCTCTTCTCTATACTTACACAGCCATAATCCTAATTCAGACCCTTATAACCTGAACAATTTAATATGCTCTTTGGGGTATTAGTTTTGTCTTCTGTAAAATTTGGGGGTTGTGGAGGTGGGCCTTTCTGAAAGCTCTAAATATGTGATCTGACAATCTTAGGTCACATGATTCTATAGTGTTCTTTCTTTCTACTCTCTCAGGGATCTCAATCCGTCAAGAATCATTTATTAAGCACTAAATGTGCATGAAGTACTTTTCTAGGTACTGGGGCCACAAAGAAAGACAAAACAATACTTTTTCTCAAATATTTTGCAATCTAGTGGAGGAGACAACATGTAAATACCCACAAAATGACAAAACATATAGATGGTTACTAGGAGGTTATCTAACAGGGGAAATTGGGTTTAGAAACAACATGGAAAAAGTTCCTTGAAGAAGTTGGAACTTGAGTTAAAGAAGTTTAAAGTTTAAAAACTTGAGTTTAAAGAAGTCAAGAAAACCGGGAGATAATGGAAGGAATGGAAGGAAGCAGTTACATAGCAACTACTATGATCAAGGCATTGTGCTAAGTGCTTTTTACAAATATTATCTCATTTGATCCTCATAAAAATTGTGTGAGGTAGGTGCTATTATCTCTTTTTACAGTTAAAGAAAATGAAGCAAAAAGAAATTAAGTGACTTGCCCAGGGTCACATAATTAGTAAATATCTGAAGCTGGATTTGAACTCAGGCATTCCTAACTCCAGGCTTAGTTCTTTAACCATTGTGTCACCTAGCTCTAGTGAGGAGAAGGGAGAGTATTTCAGGCAAAGGGGAAAGCTAGTGAAAAGACATAAAGTGTGGAGACAGAGTGTTCTGTTCCAGGAACATTAAAAGAAAATAGCAAGGAAGACACAAAAGATGGATGGTACAGTATGTGGAGGAGACTAGAATATAAGAAGATGGGAAAGGTAGAAAGGTGTCAGGTTATGAAGGTCTTTTAAAGCCAAACAGAGAATTTTAATTTGGTCCTGGAAGTAAAAGGTGCTCATTCAGCTTTCACATTTTTGAACATCATTTCTATACAGATTGTATTCAAATCTGCATACCCCATCCTCATATCTTTCTTGATTACCAATCTCAAACACTACTTGCCCACAGGATATTTCTACCTTGACATCCCAAAATGTTCCAAACTCTACATGTTGAAAACAAAACACAGTATTTCTTGTTTCCCCCCAAAAAATAATCCTTCAGATCACACCATGTCACTCCTTTTTTCTGAAAGCTTCACTGATCCCTAATTGCCTCCAGAAAAAGAAAAAAATCCACACATCTCTTTCTTTTACAGACCTTCAAAATCATATTTCAATCTATTTTTCCATAAGTCTCACACATTACCTTGTGTTCCAACAAAACTTGCCCGGTTGCTGTTCTTTATACATGATATTATCTTTAGCCTCTGTGTCTTTGCACAGTACATCTACCATAGCTGGAATCATCTTCATCCTTACTTCCACTTATCAAATCTGTAACTTCCTTCAAAACACAACTCAGGTACCATCTCCTATAAGAGGCATTTTTTTAAATTAATAATTTATTTATTTAATATTTTTAGTTTTCAACATTGAGTTCCACAAAATTTTGAGTTCCAAATTTTCTACCTACTTCTACTCTCCCCCCACTTCAAGATGGCATATATTCTGATTGCCTGTTCCCCAATCAGCCCTCCCTTCTGTCACCCCACCTCCTCCCCAACCCCCTTTCCCCTTACTTTCCTGTAGGGCAAGATAGATTTCTATACCCCATTGTATGTATTTCTTATTTCCAAGTTGCACAAAAACAACTCTTTTTTTGAGCATCTGCTTTTAGAACTTTGAGTTCCAAATTCTCTCCCTTCTTCCCTCCCCACCCACTCTCCCCAAGAAGGCAAGCAATACAACATAGGCCACAAATGTATCAATATGGAAAACACTTCCACAATTGACATGTTGTGAAAGACTAACTATATTTCCCTCCATCCTATCCTGTCCCCTTTTATTCAGTTTTCTCCCTTGATCCTGTCCCTTTTCAGAAGTGTTTCCTTTTGATTACCTCCTCCCCCTATCTGCCCTCCCTTCTATCATCCCCGCTTTCTTATCCCCTTCCCCTACTTCCCTGTTGGGTGAGATACCCAATTGAGTGTGTATGTTATTACCTCCTCAAGTCAAATCTGATGAGAGCAAGATTCACTCATTCCTCCTCACCTACCCCCTCTTCCCTTCCAACAAACTACTTTTTCTAGCCACTTTTATGTGACATAATTTACTTCATTCTATCTCTCCTTTCTCCCTCTCTCACCCCTTAATTTTATTTTATTTTTTAGATATCATCCCTTCATATGTATATTCCCTTCAACTACCCTAATACTGAGAAAGGTCTCATGAATTATAAACATCATCTTTCCTTGTAGGAATATAAAGAAAACAGTTCAACTTTAGTAAGTCCCTTATGATTTCTCTTTCTTGTTTACCTTTTCATGCTTCTATTGATTCTTGTATTTGAAAATCTAATTTTCTATTCAGCTCTGGTCTTTTCCTTGAGAAAGCTTGAAAGTCCTCTATTTTATTGAAAATCCATATTTTGCCTTGGGGCATTATACTCAGTTTTGCTGGGTAGGTGATTCTTGGTTTTAATCTTAGCTTCATTGACCTCCAGAATATCATATTCTAAACCCTTTGATCCCTTAATGTTGAAGCTGCTAGATCTTGTGTTATCCTGATTGTGTTTCCACAATATTCAAATTGTTTCTTTCTGGCTGCTTGCATTATTTTCTCCTTGACCTGGGAACTCTGGAATTTGGCTACAATATTCCTAGGAGTTTTCTTTTTGGGATATTTTTCAAGAGGTGATCAGTGGATTCTTTCAATTTCTATTTTACCCTTTGATTGTGAATATCAGGGCAGTTTTCCTTGACAATTTCTTGAAAGATGATATCTAGGTTTTTTTTTTGATCACAGCTTTGAGGTAGTTCAATAATTTTTCAATTATCTCTCCTGGATCTATTCTCCAGGTCAGTGGTTTTTCAGATAAGATATTTCACATTGTCTCCCATTTTTTCATTCAAGAGGCATTTCTTGATCCCCTAAGTTATTAGAGCCATGCCTACTCCCTGAACTAGTTATTTATTTCTTATAAAATTTTGCATGTGAGGCAGCACAGACTAGGGAATAGAGAACTTATCTCAGAGTTAGGAAAACCTGAGTTCAAATATCACTTGTGATACATAGTAGCTGTGTTTCCTTGGACAAGTGACTTAATCACCAAGGCAATTCTAATAGTTCTAAAAAAAATTGCTGATCTGCACTGGTAGAGGAAATTGCTTTGCTTTGTTTCCACATTTCCTATACTCATGAAATAACAGGTGTGGACTAAATCCAAACAGTTTGTATATATACTTGTGTGTGTGTGTGTGTGTGTGTGTATGTGTGTTGGTGGTGGTGGTGGATGAGTTTGGGGGTTGGTATGTGTGTGTGTGTTGCTTTTTGCCAGTGGAATTTAAGCTCCTTAAGGGCATGGAGCTATTTCATTTTTCTGTTTGTATTTCTAACACCTAGTACATGTCATTTAATACATTTTGTTGAACTGAATTGAACTTAATGGAAATGAATACTTGGTTCTTGGTTGCATATTAATGTGTTGGAAGAACAGGTCTACCTATCACATAAAGAGAACCCTTCCAGAAAAGTGTGTGGAAATTCCTAGTTCCTCCTCAGAATGATCAATTCTGTCTACCTTTGAAGAAACTCAGAGCATGGAGTGGCAGTCCCAGTTTCATTAAGCTATTCCCATGATGCAGAGGAATGTAATTGCATCTTTCCAGTGATCTACTCCCATCTACCACACATCAACTCCCTAGAAAATAATGTCCAAATGGTAGATAGAAGCATAAACTCTTTCAGGTATGAAAAATAGAGCCAAATATTGTTTAACCAATGCAAATTTATATTATTCTCATATCATAATAAATGTTATGATCACTGCCACTGTTTTCTTTTTGGTACTATCAAGCTAGCAGAGGAAAGTTTATGAGTTATCAACTTAAAAGCTAGAAATTCGATGCATATAATAAAATAAGACAATGAAATTTTTATAAAAATGCTTGGTTCAGTTTATAGCAAGATAAAACAAAATAATACCATTGTATCTGTTAGTGTTATTGTGATACATACGGAATTCTTTCTATACACTCTGGTTTCTCACTAGACAAAAATCTAAGTACTGAATTATTTAATTCATCCACCTTCATGAATACAATGAAATGCATAGGTAAGCATAAATCCCACAAAATGAGAAGAGATCATTTTTATTATTGTATTTATGTTTGGCATTGGAAAAGTCATTTTGAAAGTTTTTCAAATTATCTTACTTTAGAATGGTGCAGTGTAAAGAGAATTAACTCAAAGTGTTGAGCTTATTTTTGTGGGCTCTAAATTCAAATATCAATTTTGCCATTTATTTTCTATATGACTTTGGGTAAGTCAAAGAACCCCTGTGTGGTTCAGTTTCCTCATTTGTTTATTGAGATAGTAATAGTAGAAGAATCTGAATGTGTAAAGGTATGATCCTGTAATGTATACATGTAGTAACAACTACATAGTATAGGGCCCCACATGTTTCACACAGGGCATATGGAGATTTAATCACTTGCTGGACTGACTTACTCATTCTAACCTGTTCTTACACTGACAAAAAGAGACTCCCAGAGAAGGACTACCATCATAAGGTTACACTCAAACTCTCTCAAGATCATAGGAAAATCTTTATGTGAGGGAATACATTTCCTATTTACTACTATAGTACTCAAACCCCTACCAGGCACTTCCATTTACACAAAACCAGCCACTAACAATGATGAGACATTTAGGTCTTAAAGATACCTATTTACTTAACAATAAAGGAAAAGAAATGGTATCATTACAGATACTTATATAATGAAGAAAATTTAGAAATACTAATAAAAATATCACACACTACACATATAAACCAAGGTGACATTTTTTTCAACCAATGTACTCAATTGAGAAAACACACACTTAAAGAAACCTCTCAAAGAGAATATTAATATGGAAAAAATGTGTTCAGGGTAACTGGCAATGCTCAATGAGTAAATTTTGAGGTCTTCTTTTTATCTCTGAAATGGTCTATAAAAATTCCTTGATAAAAATAACTTCAGTGTTGAGCATTTGCTTCTACTGTTAAGCTGAAATGTTCCAGCCTCCACTTGACTAATGCCTAAATGGGCAAAGCTTTCCAACTATTTGATCTGCCTAGTGAGTTCTCTGATTCTATGCTTCTAATCTGTACATCTTCTCAGTTGGTCTTACTTCTCAACAGAAGCTATAGTATCCAGCTTCAGGCTTAGGTGATAGAGTCTAAAAAACTATATTTTTATCTCTCTTATCTTGGATTCAGACTCTGGGTCATTTCTGTGAATTAATTCTGCTTTAGTTTTTTTTTATAAATAATCAAATTTTAATCTTCTGTTTATAGTCAAATAAACTACATTCGTCACATAATCTTTAAACAGTTGTGATATCTGTATTTCCCTGGTTATTAACCCAAAAGTTCTTTGTTTCTTCATGTGCAAATCACAGAAACATATTGTGTTCTAAATTCATTCCTAAATTCCAAAGCTTGCCACATTTAAAACTGAGCAACTGCTATCCCAGAACTCTGAGTCAGGCAATGTCAGTAATTTATTCTCTTAGAACTATAAACAGACCTATGCCCCTAAATAAGGGCTTTATCAATTCAGACTTAACTCATAAACTGCTTTTTCTGAGAAGACTTCTGTCCCAGAAAAGTAAACTGTCATTCCCTTATAAATCCACAACATATGTGAATTACATCTGTGATTTTTCATCTTTTCCATAAATTTGCATCATTTTTCAAGTTTTCTTAGAAGTGGTTCAATTTTTAAAGGATATTTTATATGGTCTAATTATTTATTTATGACTGTAGAAATTTACCTCTTGTTCATTTAACATTATAAAGAGTATAATGCAAAAATAGAAAATAGGTTGTATTTTATTGTACATATTAATTTCATAGACAAGGAAAATATGGTTCAAATTGGAACCAGGAAGACCTGAGTGCAAATCTGGTCTCTAACATTTACTAGCTATGCGAACCTGGACAGATTACTTATCTTCTCTCTGCCCCAGTTTTCACAGCTGCAAAATGGGGATAACAATGGTCCCTGCCTCCCTGGGTTGCTGGGAGGATAAAAGAAAATAACATTTACAGAGTTTTTTATAAGTCCTAAAGTCCTATATAAATGTAAAATATAATAATAATTATAATAATTAGTAATAATTTTTAAAACTCTATTTTTTTGCTTATAGATATACATAAAAAATTATGTAGTAGAATGAATTTTCCTACAAATCCTCATCCTCTTGTGTATGCTCCTTGAACACCTTATAAATACTGTATATCAAGGGGTTGCATGATTCACAGTAGGAGTAAGAGAATTGCTATAGCTGAACAGCTATGATTATGCTCCAAAAAATTTCTCTCAGTATACACCTCACTCATCCTCTCCTTAGGGATGTACAGTATAGATCATACATCAGGGAAAGGACCAGGTGAGATGGATGTTTTCCTCTGAATGAGAATTCATAATTAAGGCTAAGAAATCATGACATGCTCTTAGATGAAACTGTTGTTCAGTCGTTTTTCAGTACTTTTTTACATTTGTGACCTTATTTGGGGTTTTCTTGGCAAAGATATTGGAGAACTTTGCCATTTCCTGCTCCAGCTCCTTTTATATATGAGGAAAGTGAGGCAAACAAGGTTAAGTGACTTGCCCAGGCTTATGCAGCTAGTGTTTGTCTGAGGCTGGATTTGAACTCAGAAAAATGACATTTCCTGACTCCAGGCTTGGTGCTCTTTCCACTGTGCCACCTAATTATATATTATATATTTTATATATATATATATATATATATATATATATATACATATATATATCATATAATATATCATATATATTATATTAAACTACCTAGTCCCTAACATATCTGATGATACAATTAATAACCCACTGTTGGAACTTATTTGTCATTTGGAATTTCAGATTTGAATTGAGAAAGCATGATCTAGTTGGATAGAGAACTGCCCTGTGAATCTGGGAAATCTGAGTTCAAATTCTACCTCTAACATATGTTAGCTTGGTTACTCTGGGCAAGTCAAGTACCATCCCAATGCCTTGGTCAACTTTTGTAAGATTAAGCAGGGGTATCGATGTGGTCCAAAAAAAATTGGCCAAAATTATCTACTTGGTGGCAAAAACAGAACTGAAACCCATTTCTCCTGGCTCTTTGAAGAGGGAATACCCCATGTAGCCTCTCCTCATTTTATGATGGTTTTATATACTAAGGAATACTAAAATTTCCTACCACCCATCATTTATTTCTATCTCTAAGGCCTATGACTAAATTATATTTCAACAGCCGAATCCTTCCCTAGAGACTGAAGTATTACTTAAAAAAAAACATAAACACATTATTATCAAATTTTGGATATAGGCTAACATCTGCCTTAGCACAATAAGTATTTATCAAAATCAAGTGCCTAGGGTGATTATGCAGCCGCCTCTGCAATGAATTAATCCTACACATTTCATGCTCTTCAGTCCTATTTAATTAAAGTGTCTGCTCAGAACCATATATTGAGGAGAGTATTTGATTCTTTGATAGGATGTCAAGAACAAAGAGCTGAGAACTCTCTTAGTTGAATGACTGTTAATATGTCCCTTAACTTTTCCGAGCTTCACTTTATTCATCTATAAAACAAAGATATAATTCTGATGCAGTCAAAGGAGACCTGAACTTGTGGTCAAGAAAATTCTAGGTTTAAATCCTGCCTCCAACACTTACTGTGTGACCATGGGCAAGCTCCTTAGCCTCTCTGAGTATATCTTCTAAAATGACAGAAATAATATCTATTATCCTGTTGTAGGACTGTTGTAAGGACCAAGTGACATGTTATATGTGAAATGCTCTGCAAAACTTAAGATACTTGATTCTTATGATTTTCCTTCCAGCACTATTGTAAGGAAAGGTTATATAGACCACTCTCACATTTGCATTGCCAGTCGTGGTGTCTCTTTTGAGATTCAGCCCCTTAATTTCAACTGCCTATAGGACTTGCCCACCTGTCATATCTAAAACCCATAAGACATTCTCACCTGGCACACATCCAAACTTAGCTTACTAACCTTTCCCCACAACCTAATACTCCTTTTAGCTTCACAGCTTCTATCTGAAGAGTCAATATTTACCTAGTCTTTTACTTTCATGTCCTGAAAGGTTTTTGTTATTTTTCCACCTCAAACTCAACTCTCATATGCAGGAAATTGCTCGGTTTTGCCAATTTTGTCTCTTGATTGTGTCAAAAATCTGTCCAACTAAATCATTCGATCAACAAGTACTTATATGTGGCAGACTGTGTAGGTTCTAGACTCAAAGAATGAAACATTTCCTAGTCATAAGAAGCTTATATTCTAATGGAGGAAAAAGCAAGTGCACAATTTTGAAGTCTATAAATATATATTATTTCACCTAACCTAGAAGTGGCACTGATATTCATGGGCAGGTTCTCATTGCTGATTGGCGCAGAAGTTTTCACCTAGTATATTTCAGATCCAGAACCAGTTCAACTTTCCTTAGGTAGCTTAGCGCTCCTCCCCAATCCAATCACTTGTAATAGGAGGGCAGAGTTTATAATCTCAAAGAGGATCATAAACATGTCTGAAAGGTTCGGAACCGCCGGATATAAGAAACTCTCAAAGTAGAAGGTAGAAGAATCAAAACATATATTTAGGCTCCACAGTAACCAACCCATGAACCAGCAACCCCATTTTGATATATTGATCAAAAGCTTCCAGGCCCAATAAGTACGCCTTGAAAGAGTAACCAGGAGGCTACAGAGAAGCATGATTGCATAAAGCAAAATCATGCTTCCCCCTCTATGGTAAAAAGATTACCCACTGGCCTGAAGTCTTTGTTCAGCTTCCTCCCCGTAGGTCAGCTCTGCTACTGGCAGCTCCTGCTTCAGCTGTGGCTGTGGCTGTAGCTGTGACTGCGGCTGTAGCTGTAGCAGCCTCTGGCTCCAACGGGAGCTGCTTTTAACCATCCAGCTTCTGCGGGGGTGTAAGGTACGCCGGGGAAAGCACAGGTTCTTTCAATCTGCTTAAGCAAGGTGAAGGGGTTGACCGGGAAAGCACAGGTTCTTTCCATCAGCTTAAGCAAGGGAAGCAAGGTGAAGGGGCCGACAAGCTTACTCCAGTCCAACATACAAACAGCATTCAGTTCAGGGGAAAAAGCCAAACTAGTCAAGGGCACTTGTTGACTAAGTGCTAAGGAGCCCATTTTTTGGTTGCCAATACATCACTTCACCAACTAACTATAAAGGTTTACAATAGGTACATGCTGTTAGGATTGCCATAACTGAAAGTACCTCACCTTTAAGTGGAGCCTCTGAAATAGGAATGAAAATTATATTTTCATAACCTCATTCTTCTCTTTTTTTCATGAGGTTAACAAAAAATGATCCAACTTGCTCTCTTGCTATTATGCCTTGATATCTAATGTTCTAGAGATAATTATACAAGTAGAAAAGATAATTGCCTTTTATACTTGAATAAAAGTATATGGATGTGAGCTCTTACTTTGTAGGCTCATGGAAATAAGCTTTGGTACAACTCCAATACCAGATAGGACAATAGGTATAACCCACATCTTGTCTTATTTTGAAATGATATGTCTCCTAGGTTTCAATACTTTTTAGAAAAAATGTTTCACATAGCTTGGACGTTGTAAGTTTTTGATTTAGTTTCATATTTAAAATTTTTTGTTTGTTTGTTTTTGAATTTGTATGGACCAGTGTTATATCTGGGTAATTATGGATAATAGTTTACTCTGTGATAATATTTTGGTTCCAATACAGTTTACTGATTGAAATCTTTGGGAAATTTTGAAGTATGTATTTATAGCATGGGAACATGTCATCTCTCAGTCCACGAAAGATAGCACTCTTCTGATACACAATTTTAGCTGCCAAGCTCACATTTTGCTAGATGGTCAATGATATTTTTTTTACAGCCTGTAAGGATGTGTGTTGCACCCCCTCCTTTTTTCACCTTTTTCTATATAATCTAAATTGATAACTAAGTCTAGACTCCTTAAGGATACCTGTGATATAATTCCTGGTAGACATAACCTCCTGGTCTTAAATGGCTATCATAAACTTCCGTTTTTACAAACATATGAATGATTCGGCCATTTGTTTGATGCTTCTTTGTTAACATACTATTGGCTGAGTTCATATGGATGTCGTGCTTGGATGGGCTTTAGATTCTGTTTGTGGAGCTTAGCTTTTGGATAGGTTCCATCCAGAGGACATAGGCTCAGAATAAACAATTTTTGGTTACATTTGACCAACTCAATGACTTGTGTCTGTTATCAGCCATTGCTGTTTTTGGTTCTTTTAAATCTGCTTGTGGCAAAAGTATGTTTCTAGTTTTTTTTACATATTTATCATGGTCTTGTTGTCATTGTTATATGACCAAATGAACTTGAATTTTAAATTGTGTGTGTATTATTTTTCTCAAGAAAAATGATTTTAAGTTTGGTTTTGCTGCTATTTTTATGTTAGAATATACTTAGTTCTCCTTTAGTACAAGACATTTTCTTTTATTTTGCTATATTTCATATTACAAGTTTTTCTTTTCATTTCTCACTGTTGATGTAAAGTCCTGGGCACTGCAAACTGGTATTACTTTATACATGCATTACTTTCACCCTGTAGTTTGGAAGGGGCTCTTTGACCCTAAATGTCTAAGTGGGATATTCTATTTCCTTGGGAATTAAACTGGTGACAAGGGCCTGAATTAAGATAGTAAAAGTGGAAATGACTGGAATAGACTCATTATGTAGGTTGTCTATGGAATATTTGTAGAAAATAAGACCAGAATCAAGTAGAGTAAGAAACCACTGGGGAAGGGTATTAATCTGTGTCAGTGGAAGAGAATCCTACACTGATGAAATAACAGATCCATAAAATATCAAAATAAATGACAAAAGCAATGAATATAGTTCAGTTAAGGAATGATGTAGATATATGCATTTTGAGTACCCTTGGGAAATTTCAAGAAATTTTTGCATATAAAATAATTGCAAAACTCTAAATTGTCTGAAAAACAAATATTGAAATGTATACTAAATGGCATTATAGTTGTATATATCAACAGTTACACTTTACAAAATAAAATATAAAATGTTAGGCTCACCAATTCAAGTGCTTCAATAAAGAAAAGGGAGCGGGGGGTAGGGCAAGGATGTTTCCTAAAGAAGTGAATGAAGTTGATAAACTATCAGGCATGAGCAACTAAGCTTTCCTTAGCAACATGCCAAGTGTGCACATACAGATACTGGCATGTAAAAGGTCAGTCTCACTTTTAACTGCCAAATAAAAGTCCCAAATGGTGCTCTTCCTTTTGCTGAAATGCAGACAGATCTCTGCTTTGTGGTAGTTCATTCAGTACGTAGGGCCAAGACAGCAGGGGACAAGATGCCTTTAGCTAGGTCAGATGGAACAAAGAGCTTCTAGGGAACACTAAGATTTCCAACAACATTATTTCCTCATCTATTTGACTTGTAGGAAATGTGAAGAAATTAGATTTAAAGTATGCTCATTTCAAAAAGCATCAAGAAATGTTAGTTTGTTTAAAAAGGAGCCAAATGAATGTTTTCATATATTCATAGAATTACATATATTAAGAATTTAGTACACAGAAATATTGAAGGTCACAATCAAAGTTCTGTCCATTAATATTTTTTCTATGATCATTTTGGGATTGTGAGAAAATTTAGATTTGAACGTGACACCTGCTGAAAATGTTAATGTCTGTGCAAATGCAGCTGTGTGCCTAATTAATTGAACAATTGGCAAAATGGAATATGCACAAGAGAGCATATCTTTTAAAACCAAAGCAGAAGTGTTTAATCGAGGCAAATACTCTCCATGGTGTTTGTCTCCTTGGAGAAAGAAATGTCTGAAAGTTGCCAAAATTTACACATGCAGACTGAGGATATCATTAGGGACCAACTTCTAAACCCACCTGACTGTGTCTGGAGTCTGGATACAGATAGACTTCACTTAGCTATTTTTCTCCATGGAAACAGCTGGATGTTTGTAAAATTAATAAACCAAAACAAACCCACTGTTTAAATGTACAATCAGGCCACTTTATTTCTTGATCAAGCTTTTGGACCTTTGTAAGAAAAAAATATATAGAAAAATACAAGGCATTTAACATCACTTGTTAATGTCATTTGTTTTTATCTATCCTCTAGAGTGACTGGTTTGATGAGAATGTTATTAGCATGAGTTTTAAATTTAATTTGAATGCTTCATTCAATCATGGTTATCTCAGAGAGTGTACACACTTGCTTGAGGTGCTGCAATTTCATTAAATATTTGCTTTACTTGATAACAGTTGATGAATTGTGTGCAGTTTGGGCATTCAACAGACTCAGCATTGTAAAAAAAAGGGGGAGGAACTCAGAATGATAAAGTATCGTGTTCCCCTGTTGTTTTGATATCAAAGTTGAATTTTACTTGTGGAGTATTTGTTTTCTATAGTTTTTTTTCCTATATCTTTTAGAATATCATTACTTATTTGTGTGACCAGTGTGGATTTTGTAGCATTGGTGAGTGGGTACTTAAAAAAATAACAGAAGCTAACCTACGTATCCAGGGTAAAAGTCTCTTTTAAAATACCAAATGTTTGGTCAAGATAAACGAATAAACACGAAAGAAGTTATTCCATGAAAAGTGAGATCATACATCTCCATCACTTCCAACTCAAGCTCTGTTCTCTTTTTGCTGCAGATTTGTCCTAAATTTCCAAATGCCTCTAGGTCATCTCCACTTGCACTTCCTCCAGATATCTCAGATCTCAAACTGAACTTCACAAACTGTCCTCATGTCCTTGAACAAACCACATGTCCTATCAATTAACCCAATTTTGCTAAAGCTTTGTTCTCCCTAGCTAGATATCTTGGGAGTAATCTTTATCTTCTCCTTTATCACTTATATACAATCTCTCATTAAATCATTTTGTTCTTTCTTTCAAATGTTTCTTGCAAGCTTCTCTTTATCTTCATTCCCTGAACCATCATACTAGTAAAAGCGCTCAAAAACTTACACCAAGATTATGGCAATAACATCAAAATTGCTGTCTGTGCCTTGGCTCTTTCATTCCAATAATGAATCTTTCATTCTCTATTCAAATTAATCATTTATTTATCCATTCAAGAAATACTTATTGAGTTTCAGCTATGTGCAAGGTTTATGTTCCCCAGTGCTAGGTCTCAAAAGGCCTGTGTTTCAGGAATAATTAAGGTATAAGCTTTGCTCAAAGATGAACAACAACATAGTAATCTTTAAATGTGAATTCTAGTCTTTCATTTCCTGCTCAAAACAAAACAAAAATATCCCCCCCAAAATTTGCTATTGCGTAGTCATCAAGCCTAATTTTCTCTACCCACTTATGATGGCACTCTATACATTAACCTCTACCTACACATCTTCATTCCTCAACACTTCCCAATACTGTACATACCCTCCAATTCAAATAGTTCATTCTCCATGTTTTACCTCTAACACACACACAATGCTTATTGCCATCTCCATGATTTTGCTTCTACTATTTCCTATGCTTAGTATGTCTTCTCAATCAATTGATAAATCAATAAGTATTTACTATGCCAAAGACTATACTAAAGCTGTGGAGATGCTAGGAACCTGCCTTAAAGTAGCCCACATTCTAATGTGTAAGATAATGGATAAATAAGTACATAAAAGTGGATAGAAAATAACTTTAGAAGGAAAAGTTTTAGCAACTGTAAGGATTAGAAATGTCTTCTGAAATGTGTAGCATTTGAGCCGATTCTTGGAAAAAGCCAAGGAATCTAAGAGCTATCAGTGAAGAGTAAGAGCATTCTAGGCATTGAGGAAAGCTAGGGTAAAGACTCAGAGATGAGGGATAGAGTGTTTTGAGTGAAAGAACAGTAAATAAGTTATGTAAATTCTTTGTCTATCCAAAATTTATACATCTGGGGCAGCAAGGTGGCACAGTGGATAGAGCACTGGCCCTGGAGTCAGGAGGACCTGAGTTCAAATCTGGTCTCAGACACTTGACATTTAATAGCTGTGTGATCCTGGACAAGTCACTTAACCCCTTGCAAAAGTAAAATAAAGTTTATATACTGTAGGGAGTTAGTGCTGACCCCGGGGCTGCTCGGACCCTAGTACTTAGCCTGTTTCCTGGGTAATACCAGACAGGCTTAGTAGGAGTTGGAATGGTAGGCGCCCGGAGGAAAGACTTCCGTCCCTAGCAGCCCCCCTAACAGCACCCCCCTCCTGCTCTGATAGCCATCCTTTCTCATGCAGGCAAAGTCCATTCACCAAGAACTCACAAACCCGGTAGGAGGAACCTAGCTGGCCATTACCGAATGCTCTTGAATCAGTGCCTAACACAAACATGCTTTAATTAATGGGAACTTCTTGGATATTTTACAAGGGCATCCTGCCCCATGCCTCACATAGCTCATACAGTATTGATACCAGTTTGTATCCTGCCCGAGCCTTCCCATGCCTCTTTAGATACTGTAGAAACAGCACTCCCCTCCTGTTCCCAGCCTTCCCTGTTACTGTAGGACAGCACCCCACTTTGTTCCCATACTCCTATGGAAACTACCTTACCACAGCCCTAGTTTTTCCCATACGCTTGTAGGAAACATAGTTTACAACAATCCAGATTCTTCCCACCAGATATCGATCTTCCTATGCTCTCATCCCCTTACCCCTTGAACACCTGCTTCTGTTTATGTAGTGGAAAACCCTATAAAACTGGATAATGTCTGCCAATAAATCGGAGTTATATCCATCTTTGCTTCCACCTCATCATTGCGTACTGAGATAGGGTAACTTGCTGGTCAAGACCCTAACAATATACCATATTATCTAAATCTTCTATGAAAATTGAACCTCCTACCAGAAATATCCAAGTACCTCAGTCCCCTTGATATCTTCCTCCTTTGAGCTGTTGCATATCAGTTCCATGTCAGATAAGTCAGAATTTTATTATTTTTTAACTATCCCAATTGTGCTTTCCTTGTCTCCATGCCAGAGCATAAGCTCTTTAAAGGCAACAAGTATGATGCCCTTATTTTTGTGGCCACCACCATAGCATTATTATCTGCTCTGACCATAAAGTAGGCTGCCCATAGGTGCTATTTGATGGATTCTTTAATTGAGAAATCAGTGGATTATTCCGATAGTTCAGAGTGCCAAAATTGATGTCTGCTAAAAGTTTCCTATATTATGACAACCAGAGTTTTGGCCAATAATACAGCTTTACAGCAGGTAAAACAAATATCCCTGAAAACTTTAGCCTGACTAAAAGATTTGGTAGGTCAAGGATAATTTGCCATTATTGTTCTTGGTAATTCTATGCATAACAGGAAGAGAATTCATCTTAGCAACATGGGATATATTGGCAAGAGCATAAAACAGGGAAAGGGAAGGCCTGGCCTAAATTTTTTTCTGTGAAGCTTAGTATCTTGAGTGACTTTTGAGACAATTACTATACCTTTCTGATGCTGTCATGTCATCTATGAAAGAAAATTCCCTTCTAGCTTTAAATCGCCTTTTCAACATATACACTTCTCTGACATCCAAATCAATATTGCAAAAAAAAAAAATCTGTGACAATTAAAAAGGATTGAGAGACATAGTTTCTGGGTAATTTAATGATTTTATTAATAAGGTCAGCACATTATTAATAAAAGGATGGTCATTTAGCTGCCTTTCAGAGCAAAGATGATCGTGTTGGCAGGCTCACAGTTTATAAATCCTTCCAAGAGCAGGTGTTCAATGAAGAGTTGAGAGTGACATCATGTCACCCTTGGACCTGAGAGACTTATCTCTATATACAAATCACCCCCTGCCTTGGGCAATCTATTCCAAAAATGTATGCCCCACCCATGCCTAACCAGAACACAATAGCTACTTCACTTGGATGGAGTCTGAACAAGAAAGTCAGTCCAATCTCTTACCAGAAATGTCCTTCAAAATAATAAGCTTTTAAAATCAGGCCATTAGAAAAAATTAGGGTGGGGGAAACTCTGGATCTTCCCAAATCATTAGTTATTATTAATAATTTCTCTCAAATCAGAAGCCAACTATAAAATAAAATCAATAAAACAAAGCAAAGCATTGTGTCCCATTCTACTCCCCACCCTGCTTTCCTGCCTCAGTGTGTGTGTGTGTGTGTGTGTGTGTGTGTGTTGTCTTCTATTAGATTATAGTTCCTTTGTATCCATGATGTTTAGCACAGTGCTTAGCATATGGTAGATACTTGCTAAGTGTTTATTAGTTTAGACTGAATTATGTTGTGAAAAAACTGAAGGAATTTATCATTCTTATAATTTTCTGATCATGGTTACTACATGTCAATTCACTAAGACATGATAAATACTGGAGATACATACAAGCATGAATGCATACATACATGCATGTGTGTATAAACATGTAGCTAAATTACAGTAAAATTGCATTTTCCTGTTTTACATGTAGCAACCCATGTGAGAAAAGAAGAGATCAGTAGGATGATGGATAGCAGCTGTCTACTGAAAAGCTCAGACTCAATGCAGTCACCAGTAGAGTAACACACACATGCGCATGCACACACTCACACACACATACAGAGTTGAATCTGGGGTGAGCCAAGCAATAAAATAAGAATGATGGATGTCAATAGGACTGAACTCTACAGGACTTGGGGATAGTCAGTGCTATTAAAATGATATAGAAGGTATTCTAGGACTACAGGCTCAAGATTCAGGGGAATCTGTATTTTGAGAGAAAAAAAAAAGAGGAGATGCAGTAATGCTTTCTCAGATAAAAGAAGATTTAGACTGAGAGGCACTCATGCAGAATATTAGTGTCACCAAGCACAATAATAAGGGAACAGAACCTTGCTCAGTGGGTAGTATATAGCAATTGATCAGTGCCAAGTATATGAAAAGGTAATTGTAGATATGGGAGCCACCTGCTCCCTGCTCTTCCTACTAGTTTTATGGAAATACTGGCATCTATTGGAATTTATCCCATTGGTCACTGGCTTATTGATTTTTTTGTTTGCTTTATTTTTAGGTTTGTTTTCTAACAAATGAATAAAACCAGATAGCATAGCAAGCCTACAGAATTTTTCAGTCTGGATTTACAGAGCTATCTTTGATATTTTGGTATATTTTGTGATCCATTTTAATCTGCCTAGATGAGCAAACCAAAGAGCCACTATCTTTAAAGCTGTATAGCTACATTTGACCTCAAGCCCATTTTTTTGAAGATGAGAGAAGAGACTTTAGAGGAAAAGAGTGATACTTTTGAACAAATACTTTTTTAACTATAAACGTCCTCTTGCTAATCATATTTAGAAGCCTTCGAAGTTCTTGGGTATAAACTACTAACATCTCCTACATTAAAAGATACTTTTAAAAGCAGTGCTTCAATGATATATTTGGGGAAATTACAGTGGAAAGAGTGTTACACTTAGGAGTTCTAGGTTCAAAACACAAGGCCCAAAGATTATTAGCCGTGTGACTATAGATAACTCAATGTGCCTAGGACTTAGTTTCTTTATCAATCCAATGGGAATAATAAAGGTTGAACTTTGCATCTCAGAGTTATTGTAAGAAAAATACTTTGAATATAAACATTTGTATACATGTTTATAACTAGTATTATTACCATAATATTTGCTTAAAGAGTTATAATTCCACTCCACATATGTCAATTATTCTAAGGTACAAGGTGTTCCTAAAGTCTGGATACATAGGCCAAAATGCATATTTTCAAGAAATGAAATTGTCAACATTTTATTTAATTGGAATATTAACAAATAGCATCTTTAATATGATTTCCATCATTTGTGATGCAGAGGTTGATGTGCTTTGCAAGATTCACATGAACTCGATGCAATAGCTACACATTGCTGGCAATTTCAGCACATTCACTCTTTATGTGTTCAATCAAATGTGTTTCTTCTGTGGTTTTCATTGAGTATACCTTCTCCTTTAGCATACCCCAGAAAAAGAAGTCAAGGGGGCTCAGGTCTGTTAATATTCCAAACATTTCAAAATATGCATTTTTGCCAATGTGTCCAGACTTTAGGGACATCCGGTACAGTAACCACTCTTCTCTTATTCAGATCCTGTGCTACATTGTCTCAACCTACATTACACGTTAGATCTGCAAATACTTGGTGCTTCTAGTAGTAAGAGGGGAAGTGGGGAAGGGAACAAATATTTATTAAGCACCTAGTATGTGCCAGGAACTGTGCTAAGTGCTGGAGATATGAAAACAAGCAAAAGACAGTCTTGTCACAGAGTAGAAGACTCAGTGGACCAAGAATATAAATCTACGGCACAAAGTCATATCTTTTTTCATATTTTTCATTCATAGCCAAGTTACTTCAATTTTCAAAAACCATTTTAAAAGTAAGAAACCCCCCAAATTGTGCTTATAAAATTATTGAACTATCTTTCATGAAATTTTAATTTCTTCTTTCCATTCAGTTGAATATTTTCCACAGAATAGTTATGCAATTGTGCTTCCAATAGCACTAACTTACCTATTGAAGATATTCTATGTTGTTCAGATTGGCAATTAAGACTCCCCCAAATCCAGCTTCTACCAATCTCTACAAAGTTGTACTTGAAATATTGCCTCATAAGACCCTCCATTCTAGCAACCAGTCTATTTGAATGTCTCATGTACATTCCTAACTTGCTCATGCCCATCTTTCCATCTGTAGACATGGAAAACCTGCCATCTTTTCAGTAGCTAGTTCAACTTCTTCCTCCTCCATAATGGCTTCCAAAACTACCCTCGCTAGAGTGCTTTTTCTTTAATCTCATATCGCACTTATTTCATCATACTTTGGCTTCCCTTTATAATTCTATGCATGCTTTTTCTCTCAAAATAAATTATAAATATCTTAAGGACATACAACACTCAAATACTCTTTGTATACCCAGTGCCTAGGACAGAACTTTTACACGTGGTAGGTGTTCTATAAGTTCATTCCTGTAAAGATGGAAGATGACATTTATAATGCAAATGCTAATAGTGATGCTAGTGATGATAAAATAATTATTCTGAAAGGACAATAAAGTATAAATTCATGAAGATTGAAGATTTAAAGATAGAATGCTCCATTTTAATTTTCTTTGATTACAATATCGTTATGAGATTTATAACCAATTTTTTCTGCAAACAATGATTATAGAAAAATAACATTTTAATATAGTGCCTACGATGTGCCAGGTACTATGATAAGTGTTTGACAGTTATGCTCTCATTTGATCCTCACAACAACCCTGGGAGATAAGTGCTATCATTACCCCCATTCTACAGATGGGGAAACTGGAGCAAACAGAGGTTAAGTCATTTGCCCAGGGTCGCACAGCTAGTAAATGTCTGAGGCCAGAATTGAACTTAGGGCCCAGTGTTCTATCCACTGACACACATAGATGCCACTAGGACAACAGGAGAAACAATCACTTCTTGTTGGTGAAACATAATCGGTCATACAAAAACATTCATACCCGAGTTTTCAATATGGGGATATGCTATATCGCAGTGGATAGAGCCAGGAAGACCTGTGTTCAAGTCCTGTCTCTTATACATAATTGTTTTGTAATATTGAACATAGAACTTAAATTCTCAGTGCTTTCAGGTATTTTCTAAGACTATCAACTCTAAAGAAGGTACTGAACTGCATTGGTAAGATAAGTTTCTTCATCTGAGAATGTCTTTTTTTTAGAGATTTTTTATTTTTAGTTTACAACTCTCAGTTCTACATGATTTCGAGTTGCAGATTTTCCCCCCCTCACTCCTCCCTCCCCAAGACGTCATGGAATCCGATATATCTTCTACATATAACTTCGCATTGAACTTATTTACACACTAGTCAAGGTGCAAAAAAGAATTATCACCGATGGAATGAATCATTAGAAAGAAGAAACAGAACCAAAAAAAAAAACCCAAAAACAAAAACAGAAGAGAGAAACAAAAGGGAAAATAAAAGGCGAGCATAAAATGTGCCTCAATCTGCATTCATATTTCATAGTTCTTTCTCCGGATGTAGATAGCTCTTTCCATCATGAGTCATTTGGAGTTGTCTTTCCATCTTGTGTTGCCGAAAGGAGCAAAGTCTATCAGGGTTAGACCTCACAGAATCAATATGTCTGTGGTTGTGTATAATGTTCTCCTGGTTCTGCTCCACTCACTTAGCATTATATCGTGTAGGTTTTTCCATGTTATTATGAAGTCCGTATCATCCCCATTTCTTACAGCACAATAGTATTCCATTAACTTCATATACCACAACTTGTTCAGCCATTCCCCAATTGATGGACATCCCCTTGATTTCCAATTCTTTGCTACTACAAAAAGAGCCACTATAAATAATTTTGTACATATGGGTCTCTTTCCCACTTTTGTGATCTCTTTGGGATACAACCCTAGAAGTGGTATTGCTGGGTCAAAGGGTATGAACATTTTTATAGCCATTTGGGCATAGTTCCAAATTGCTCTCCAGAATGGCTGGATCAGTTCACAGCTGCACCAGCAATGTAATAATGTTCAAATTTTCCCACATCCTCTCTATTATTTATAATTCTCCTGTTTTGTCATGTTAGCCAATCTGACAGGAGAGATGTGGTACCTAAGAGTTGGTTTGATTTACATTTCTCTAATCAGTAGTGATTTCAAGCATTTTTTCATATGCATATAGATATCTTTAATTTCTTCCTTGGAAAACTGCCTGTTCATATCCTTTGACCATTTCTCAATTGGGGAATGACTTGTATTCCTATAAATTTTGCTCACTTCCCTGTATATTTTAGAGATGAGGCCTTTATCAGAGATACTGGTTGTAAAGATTTTCTCCCAGTTTCCTGCTTCCCTTCTTTGTTGCATTGGCTTTTTTTTATACAAAAACATTCCAATTTAACATAATCAAAATTACCCGTCTTGCATTTTGTAATGCTCTCTATCTCTTGTTGGGTCATGAATTCTTTTCTTTTCTGAAAATCTGATAGGTAAACTATTCCTTGCTCTCCCAAATTGCTTATAGTATCAACCTTTATTCCTAAATCATGAACCCATTTTGAATTTATTTTGATATATGGTGTAAGATATAGGTCTCTGCCTAGCTTCTGCACTATTATTTTCCAATTTTCCCAGCAGTTTTTGTGAAATAGTGAATTTTTAGCCCAGAAACTGGATTCTTTGGGTTTATCAAAGAGAAGATTGCTATAGTCATTGACTTCTCCATCTTGTGTACCTATCCCATTCCACTGATCCATGACTCTGTTTCTTAAACAGTACCAGGTAGTTTCGATGACTGCTGCTTTATAGTACAGTTTAATATTTAATATGGCTAGGCCACCTTCCCTAGCATTTCTTTTCATTAATACCCTAGATATTCTAGACCTCTTGTTCTTCTAGATGGATTTTGTTATTATTTTATCCAGGTCTGCAAAATAATTTTTTGGTAGTTCAATTGGGATGGCACTGAATAGATAGATTAATTTAGGTAAAATTGTCATTTTTATTATATTAGCTCAGCCTAAACATGAGCAACTGATATTTTTCCATTTATTTAGATCTGACTTTATTCATGTGAAAAATGTTTCATAATTATGTTCATATAGGCCCTGATTTTGTCTTGACATATAGACTCCCAAATATTTTATAGTGTCTACAGGAACTTTAAATGGAATTTCTTTTTCTATCTCTTGCTGTTGGGCTTTGTTAGTAATGTATAGGAATGCTGAGAATTTATGTGGGTTTATTTTATATCCCGCAACTTTGCTAAAATTGTTTGTTATTTCAAGTAGTTTTTTACTTGATTCTCTAGGATTCTCTAAGTAAATCATCATATCATCTGCAAAAAGTGATAATTTAGTTTCTTCTAATTCCTTCAATTTCTTTTTCTTCTCTTATTGCTACAGCTAACGTTTCTAGTACCAAATTGAATAGTAGGGGTGATAATGGACATCCTTGTTTCACCCCTGGTCTTATTGGGAATGCATCTAGCTTATCCCCTTTACAGATAATGCTTATTATTGGTTTTAGGTAGACGCTATTTATAACTTTAAGGAAGGTTCCATTTATTCTTATGCTTTCTAGTGTTTTTAATAGGAATGGGTGTTGTATTTTCTCAAAGGCTTTTTATGCATCTATTGAGATGATCATATGGTCTCTGCTAGGTTTTTGTTGATATGGTCAATTATGCTTATAGTTTCCTAATATTGAACCAGCCTTGCATTCCTGGAATAAATCCTACCTGGTCATAGTGTATAATTCTGGTGATAAGTTGCTGCAGTCTTTTTGCTAATACTTTATTTAAAATTTTTGCATCAATTAGGGAAATTGTTCTATAATTTTCTTTCTTTGTTTTGACTCTAGCTGGCTTGGGTATTAGTACCATATTTGTGTCATAAAAAGAATTTGGTAGGACTCCTTCACCTATTTTCCCAAATAGTCTATAAATTATAGGAATTAATTTTTCTTTAAATGTTTGATAAAATTTACATGTAAAACCATCTGGCCCTGTATATTTTTCCTAGGGAGTTCATTGATGGCTTGCTCAATTTCTTTTTCTGAGATGGGGTTAATTTAGAAATTTTACTTCCTCTTCTGTTAACCTGGGCAATTTGTGTTTTTGTAGATATTCATCCATATCCCTAGGGTTGTCAAATTTATGGGTATAAAATTGGGCAAAATAATTCTTAATTATTGTTTTGATTACCTCTTCATTGGAGGTGAATTCACCCTTTTCATTTTTGATATTGGTAACTTGATTTTCTTCTTTCTTTTCTTTAATCAAATTGATCAAAGATTTATCAATTGTATTGGTTTTTTCATTAAACCAGCTCTTTGTTTTATTTATTAATTCATTAGTTTTCTGGGTTTCAATTTTATTTATCTCTCCTTTGATTTTCAGATTTCTAATTTGGTATTTAATTGGGGATTTTCAACTTGTTCTTTTTCTAGCTTTTACATTTGCATGCCCAATTCCTACATTTCCTTTTTCTCTATTTTATTCATGTAAGTATTTAGAGATATAAAACTTCCCCTAACAACTGCTTTTGCTGCCCCCCCATAAGTTTTGGTATGTTGTCTCATTATTGTCATTCTCTTGAATGAAGTTATTAATTATTTCTCTGATTTCTTCTTTGGCTCATTCATTCTTTAGAATTAGATTATTTAGTTTCCAATCAATTTTTAGCTTATTTTTCCATGGTTCTTTATCACAAATAATTTTTACTGCATTGTGATCTGAAAAGTATGCTTTGACTACTTCTGCCTTTCTGCACTGTATTGTAAAGTTTTTATGCCCTAGTACATGGTCAGTTTTTGAGTACGTGCCATGTACCGCTGAGAAGAAAGTATATTCCTTTTTATTCCCATTCAGTTTTCTCCAGAGGTCTATCATATCTGTCTTTTGTAAAATTCTATTCACCTCCTTAACTTCTTTCTTATTTATTTTGAGGTTAGATTTCTCAAGTTCAGAAAGGGGTAGGCTGAGGTCTCCCAATATTATAGTTTTGCTGTCTATTTCTTCCTGTAACTCCCTTAACCTCTCCTCTAAGAATCTGCATGCCATACCACTTGGTGCATATGTGTTAAACAATGATATTGCTTCATTGTTCATTGTGAATTTTAGCAGAATGTAATGTCTTTCCTTATCTCTTTTAATCAAATCTATCTTTACTTTTGCTTTGTCTGAGATAAAAAATTGATACACCTGCTTTTTTTTTACTTTAGCTGAAGTGCAATATGTTTTACTCCAGTCTTTTACCTTTACCCTGTGTGTATACCCCTGTTTCAAATGTGTTTCTTGTAAACAGCATATTGTAGCATTATGGTTTTTAATCCATTCTGCTATCTGCTTCTGTTTTATGGGAGAGTTCATCCCATTCACATTCACATTCATGATTTCTATCTGTGTCTTTTTCTCCATCCTATTTCCCCCCATTTATGCTTTTGTTTCTTCCTTTCCCTTTCCACTCCTCAACAAAGTTTTGCTTTTGACTATCGCCTTCCTCAGTTTACCTCCCATCTTGATTCCCCTCCCTTATCTTACCATTTTCCACTTGCTACTTCTTCCCTCCCTTCTGACCACCCCCCTCCCTTTTTCCCCCTTTCCCCTCCTACTTCCTGTAGGACAAGTTATATTTCTATACTTATCAGGGTATGTTATTCCCTTCTTGAACCAGATCCAATGACAGTAAAGATCAAATAATGCTCTTCTCCCTCCCTTCTTTCCCTCTACTATAATGTGTTTTTGTGCCTCTTCATTTCATGTAATTTACCCTTTTCTACTATCTCCTTACCTCTTCTCCCAAAGCCCTCCCTTTACATCTCTTAATTATGTTTTTTCCTTATATCAGGAATTTTATACAGACATCCACAGTCTATGTGTATCCCTTTCAAATGTCATAATAGCTGTACTATTCTCAAGATTGACATATACATATACATGTGTATATATATATATATATCATACAGAAGATGATATAATTCTATATAAAGATGTAAATAATTTGCCCTTATTGACTAATAAGGCTTGTGGGGGTTTTTCCCCCTGTGTAACTTTTTATGTCTCTCTCCAATTTTGTATTTGAAGATCAAATTTTCATTTGAGTTCTGGCCTTTTCATCAAGAAGGTCTGGAATTCCTTTATTTCATTGAATATCCATCTCCTTGCCTGAAAAAATTATGCTTAATCCTTGCTTGTAGTCCCAGCTCCTTTGCCATTTGGAATATCATATTCCAATTTCTTCTGTCATTTGATGTAGAAGTTGAAATATCCCGCATGATCCTTACTACAGTTCCATGATATTTGAATTGTTTCTTTTTGGCTGCTTGCAGTATTTTTTCCTTGACTTTGTAATTCTGAAATTTGGCTATAATATTTCTTGGTGTTTTTGATTTGGGATCTCTTTCAGGGGGTGATCCGTGGATTCTTTCATTGACTATTTTATTCTCTGGTTCTAGGACCTCTGGGAAGTTATCTTTGATAATTTCTTTGAAGATACTGTCAAAGCTCTTTTATTCATCGTGGACATCAGGTAGAGCAGTAATTCTTAAATTGTCTCTCCTGGATCTATTTTCCAGTTCAGTTGTATTTTCCATCAGATATTTCACATTTTTTTCTATTTTTTCATTCTTTACATTTTGTTTGACTACTTCTTGATGCCTCATAGAGTCATTAGCTTCCACTTGCTCAATTTTAATTTTTAATGAGTTACTGTCTTCATTTTGCTTTTGAGTCTCCTTTTCCAATTGGTTGATTTTACCTCTCAGGGTGTCATTTTCTCTGTTTAGATTCTGAACTCCATAGTCATTTACCCAATCTTATTTTTTAAGGATTTGATTTCAACTGTGTTTTTTTCCCATTTTTTCCATTTTTTCTTTTACCTCCCTAATTTTGTTTTTAAAATCCTCCTTTAGCTCTTCCAGCAATGCTTGTTGGGCTTGAGACCAGTTCACATTCCCTTTTGAGGTATTGCATGTGGGTATAGTGTCATTGCTGTCCTCTTCCAAATTGGTATTTTGACCATGCCTGTCTATATAAAAAGAATCAAGGGTCTTCAGGTTTTTTTTGTATTCTTCATGTTAGTGAGCTTTTTCCTGGCTTTACAGTGAATTTCTGCTTTGGGGGCTCAGGGCTCTCTGTCCCAGGTTTCTTATTCTGGGGATTGTGAGTCTAGTTACTGGCTTTGTGAATTATAGCCTTCAGTTTCCTGAGGTGTGGGGGAGGTGGTCTGGCTATCTGAAGTCTCCTCTTCCCCTGGGGCAGCTCTCTAGCACTGTTTCTCTTCAGCAATGGTCTCAGCTGTTTGTTGCTTGTGTCTGCCACTTCCCCTGGGGGTTCAAGGGTATGCCTGGGCTCCTGGTTTTGACCCCTGCTGACTCTTCCCCTCTGCAACTCAGGAACTCCCACTGCTCGGCCACTGAAGCCCCACCTCTGTCTCCTCTATTCCAGTGTTCTTCCTGAGAAATTCTCTGGGTTGGGGGGGGAGGGATTAGAGCTGTTTACCCAGCCATTATGTCTCCTGGAACTTCAAGAAGACCATACCTCTGGGCTGCAAGTCTCAGGAGTTGATGTCTCATGGCTGGTGGCATTGTGCTGCCATCTCTTGTTGCTTCCACAGACTCCCATCCTGTGTTGGGAGGCCTGGGGATCTCTGCCAGTTTTGGATGCCCAGCTTTCTCCCAGCCTGTCTTGCTTGTTGGTTTCTGCAGCTGCTTCCACTTTGGTGCTGTCTGGAGCAACTCCATATGCCAAGCACTCTCCCAGCCTATAGATCCATCCCATCGACCTTTTGGACTCTCCTGGTTTGAAACTTTGCCCCATTCAGACTGCTAGCAGCTTCTAACTCTCTCAAATCTGCTTAGATTCACTTTTTTATTAGAATCTGACAGAACTTGTGAGAGAGCTCTGGTAAGATGCTGTTTTCATGTGGCCATCTTGGCTCCACCCCTCCATCTGAGAATTTCTTAACCTTATGGAATTGCACATTTATTCTCTATCCTCTATGGAATTAAAATGGATGTGAAGCTTCAGTAGATAATTTGCTTCATTCTGAGTGCTTTATATAAATAGGGTTTGTTTCCTGGCAACTGATATAACAAAAAGACATTTTAAATGGGAGTTTTTGAATATGTCAAGTTATGTTGGATTTTCAGGAGGTCCAGGAATGTTCAAAAGAGTTTAGATAAACTTTTCCACAGCACCAGGTTTCTCAGGAACATATAAAATGACTCACTTCCTCTGGTTCATAGAAGAATATATTTCCTTGTTATGGGTTGAATAGTCATTACCCTGCAAACATCCACCTTAGCTCATCACAGATTATTTCCAATCTTATTCTTAACATGAAGAATGTTGCTGGACATGCTATGGCTAGAGCAGGGCAGCACGTCTGGAGGAAAAGTAGGAAATGTATGCCATTATTTTTTCTTACATTAGACCCCAATTTTCTCAGTAACAAAATGATAGTAATGTTTTCTTCAACCACAAAAGCAATCTTTTGTTCAACTTTACTCTAGTCTGTAAAACATTAAAAAGAATATTAGCATAGCAACTTACTCATTGACTATTTACATAATAAATGATGGACATTTACATTGTACTTTAAAGTTGCAAAGTACTTTGCCAAGATTATCTTATTTTAGGTGCATAATAAGCCTCTGGTGTAAGTGTTAGTATTAGCCTCATTTCACATATGAAAAACTGAAGCTCAGAGAGCATAAACAACTTGACCACGGTAATACACTGCAAAATTGTCAGGGATGGGACACTTACCTCTATAAAGGCCAAAGGCAACAAGACACTACAATGAAATAATAACACTGAGCATATGCATAAATCAGGATCAGTAACAGCGAAATCGACCTTATTGCTTCCCCTACAAAACAACTCCATCTTCCAAACCCATGCCTTTTCCCTGACTGTCCTTCATGCCTTGACTATTCTTTCACCTTACTTCCCCACCTCTTATAATCTTTTCTTTCAAAAATCTGTTCGAGTAACACTTTCTAAATGAAGCCTTTCAGAATTCTCTATTTTCTAATCCTCACCAAAAACATTTATCTTATATTTATTCTTAACTAATTTTATACACATTGTCTCTTCTGGTGGAATGTAAGCTCTTTGAAGACTGAGTATATTTCAGGTTTGTTATTATATTCCCAGTGACTAATGTAGTGTATGATGCATACAATTAGCATGGTGCTTTTTGATAGGTTGATTAAGGAATATCTAAGAAATCACCATTAATGTATGCAGTTTGATTGCAGATATCATAAATCCAGATGTCATTCATTTGCCTTGATTTCTAGATGTCTCTTCTTTGTTCCTAGTCAGCTTGTGGTATTGCTATGTCTCTACCTCCTGACTTTCACTCAGAGGATGTCAAAGGTGAAGGAAATTAAATATATCCTCCAAGTCTTCACCCATATTTTATTTAAATCATCTTATATATTATAATATTATATATTATTTAATAGCACAAAATAAGGAAGGGACTTAACAAAAATCACACACAGAATCAAGGATAGAGGTAGAACTAGAATTCAAGTGTCCTATGTCCAAGTCTGTAAATTTTGTCATGACTACATAATGCTTAAAGCTGTCTAGGGTAGAGTTCATAAGGGTCTAGTCTAAGGATCTTGAGGCTTAGTTCCCTACTAAGGAAATGTAGATTCAAGTCTCAAAAAAGAAAGATGTAGTAGAAGAGAAACACTATCCCATATTCATATTTTAGGATGGGCATTGATACTCTAGATTCTATATTTTAGGATGGACTCAAGTGAAATTGAGAGTGATCAAAGGAAGGCAAAAAATAGTGAAGGGTCTCAATATTTGCTCTAAGAGGGTCATTTAAAGAACTGGGATTGTTTAGCCTAGAAAAGACTTAGGGAGTACTTGATAGCTGCTTGGTATATTTAAAGGGCTATAAGAAAGGGCTATAAAAAAAGGTATTAGACTTCTTCAGCTTGTTCTCAGAGGGCAAAACTTGGAACAAAGGGCAGAGATTATGAAGGGACAATATTAAAAATTAACTAATGTAACAAAAAAAAATTCCCAATAATTAGAGCTATACAAAAATGGCCCAAGTGATAGTAGCTGCCTATTCAGTTGAGGTCTTTAAGGAGAGATTAATGACCACTCATCAGGTATGTCATAAAGTGGATTCTTATTCTGGAAAGGATTGGATTCTATGTTCACCAAAGTCCCTTCTAAATCTGAAATTCTATAATGATGTGAAGGTCATGCACGACAACAACCACATTTTTATAATATGACTAGATTAACTCAGTTCAATTCAACAAACACTTTTTAAGTTCCTACGGTGTGACTTTTTGTACTGGGTATTAAAAAACTAAAAATGAATTCATCCCTACCTTCAGGACTTTCCATTCAAAAAGAGACCAAATTGCAACCAAAGCTGTAGAATTTATGCAAAGTAAAATTTGTAGCTTTGTCTAAAAGATGATGTGGCAGGTAGAGGAAAGAACACTAGATTTGGAGTGATAGAAGCAGGCTTCAAATCCTATTCCCTGCTACTTCCCCAACTATATGAGTGTGGGCAATTCATTTAATATCTAAATTCCAGATTTTTCATCTTTAAAATGAGAAGCTAGACCAGATGAATTCAAAGGTCCCTTGAATTTCTAAATTCAATGACCTGTATCACCAAATGAAGCTGTGTGGTTTGGTTGCAGTTAGGTACTCCATATCCATCCACATGGAAACAAAATCCTATATCAGCTAGACGAAATTTTGTTTTTGTATATCTGTATGTAGCATGTAAGTACTTAACAAATGTTTGCTAATTAATAATAACAATAAATATATATGCATACACACATGTGTGTATGTATGTGTGTGTGTATGTATATATATATATGTATATATATATATATGTCCAGCACTGTGCTATGTGCTTTATAATTACTATCTCATTTGATCCTCATAACAACCCTGGGAGGTAGGGGCTATTATTTTCACCATTTTACAAGTGAGAAAACTGAGGCAAACAGAGGTTAAGTGACTTGCCCAGAGTCACATGGCTACTAAGTGTCTGAAGGCTGGGTTTGAATTCAGGTCTTCCTGACCCCAGGCCCAGTGCACTATCTACTGTGCCACCTAGTTTTGATTGTCTGATTAAACAACACAATTCTATGCGATCCTTTAACTATATACTTAATCCATTCTGTTCACTAAGAGGTTATATAGTCAATGTATTCATTTAATGAAAGGCAGTGCTTGTCCTATAGGTACATGTTGATCTAAATAAAAATCTATACACACACACATATATTATATACATATATACAAGCACACACATATATGTGTGTGTATGTATACACACATACTTCATGAAGTAGGTTGTACCTGATTGAATCCTTGAAGTAAGGAAATAGCATCTCAGGAGTCAGAGATGTGAGAAGAGATCATTCTAGACACGGAAGATCAGATGTTCAAATTCATGCAGGTAGGAGAAAGGGAATGCAAAATAGAGTAATGGAGAATATGCCAGACTGCAAGGAACATAGAGGGCAAAAAGAAGGAGGAATATTATGTGACAAGGCTAAAGTGAAAAGTTGGAGCAAAAGTATAGAGGGTCTTGAATGTGAAACAAAGGAATTTTTTTTTAATTTGCTGAGCAATGAGGAGCCACTCAAGTTCTTTGAGTGGAGGACTGACATAGCTATACCTATTCATGTGGAAAATTATTTTTGAAAGGATATAAAACATGGATTGTAGATGGAGGAGACAGGGAAAATAGCTCCTAGTGCACTGCTACAATAGTCCATGTGATAGGAAATATAATGGAGACCAAAACTAGGTGATAAATGTTGGAGTAGAATGGAGATGGTTGATGCCAGAGATGATATAAAGGTAGAGTAGACAGGATTTGGCCAATGAGTGAACGTAGTGCGGGGGAAGCGGTGAGCAGAGGTGGTCACTGAGTTAACGGGGAACATGATGGACATGATTCAGTAGAAAGAGAGAGGAATAGGAATGCTTTATTAAGTTAACTAAAGTGGATATATATATATATACACATACGTATATATATGTATATATATGTGTATATATATACACATATACATACACATAGATATGTATACATATATACATAGGTATGTATATATATGTGTGTGTATATATGCACATATATATATATGTATGTATAATGGCTTATAGAATCAAGTCCAAAGTGCTAACACACCTACATATCTTACAACACAATATAATTTTAGATATTTTTATAATAATATACTAGATACTTTTATTGTCATTAAGTAATATCTAAGATGTATGTAGAATAATGAAATATATTTATGTTTCTATTAATTATAACATGACTAGAAATCTAGTAGTATTTAACCCTGGAGACTTGATTAATGAAACTCTAAGAAGCAACAATATAGGGGGTGGAGACCAGTTGTTAAGAAACAAATAAATGAAGCAGTGTGAGCCTGCTCTGCTGGAGTACGAGGGAGTGTCTATCTGACACTTCTTTGAACTGACATATAGTTCTATTCAGGAATTACTGATGAGGGAGGTACAGCATCTCAGTACTGTGAAAGTGGAAGAAAGAAATGAGAGTGAGATTTAGGAAAAAAGCTCTTTTTCCCCAAAACCTAAACCATCAGATCCCATTTTGACAGCCTTGGCCCTATTATTTATGGGCTCACTTGAGTTGGAAGCAAGATAACCTAACCAATTCCAGTAGAGCAGGTTTCTCCCCCCTGCCCCTCCCCCAAAGGAAAACTATAGGAATGTAAGGTCAGAAACTGTCCCATGAAGACCTATTCCCAGTCTTACCTAATGGACCTAGGTGAGACATATCTCTAGGTGTCAGGAGCAGTCCTAGGTGCATTTGCTAAGTTAGTCTACTGGACTGATTTCAACCTGATTATATCTCTATTAATTACTTTTTCAACTTCTTGAGTTGATTGGTCTCATGGACTCATCCTTCTGTTTCAAGTATTTCTGCATAGTAATTTCCTGATGGTTACTACTGAGAACGTACAGAATATCATGCATTATGAATTTTTCAGGACATTATTAATTTCCGAGGTTCATTGATTACTACCAAAAGGTAATTTAAGATGTTTTAATTGCTGTCTCACAGAAAATAACTTGTTTTTTTTTTTCTCAGTGAACTATTAGTATTTCCATTCACTAAGGAATTTAGACTTTTTATGTGGTGGTCATACAAGGATATCAGGCAGTCAAACTCTGGAGGGCAGGGACTGTTTAATCTTTTTAATCTGTAGCAACCAGCACAGTGTTGTATATGTGCACCTAATAAATACTTGCTGATTGATTGATTGTCTGATATATCATAATTCTTGTTGCTTTGGATCACAAAATGAAAGCAAATCTCCTAAATCCTTTATTCATACATATGTGGAAGTGATCTTAGAAGCCATCTTATCCAATCCTCCTCATTTTTGACCCAAAAGTGTAAAGTAATTTTCTGAAGGTTAAAAATAGTAGCACACAACTGCACTGGGATCTGATCTGAGGTCCCATTACACTCTCCCCTGCATGCTGAATCTTCCTTTTGAGAATCTGAAAACCATCCTTTTACTTATTACAGCTTCCTTGTCTTCCTTGTGTCTTTCGACTTCACTTAGAGCAAGCATGTCAGTTTTACTAGAATCCAGGTATTCCAACAGCATTCAATTCATTTGTAATTAGACAAAGATCGCATATATAGAATAGCAAAGATAAATTAAACTTTATAGTCAATCTAATTCTCATTCCCAGCTCCTTTTGCCCCATCCCACTGCTTTGTTATTTTTATTTTTTAACCATTCCATTGTTATCACTTTGGAAGAGGAAGGGAATAACGAAAGGAAGACTAAAGTTTTTATTTGTTTCATAGTTTGACATGGCCTGAAACATTAAGCAACTTGGTCAATATGCTACTGATTAGCTTCACCATAATTTCAATTTCAAAGTTGTTCCTCAGACAGAAGGCATTGTCTGCCCCGGAGATATATTTAAAGACTTCCCTAATTGGTAGAAAATGCCAGAATTTCTGTTCAGCACAAATAGTTATTAAGCACTCAGCTTACTTCTGAGCCAGGACAAGGCATGAGAGTTGAACTTTTGTGGATTTAACATATTTAATTTAATTAAAGCAACAATTCCTTCTAGGCAGTCATTGTTATTCCCTTTTTGAATCTGTAAGTTCTTTCTTTAAAGTTCACCCTATAACGACTTACCCTTATTTACTACCCTGTAGTCCCAGGGTAAGCCATTGTACCTCATCCACTTTAATTACTGGAGTAGCAAGATTCTTGGGAGGCAGAGCCAAGATGAGAGGGTAAAGGCAGAGACTCATCTGACCTTTCCCATATCCCTGTCCAAATAATTTTAAAAGAATGCCACAAATCTAATTCTGGAGTGGCAGAACCAACAAAAAATCAAGCTGAAACAATTTCCAGCCCAAGACAATTTAGCTGGTGAGCAAGAAAGGTCTGTCTCACCTGTGTGGTGGTTGGGCCTGGAGCACTGTGGTGTGCAGGATACTCCACAGCAAACCAGCATCAGGTCTTGGATCAAGCATCTCAGCTTTGGAAGCTCTCAGCTCACAGACTGTAAAGGGGTCAGACAAATGGTCAGAAGGTGACTACAGGAGACCCTTTGCTAGCACAGGGGATAGGACTCTGCTACATTGCCTATATGAGGTTCAGGGTCACAGTTCCAAGGTAAAGAGAAATACTAGCACACTAGCATTTGTAGCCAAAGGGGAGTGGGACCCCGGTCATAATTCCAGAGCAGCGTGCTTTTAGTCACTCAACCAGGGAGCCTCAGGTCCAAGAAAGAAAGGAGTACTAACACTTGTGACCACAGGAGAACAGGAGCATGAATCATAATTCTAGGATCATAAGGAGCACTTGTGGTCCCAGGGGAGCAGAGGCTTTTCTTACAGATATGGAGAACTAGCTCTGAAAATAGCAGCATGAAAAACCTGAATCTTGAGACAATGGCCCCTCCACCCTAGGAGCAGTGTGTCTTCAACTTATTTAAAAGTCAGGAAATGGACTGGAAAAATGAGCAAACAACAAAACAGCCTGACCACAGACAGTTACTATGGTGACAGGGAAGATCAAAACACAAACCCAGAAGATAATGAAATCAAAGCAGCTGCATGCAAAGCCTCAAAGAAAAATGTGAATTTGTCACAGGTCAAAAGAAAGAAGGAAGAAAGAGTAAAGAAGGAAGGAAGGAAGGAAGGAAGGAAGGGTTTAACTTTAAAGGGTTCAACAATCTTACTTGTATATATATTTCACTTAGTTTGGGGAAAAAGTAAGCATCTTGAACTTCAGAGAAATACAAACTGAAATTACAAGAAGAAATTATATAAACAGAGCAAATACCAACAGATCAAAAGCAATACATATGTAGTTACCAGAGAGAGAAGCACCAACATCTGGGTTTTCAAAGCCAGGGGACTCCTTAACAGCTACCCAGAGTCTCATCTGGCTAAATCACACAAACACTCTTCCAATGAGTGAGCCCCAAAGCAAAATGCTAACCTCAGAGTGTATATACCTTTCTTCAGGGCCAGAGGGAATCACAACCCTTGTGACCCAGGCTCCTGTGACTCAAGCTTCCATGTGACTCAGATTGAAAGCAGGTCACATAGGTTTATTAAGGGTTGGGAAAGATCTTCAAATATTATTTACATTACAATCATCTTCTCATGTAAGAATGTAAACAGTTTCACTTTATTGAGTCTCTTACGATTACTCTTTATTGTTTACCTTTTTTATGGTTCTTTTGAGTCTTAGGTTTGAATATGGAATTTTCTATTAAGCTGTGGTTGTTAAATCAAGAATACTTGAAAACCTTGCATTTCATTAGATTTCTATCTGCCACCAATCCCACAATGGATTGCACTCAGTTTTTCCGGTTAGGTTATTCTTGGTGGTAATCCTAGCTCCTTTGCCTTCTAGAATATCAAATGTCAAGCCTTCTTCTCCTTTAATGTGGAGGCTACTGAATCTTTTGTGATCCTGGCTGTGACTGTGTGATATTTGATTTTTTTTCTGGATGTTCACAATATTTTCTCTTTGACCAAGGAGATCTGGAATTTTGCTATAATATTCCTGGGAGTTTTCATTTTGGGATTTCTTTCAGGTGATAAGTAGATTCTTTCAATTTCTATTTTACCCTCTGCTTCTAGGATATTGGCTATTTTCCTTGATAATTTCTTGAAAGATGATGTTGAGGCTCTTCTTTTGATCATGGTTTTCAAGCAGCACAATAATTTTTAAGTTATCTTTCATCAACCTAGTTTCTAAATCAGTTGTTTTTCTAATGAAATATTTGATATTTTCTTCTATATTTTCATTCTTTTATTTTGCTTTATTGTTTCTTGGTGACTCATAGAGCTTCTACTTGCCCTATTCTAATTTTTAAAGAATTATTTTCTTCAGTGAGCCATTGTACTTCCTTTTCCATTTGGCTAATTATACTTTTTAAGTATTTTTTCTCTTCAGTCTATCTTTGTGCCTCTTTTACCTTTTAGCTAATTCTTTTTTTAAAGATGTTATTTTGTGTGACTCCTTTACTAAGCTCTTGACTCTTTTCATTAATTTCTTCCATTGCTCCCATTTCTTTTCCCAATTCTTCTTCTACCTCTGATTTTTAAATATTTGATTTTTAAATTCTTTTTTTTCAGCCATTTGTTTCAACAATCCAGCTAGCAGCTGTTGTGGGGGTGAAAGACGAACACAACCAGCATCCAGAAAGCTGCCAACACACTGCAAAAGTGCAGGTTCTTTTGATCTGTTTTAGTAAGGAAAGCAAGGTTAAGGGGTTGACAAGCTTACTTTAATTCAGCATACAGATATCATTCACTTAGTTCAGGGGAAAAGACCAGCACCCTGAACTTCAGAGCAAAATACAAACAAATTACAAATATCAACGGACAGATCCAATACAATTCATAGTTACCAACATCTAGGTTCAGCCCAAGACCTCATCACGTGGGCTGGCCCAGAGTCATTTGCACCACCACTGCTGTGGGAAAGAGCTCCAAAGAATACAAAGCCAGCCTTTAGAAAAGCAGATCAAAGAACCTGTGCTAGCAGCCCTCCTGTGTGCTACTGTTATTTATTGCTCTTAAACCCTCACAGCAGCTGCAAGCAGCATTATTGTTACAATGATACATGCAATTCCTAAGAATTTTATCATTATTAGGGCAGTTAGAAGTAGCATATAGACAAAGGGCACAGAAATGACTTAACTATGATGAAACGTTTAAAAAAATATAATTAAGAGGTGAAAAGAAGAATGAATGGGGAGAAGGAGGGAAGGAGAGGTAGAATGGGGTAAGTTATCTCATATAAAAGAGGCATGAAATGAAGAGCTTTTACAGTGGAGGAAATGATGGGGTATGGCTGGCAACATTTGAACCTTTTTCTCATCAGACTTAGCTCAAAGAGGGAATGAAATACACACATAGTTGGATACAGAAATCTATCTTACCTTATACAGGGAAGTAGTAGGGAATGGGATAAAAGAAGGGGGTGCTGATAGAAAGGAGGGTAGATTGTTGGAGGCAGTTATCAGAAGCAAAACAGACTTTTAGGGAGGGACAGGGAGAAAGGGAAGGGAGGGAGGGAGAGAGAGAGAGAATGAGAGGAAGAGAGACAGAGAGAAACAGCGAGACCAAGAGGCAGGGAAACAGAGAGAAAGACAGATAAACATAAACAGACAGACAGAGAAACAGAGGAAAAAGCAGGATAGAGGGAAATGAACAGTTGGCAATCATAACTGTGAATGTGAATGGGATGGACTCACCCATAATGTAGAAATGGATAGCAAAGCAGATTAAAAAACAGAATCTGACAGTATATTGTTTAAAAGAAACACCCCTGAAGCAGAGAGATACACACAGAATAAAGGTAAGGGCTGCAGCAGAATCAGTTATGATTCAGCTGAGGTTAAAAAAAAGCAAGGGTGGCAATCACAATCTCAGACAAAGCAAAAGCAAAAATAGATATGATTAAAAGAGAAAATCAGGGAAACTACATTTTGGTAAAAGGTACCATGGACATTGAAGTAATATCAATATTAAACATATATGCACCAAAAGGCATAGCATCCAATTTCCCAAAGGAAAAGTAAAATGATTTATAAAAAGAAATACAAAAACAATACTAGTGGGGAACCTGAATTTTCCCCTCTCCAAATTAGAAAAATCTAACAAAAATAAACAAGAAGTGAAAACAATGAATAGAATTTTAGAAAAGTTAGGTCTGTCCTGTGCAGAAAATTGAATGGGAATGGAAAAAATATACATTTTCTCAGTGGTATATAGTTCCTATATAAATATTAACTATGTATTAGAGCATAAAAATCTCACAACCAAATTCAGAGAAGCAGAAATATTAATTGAATTTTTTTAGATCATGATGCAATAAAAACTACATTTAATAAAGAGCCACACAAGCAAAGATTTATAAGTAATTGGAAATTAAATTAATTTTAAAGAATGAGTGGATCAAACAACAAATCATAGAAATAATCAATCATTTCATTAAAAAGAATGACAATAACAGACAGCATAGCAAAATTTGTGGGATATAGCCAAACAATATGTAGGAGAAAAACATATACCTCACTAAAATAAAGAAAGAAAAGACTAATGAATTGGGCATGCAACTAAAAAAAAGTATGAAACAAACAAATTCAAAATCCCCAATTAAATGCCAAATTGGAAATTCTGAAAATCAAAGGAGAGATTAATAAAATTGTAAATAAGAAAAGTATTGAATAAACCTAAGAGCTGGTGTTATGAAAAATAACAACAACAAAATAATCAAACCATTGGTTAATTTAATTTCAAAAAGAAAGAAGAAAACCAAATTACCAATGTCAAAAATGAAATGAGTAAATTCATCTTCATCGAAGAAGAAATTAAAGCAATTATTAGAGGATATTTTGCCCAAGAATATGCCAACAAATCTGGCAATCAAAATGACATGGATGGATATTTACAAAAATATAAATGAGCTTCATAAGAATATAATCCCCAGGACGAGAATGATTCACAAGTTAATTCTACCAAACATTTTTTTTCAGAATCCATCAGTTCATTATCTGGATATGGATAGCATTTTCCTTTTTGAGTCTTTTGTACTTGTCTTGGATCATACTGCTGCTGAGAATAGTTGAGTCATAGTTGATCATCACACAATGTTGCTGATATTGTATACAATGTTTCCCTGGTTCTGCTCATTTCACTTTGCATCAGTTAACACAAGTCTTTCCAGGTTTTTTTTTTTCTAAAATTCACCTGCTCATCATTTCTTATAGCACAATAGTATTCCATTACATTCATATACCACAGCTTGTTCAGCCATTCCCTAATTGATGGGCATCCCCTCAATTTCTAATTCTTAGCTGCCACAAAAAGACCTGCTATAAATATTTTTGCAAATGTAGGTACTTTTCCTTTTCTATAACCTCTTTTAGATACAGACCCAGCGGAGGTATTGCTGGACCAAAGGGTATGCACAGTTTGGTTGTCCATTGGGTATATGTAATGCCAATCAACATAGCATACTTGAGACCTGCTGCTGTGAACATATGTGTGTGTGTGTGTGTGTACACACACACACACACATATACAAATATATGTATATATGTGTGTGTGTGTGTGTGTGTGTGTGTGTGTGTGTGTGTAGCCTTAAGCAAAACACATCATTCAATATATAACATACTGTTCCAAAATACTTGTTTATACAATCACACCCCAAGGGGTAACAGAGACTCCACCCCTAGGTCACAGTAGATTACAATCCCCTCAATCCAAACAGAGTGTACAAATAAAGTCCTCTTGGGGGTGTGTCTTTGTCCAGAGTCCGAGTTTTAACACTGCTCCTGCCCCACTTCCAAGTCCTGAGGGATTGCTGTTTTCATCTTGACCAGGGGCCAAACTCTGAGCCTGGTGGCTGCAGGTCCAAAGCCTGACCACTCCCAGACTTCCAAAGACAGCTCTCTGTCCCTGTTCTATGTCTCACCAAGCAGCTCCACTTAAGCTCTACCTCTGGCCATAACCTTGGCTCTGAGAAGTTCAAAAGAAACTTCTCTCCTGGCTCCTTTGTTATCTCTTTAGGAACTTTAGCTACCAAAAATAGCACAATGACTGGGATACAACAAATCACTATCCCAGTCTCACCAAACCCCATTGCTATGCACACTCCCCCTGCTTAGTGAGCTTTTTCCACACTGCTGCTGCTACCAGTTCTCGCAGCACTCAAAGCTCATTTTCTTCTTCATGCTCCTTCTCTTCTTCACACTTGATGCTCAGTGTTCAATGCTCAATGTGCAATGCTCAATGCTATCTTCTTCTTCTGGGTTCACATTCATACCTGGGGGCCCTTTAAACAATGGCTACCCAGCGTCGCATCTTCTTCTTCTCAAGAGTTCTCAGGTGAAGTATTCTTCCTGAGAGTGAGCCCCAAGGTGATATCAATCTTCCAGCTTATATATGGTTTTACTTGACATCTGACTGGCTCAGCATGGAGAGCCCACATACATCTTGAAACCTGGCACCTGACTGGCTTAGCATCCCAAAGGTCTGCAAATGTTCCTCAGCACCTAATGTGTTACAACTGTGGATTACCAGGGTTCAAAGGAGATTAATCCTTCCAATGTTAACAATTTAGCTTAAGCTTGGGAAACTTAACTCCAAAGAGAAAAACTACAAAAAATCCCACATGGTCCTCACAGCATAGTTCAAAATTGCTCTCAAGAAAGGTTGGGTCAGTATACAACTCCACCAACAGTGCAGTAGTGTTCCAATTTTCCTACATCCTCTCCAACATTTATCATTTTCCTTTTTTGTCCTATTACCCAATCTGATAGTTGTGAGTTGGTATCTCTTTAATCAAAAGTGATTTAGAGCTCTTCTTCATATGCATATAGATAGTTTTGATTTCTTCATCTGAAAACTGCCTGTTCATATCCTTTGAATATTTATCAGTTGGGGAATGGCTTGTGTTCTTATAAATTTGACCCTCTGTATATTTGAGAAATGAGGCCTTTATCAGAGATATTTGCAGTAAAGATTGTTTCCCAGCTTTCTGCTCTCCTAATCCTGGTTGCATTGTTTTTGTTTGTACAAAACCTTTTTAATTTAACATAATCAAAACTATCTATTATATATTTTTTAATGCTCTCTATCTTGTTTGATCATGAATTCTTCCTTGCTCTTCTAATTTGCTTATGGTGTCACCCTTTATGTGATATTCATGTACCTATCTTAACTTTATCTTGGTATATGTTGTGAAATGTTGGTCTATACCTAGTTTGTATTCTATTGTTTTTCAGTTTTCCCAGCAGTTTTTGTCAAATAGTGAGTTCTTATCTCAAATCTGGGGTTTGGGGATTTATCAAAGGCTAGGTTACTATTGTTTCTACCAAACATTTAAAGAACAATTAATTCCAATGCTACGTAAACTATTTGGAAAAATAGACAAAGAAACAATCCTACTAAATTCTTTTTATAACACAAATATGTTCATGATACCTAAATTGGGAAGAGCAAAAACAAACAAAAAAAAACTATAGACAGTTTCCCCTAATGAGTATTGATAAAAAAATTTTGAACAAAATACTAGCAAGGAGATTACAGCAATATATCACAAATATCATGCACTGCAACTAAGTGAGATTTATACCAGGAATGCAGGTCTGGTTCTATAGCAAGAAACCTATCAGAATAACTGACCATATCAACAACAACAAAAAAACAGAAATCATATTATTATCTCAATAGATGCAGAAAAGGCTTTGGAAAAATACAAGACATTCCAATTAGAAACACCAGAAAGCATAGTAAGAAAGGAAGTTTTCCTTAAAATGATATGTCGTATCTATCTGAAACCATTAGCAAGCACTATTTGTAATGGGGATAAGTTAGAAGCCTTTCCAATTAACATCAAGAATGAAGTAAGGATGCCCATTATCATGACCATTATTCAATACTGTTCTAGAAATGCTAGCTATAGTAACAAAAAAAATTGAATGAATTAGAGTAAGCAATAAGGAAACAAAGTTTTCACTCTTTATAGATGAAATGATGTTACACTTAGAGAATCCTAGACAATCAAATAAAACCTAGTTGAAATAATTAACTTCGGCGAAGTTGTAGGATATAAAATAAATCAACATAAATCTTCAGCATTTCTACATATTACCAACAAAGTCTAGCATAAGAGATAGAGAAACTCACTTAATATTACTGCAGACAATACAAAATACTTAGGAGTCTACCTGCCAAGACAAACCCAGGAACTTATGAACACAATTACACACAAATAAAGTCAGGTCTAAACCAGGGGAAAAATATTAGTTGATCATGAGGAGGCCAAGTCAATATAACAAAAATGATAATTCTACCTGAATAATTTTTCTTGTTCAGTATCATACCAATTAAATTAACAAAAAAAAATTTATGGAGCTAGAAAAAAATCATAACAAAATTCATCTGGAAGAAGAAATGGCCAACAATATCAAGGGAATCAATGAAAAAAAAATGTGAACAAGATGTTACCAGATTTCAAATTGTATTGCAAAGTGGTAATCCTCAAAATGATTTGGTAGTGGCTAAGAAATAGAGTTATGCCTCCACATCATGGAGGTTAGGGGAACACACCCCTGTCATCTGGAAAATCAATGTAAAATTTTTTGGCTCTCCCTTTGTACCAGAGAAGCAGTCTGAATTATTATGGTATTAAAAAAAATAAAATATGTTGATATTATATAGTTCTGTACATATATTTTATGCATTTCTGAGTTTCTAAACTTTTTATGTGTCATCTGCGGGCCTTTCTGTGTCATCTGTGGCTTCCACAAAACTCCCCTCAAATTCTCATTTAGTTTCTTATGCCAGCCTGTGATACATCAAAACCACAATGGGGAAAGTCACAATGTGGAAGGTATAACTAAGTGGTGATTCAACAGGATTGATTACACCACACACAGTAGGAAATGCTTATAGTAATCTAGTGTTTGACAAACCCAAAGATCCAAGATTTGCAGACAAGAAATCATCATTTGATAAAAATTACAGGGAAACCTGAAAAGGAGTTAGGGAAAAACCAGGTATTGACCAACAACTCACAACATATACCAAGGGGTCAAAATGGGGATACAGGCATAAAACTTGTAACACTCCAAATTAAAAAAAAATGAATGCTAAATTTTTTATTTACTTGCAATTGAGAAAAAATAAAAATCAAATAAAAGAGAAATGTTTCTTGCAGGCTTTTCTTTATCTTCATTCTCTCAGTTGTCATAATAGTAAAAGGCCTGAACACTTTGCACTTGGGTTATGGAAACAGGATCCTAGTTGTTCTTCTTGTCTCTCCTCTTTCATTCTCATAATGAATCATCTATTCTCTTGCAAAGTATTAATTTATTTATTTATTCATTCATTCAATAAATGTTTACTGAGTGCCTACTATGTGCAAGGTGAAATACTAGGTCGCATGGGAGGTGTGTTGAAAGATAATTAAGGTATAGACTTTGCCCAAAGATGGCAACAATCTATCAGTCTTAAAATGTCAATTCCAGTCTTGCATTTCCTGCTCAAAGACAAAGAACTATTTCGTATTGCCTACTCATCAAACCTAACTTTCTCTACCTGCCTATTAAGGCTCTCTATAGACTAGCCTCTAGTCTTTCTGTGTATCTAAGCAATATATAACTCTACTCCTCAACACTTGAGTACCTTAGCAAGGCAATAATCACAACATAGAAGATAATTGTCGATATACCTATGTGCTTCTGTATCGCAGAATATAAGAGACTTTCCATATAGAAGGTAGAAGTAAACCATTTATTCAGACACCAGAGAACCAGATCCCAGAACCGATAAGCCCAATCCATCGCAGCAGCAAAGAATTCAATACACAATATCACAGCAGAGAACCACTCCAGCCCATAACCTTCCTGCCCCCTGTTGGGGACTTTCCACCAACAAACACTCACAGCACAACACATCTCTGCTCTTTCCCTCAGCTCTAACTGCTCTCTCTGAATTTCCTGTAACACACTTTCCTTTTCCTCTCAGCAAGCTCCACCTACCACATGTGATTTAGGCTTCCTGTGATGTAAGCAGGTCACATGGCCTATTAATGGGTAGGAAAGATCTTCAAATCTAACTTGTCATTACACACCCCGAACACACACACGCACACACACACACAGACACGCACGCACGCACGCACACACACACACACATACTGCTTATCACCACCTCCAGGGCTTTGCTTCTAATATTTCCTATGCTTAGAATGTATTTACAATCAATTAGATCAATAAGCATTTACTATGTCAAAGACTATATTAAAGCTCTGGGGATACAAAGAAAAGCAAACATTATCTCTGCTCTAAAGGAGATCATATTTTAATGGGCAAGATAACGGTAAATAAGAGTAGAAGGAAAGTACCTTTAGAGGGGAAAGTTTTAGCAACTGCAGTGATTAGAAAATATCTCCTGAAGAGGGTAGCGTTTGATCTGGTTCTCATTAGAAGTTAGGGAATCTAAGAAGCAACAGTGAGGAATGAGAGTATTCATAAGAAAGCTAAGGTAAAGATTCAGGGAGAGGGGATGGTGGTGGAGTGTTTTATGGGAGAAACAGCAAATAGGTTGTGTAAATTCTCTTCTCTGCCTATCCAAAATTTGTACATCGTATTATCTAAATGTTCTGTGAAGATTGAGCCTGCTACCATCAACATCCAAGTACTTCAATCCCCCTTGATATCTTCATGATATCAAAATAATTTGGTACTAGCTAAGAAATAGGGTGGTAGATCAGTGGATTAGATTAAGTACACAATTTTGTTATTGCTTTTCAGAAATTCGGTTGTGTCTGACTCTGTGACTCCATCTTGGGGTTTTCTTGGCAAAGATGTTGGAGCAATTTGCCATTTCCTTTTCCAGCTTATTTTATAGATGAGAAAATGGAGGTAAACATAGTTAAGTGACTTGCCCAGGGTCACATAGCTAGTAAATGTCTGAGGCTAGATTTGAACTCAGGAAGATGAACCTTCCTGAGTTCTAGCTGGGTGCTCTATTCACTGGGCCTCCAACTGCCTCAATACACAGTGGTAAATGAACATAACAATCAAGTGTTTGATAAATGCAAAGATCGAAACTTTTGGGACAAGAAGTCACTATTTTACAAAAATTATTGAGAAAAGTGCAAAGCAGTTTCACAGAAACTAGGTATAGATCAACATCCAACACTGTATATTAAGGTCAAAATAGGGACATGATTTGGACATAAAAAGTGATATCATAAGCAAATTAGGGAAGCAGGGAATATTTTACCTGTCAGATCTGTGGATAAGGGAGAGAAAGACAGAAAGAAAGAAATTTATCATCAGATGCCTACAGCTCTGCCTCTCAACATTGCCCCAAATGAAGAACTCTTCTCTCTTATCAACATCAATTCTATTTGAAAACATTCTCTTAAAAAATAACTTCGATAGACTTTAGAACTCAATGCAATGATAAACTCTGTAATTCCAAGAGAATGAATATGAACCATCCCACTCACCTACTAATAGAGATGATAAAGTTAAATCACAGAAAGAAATTTATATTTTTAATTATAGCCAATGTGGAAATTTTTTGTCAGCCTATGCAGCTATGTTTTTGTTGTTTTCTCTTGTATTTGCTCAGTTGGGAGTGGGGGAAAGGGAGAGTGGAGGGAGAAAGCTTTTTTTTTAATGTTTGTTATTTGAAAAATGAAAAAAAATGAAAAAAATAAATGAAAAGTGAAAAATGAAAACATTTCCTTCATACACAATGTCATCTCCTCTATAAAAACTTTCCTAATTTCTGAAACTGAAAACAAACTCTGCCTCTTCAAATTTTTCATTCCATGACATCTAGACATTAGATTATTACATTCTGGTATATTTGTGCATCTTGTTGTATCTAATAGATTGTAAACTCCTTGAAAGGAAGGACTTTGTCACTGTTGATTTTTTTATCCCAGTAAACTAGCAGTGTGCCTTAAATATAATAATTGCTTGATAAATGTTTGCTAAATTCCATGAAACTTGATATCTTTGACCTCCTGTCTGGTGTTACACTTTCATAGACAATGACTTTTTTGAGAGGGGTTGCTATTATTGTTTCTACTCACAATGGGAAAAAAAACAGTATGTATACTGTGGTAATGCAATGTGATATGTCAAATAAATATTTATAAAACAATGAGAAGTGTACTTCACTAGTCACTGAGGATATACAAAGATGAAAATAATGACATTACTCACGCCTTCAAGAAATTTACAACAACAACAACAACAATAATAATAACTAGCATTTATATAGTACTTTAAGGTTTACAAAGCATTTTATATATGTTAACTCAGGGACTGCAAAGGTGGAAAAAATAGATAAAATTTTGGTGTCAGTAAAACAACACAAAGACACACTTTATTCTAGATAATATACACACAGCTTCAGTACAGGCAGAAGTCATTTTTCTTGACCAATCTATTGTCAGGAGATTAGGCTGTTTCAGGGCTGAGAAAGGAAGAATAATCCTTACATTGCATCTACTGTACAGTGGGAAAGTTGCCTCCCTAGTTCTCTCTAAAACAGAGAAAGATGAAGAGGGGCTAGTAGTTGACAGGGTGAGAATTTCCACCAATGGTGTTTACTTATGGCCAAAGAGTGGGAGAACAATTAGTTTAGAGGATGAAATAATCAAATATCATTGGTTGATGGAAAGTGGAACAGCACTGGGTATATGTTATGATGGCGACAGACCGTAAACAGTGAAATAAGAATTGGATAAACAAGGTATTGTTTATCATTAACTGCACAGCTTAATCTTGGACTTCCTTATCATGTCACAGCTCTCTCTCTCTCTCTCTCTCTCTCTCTCTCTCTCTCTTTGTGTGTGTTAAGGTGGAGGATTGGAGATTTATACATGAGCATTTACAATGATCTGGATAAGTGGTTTGTGCTGTGAGCCTACCTACCACCCAACCAATATCCTACCAAAATGCATAGCAATATGGGAAGCAAGTAGTGATAAAGCTGTGGAGTCAGCTCTAGTCCAACGTTTACTATAAGAATTGCACTAGCTGAGCTCTTTCCTATTGCTAGGACAGTGTCAGAAATCAACATTCATAATTAAGTAGGGATTTTTCCCCCCTCAAAGACAGTGTGGTGCAGTGGATAGAGGATTAGTTTCAGAAACAGTATGACCTGAATTAAAAAGCTGGTTCTGACACTTACTGACTTTGTGATCCTGGGTTTATCACTTAACCTTTTAGTGCCCCAGGCATCTCTCTAAGATTATTTGTTGCAGATAAGATGCCATCTTGCACTGGTAGAGGGAAATTCCTTCATTGGGCGATTGCTATGCCAATGAAATCACAGGTCACCAGTTCCCATCCCTATTCAGGATTTTTTTTTTCCTCATGTCATAGCAGTTACCTTTTTCTTTATTAAGGGGAATGGAAGGGTAGTTTTGCCTTCTCTACTGTAGTTCTACTCTCTTTTTTGTCAGGCAGATAATGAGACAAATTTAGCTCCTCCTAAAAATTCATAAAGGAATTCTCAGGGTTTTTTTTCTGGCTCTCTGCTTCATTTGCCATAACAGTCTAAGACTTTCAGGGTGGGGGAAACACTAAGTGGAATCTGAATATTTAGGGAAAATCTACAGAGTTTTAACAACACAAAATTGATTAAAACCCATATCTGGCCTTTTAGCTTGCGTTCAACACCTTCTGGTTTCATCTATTTGGTTTTGCAAAGGAACAGAAAATGATATTTATCCCTAGATAATGTCTGTATGCTTTGAAAAGGGCAATACCATCCTATCTACTATTTTAACCAAACCGTAGACAGAGCTCACATAACCTCAATTTTCCCAGCATTCCACTAGGGTGCCAGTTCAGAAGAGATTCATTTTCAGGTTGTACCATTCATTTCCAAGGGTATGAGTATAATGGAATCAAGATAACATCCTTCTACCTAGCCTTTCACATAGGTAAAAAGCACAGAGATAAAATGTTTCCTCAAAAATAATCTAACACTGTATTAAGGAAAAAATAAGGTTGTATTCTAGATACACTCATACATTTAACATGTACTTGTCTTCTATTTTAACTTTCAGCTCACCAATTTTTATCTGAGTGATTATATTAGCATAGTTCATAATCCCATAAAATTATATATACCTTATTCTGTAATCATCAGTTGAGCTTAATTGCCTATCTTTGGTTGCTGTTAGTTTTTCTTTTAGTTAGACTACATAATTATATGGTGAGGAATATCATAAATAAGCCAGAACAAAACCTCATTAATTTGAGGAAAGGCTTTTGGCAAAGACATCCACAGATATTTGTATTACATGTTGTGCTGAGACTTTCAACTTCATTTAAGAAACCTGGTTCTTGTTAAAGGGAATGCTTTTGTGTTTGCAGAGGCACTAACTACTTTTGCTGATTCAGCTGTCCTCCAAGCCTCCCTTCCACTGTCATTTCAATGAGTTGATGCAAATTATAATGGAGAAATGTTCAACCAACTGCATTTGCTTATGTCATTTATTGTGATGACATTTTTCATTATGATTTTAAAATGCTTCAGAATATACATATATTGTGGAAATGTCAGCTTCCCCTCTACAAACACACACATACACACACACACACACACACACACACACACACAACCTGGCTTTAGCTCCTATTAAAAGAATTATTAAATGGTCTTTATTATATTCATTATACAAAAAGCAGCTTTGCAGGCATATTATTTTATTACTTATATAAGTTACTCTCAGGAAGTTATTTAATTTCATAAGTTAACATGTTAGTGAGTTATAAGTCTTGTGTGTACATATTTTTTGCCCCCAGAAACATAAACACATGGTCATATAACAAAATCAAGTAAGATAAAAAAAAAACTAGTATCATGGGATCAGAGACATAAGCTGGATGGGATCTCAAAGGCTACCTAGTAATACCATCTTGTTTTAACTCTTTTGGAAACTAAAGACAAAATTAAATCATTTGTACATGGTCTCAATTTTCCAATGTCAAATATTCGTATATTTCAGTGCTAACATAATATGAACTAGAATCACTTAATGGTTAATCAATCAATCAACAAACACTTATTAAGCATTTACTATGTGCCAGGTACTGTGTCAAGCACTGAGGATCCAAAGATAATGGTGAAAAGGTCTCTGCCTTCAAAGAGTTTGCATTCTAATGGAGAAGAACACACATGTAGCTACAATTATATATGTAATACAAAATGAATACAAAGCGGTTAAAGGATGAAAAATGATAGCAACCAGGGAGAACAGAAAAAGGTATAGATGGTGACACTAGCTGAATCTTGAAGGAAAGCCAATACTTCAAAAGGTAAAAGTAAGGAGAAAATATTTTTTAGGAGTGATAAACAGTCCATACAAAAGCAAAGAAAAATGTAGATGAAGTCTAGCGTGGGAAGTCCATCAGGTAGGCCAGTATGGCTGAATTCTTGAACATGAGGAGAATAATGTTCACGAACATTGGAAAGGTGAGAAGGGGGTCAGTTTTTGAAAATTTTTAAATACCAGATAAAGATGTTTATATTTTATCTGATAGGCAAAGAAGTAGTCATTGGAATTTGCTTAGCAGGGAGGGTAATACAATCAGGCTTATGTTTTAAGAAAAATCAATTAGGTAGTTACATGGAGGATGGCTTGGAGTGGGCAGACCCAGCACAAGAATATCAAATAGGATGCTACTGCTATAGTCCAGGCAAGACATGATGAGGGCCTAAACTAGGGGATGAAGACAGAGAAAGAGACAAATACAAGAAATATTGTGGAGATAGGATTTTAAACTAAGGATCAGTTAGTTAAACCACTTTTGTAAGTTATATGAACTCTTATTGGCTCCTGGATTTTTTTCTACTGAAGCAACTATTTGCTGAATTCACACTTTATGGTTTAAAGGAATATAATTTTCCAAAGATACCTACCATCTTAGATAATGACCTTGATTTTTCCTGAACTTAATTAAATCCCTGATAGAAAGTAAATTAGTCTGCAACTCATATTTACTAATTTTGTCCACTAGGAGATCATTTCAGGTAAAGCTGAAATTGACTGAAATAATTAGGGAAACATTTACCATTGTTTGCCAAGGTTAACCAGTATGGTTTCCAAAAGTACCTAATAATATAAGTTCATGATTCAGGCACTGGAAAAACTGAACCAAATAGTTTTTTGAAAAGGGGTATACCTATTCTTAGTGGTTGGTATAGTGTCAAAAAAGCCAATATGCCTAAAGGAAGGCATCTCTACCAATGGTATTTTGAAGAAATGGTCTTTCTTCCAAAAGACCCAACCACTGCTGGGGCTGCTCCCATCTATAATGGAGAGTGGAGGAAAGAAGAGAGATAAGAAGCTAATATTCAAACTGAAAGCTTTAGAAACTTGCGAAATGAGTACTAAGCTTCCTTCTAACTAGGAGCTCCAAAGTAGCTTCAAGAGATCAGCCCCCTTCTCTTTTTAGTTTTAAATATGTTATATCTGATTGTTGCTATTCTTGAAGTATTTTTTTCTAAAAATTTATTCCACTAAAAACACTAGTAGTAAAAATACTTAAAATTTCTGCAGTGGTATAAATTATGCAATGAAATTTACATATATTATTATGTTTCATTTTTATATAAACCCTGAGAGGTAGGTACCATTATGATGCCCGATTTTATACAAGAGGAACATGAGCAACAGAGAGGTTAAATGACTTGCCCAGTGGCATGCAGCTATAATCTGAGACATGACTCAAAGGTCTTCTTGACTCGTAGTCGAACACTCTTTACAATCCACCACAAAATTATTTTCAGTGATACTTTCTTCCACAACTAACATGGTCTTCAAGCCAGAGGTTGTTATTGTTGTTTTGATAAGATATGAAGCAAAAGATAAACTCATATATTATCACCGACTTAAACCTAAAGTTCTTGTATATCTTTGTCTTTCATGTTATCCCTAGATTCATATGGATAAATATGGGAGAAATGTTTTAAACAAAATTATGCATCATCATTCATAGAAACTTGCCTCTTATTTCCCAAAATACATCTTCTCTCTAAGCAAACATATTCTTAGCTGATAAAGGTGCCACATGAACTCCATCAGCAAGTGGCAAGCTCACCTGTGAAGGCTGCATTGATGATTATTGCTTCAACTTCATCCTCAAGAGTTAAAATTTAACTGTGTGGTTAAAGGTTAATAAGAAAACCAATAGGATATCAAAACACTAGAAGAGGCAATCTGTGGAGAGTGAGAGGTATCTGCTGAGTTGACAAACTGGGATAATTAAAGATGAACGAAATCATCAAACTAGAAGTACAAAATCTAGTACAGAAAATTCTCCAAATAAGACAGAGGTGACTTCGAAACAAAAGTTTTATTTACCTATAAGACTTTGGGACAAAACAGAAAAAAAACATGAAACTGTTCGTGTCATTTTGTTATTCTCCTATGCTTTAAGATTATTAAAATTTATATTATAGTTCTTTGTGTTTTACTTCTTCCCCCTATGTTCCATCTTTGAGAATGGAAGCCACATCAGGGCAGACAACTCAGAATAATGGGAAAGAGTAAGTACTTGGGAAATGCTTGTTGATAATTCTCTGCGTTGACCTCCCGACCTGCTAGACAGCTCCACCTAGATTTAAAGTTCATGCCTTCAAAACTCACTCATCATGTTCAACCAGAAAGCCATTCTTTTGCTAACTTCTAGGTATTTGTAAAGATCAAAATACCATCTTCAAATCACCAAGGCACATGACATGACTTCTGGCCAATTTTGGACTTACTTGTCCTTGAATTACTTCCATATCCAGTCACTTACCAAATTCTATTAATTCTACCTCCAAAGCATCTCACTCATCCATTACCTTGTCTCCACTCACATTGCCAGCACCATAGTTCAAGCCATCATTACCTGACCTATCAAAATATTCTTTTGCATCCATGTTGCAAAATATGGATTTTGACAGCATTGCTTATTGTTTGTTTAATGTTAGGCAAATTATCTAAAATTTCTAGGACTGCTTCCTCTTCTATAAAGTGTGTGTGCTGCACAGATGATCTTAAAGGCCCTTCTAGCAAAAATTTGAATCTGTGCTTTTGCTTTCCTTTCTAGTACCATGTCTTCCCAGGGCTCCAAAATATTTGGTGGCTTTTTTTTGCTCAGAGGACAAAATTACTAGCCTCTCATTTAAGGACTTACACAAATTGAACATGTAGGAAGAACTAGTTATATCAAGCTTTATTTCACATCACTGCTATTTGTGCTAACTACATTAAATACAAACTTGGCTGCAGGCTATTATTTCATCTCTTAGTATTACTTCTTACCTCTATGGGTTCACATATTCCCTGTGCATATCTGACAGCTGATATGCTTCTTTTGAAATAAATTTTTTGCTAGAGGAAAGAATTGAAGGGAGAATAAATAGCTTAGAAAAGAAATTTGTACATAATACCTAAGTTATAAAATTCTTTAACTTTAAAATAAATGAAACAAAAATCAATAAATCCATAAGAAACCAAGAAATATTAGAATAGAATCCCCAAAAGTGGGAAAGTAGAAGAAAGCATTATCAAAAACAACTGATGTGGAAAGCAAACAATCTTGAAAACTGGTCAAAGGAAGATACTTTAAGAATCATTGAATTCCTTAAAGATCATGTTTAAAAAAGTCTGGGCACTAAACTTCAACAAATTATAAATTGAAATATCCCAAAACTATTAGAACAAGAAAACAAAGAAAATAGCAAGAATCCACTGTTCAGTCATTGAAAGGACCTAAAAAATAAAAGCTCACATGAACATCATAGCAACAATATTTTCCACAGGAAAAAAAAAAAGATTATTTCAAGCAGATAGAAAGGAGTTCAAGTACAAGGAACTTCGGTAGAGATTATAAAAGACCTTGAGCCTTCTAGTATAAAGGAGATACTGGAGTACAATATATCAAAAAAGATACTCTTACAACCAGGAATAATAACATGCAGAGATGAGTATAATCCCACAGAGGAAAAGGGGATCTTTAATGGCATAGAGGACATTCAAGCATTTTGGTTGGAAAGACCAGAGCTGAGTATGGATTTTGAAATGCAAACACAGGAGATCAGAGAAATCTATAAAGGTAAATTCATTCAAGCAATGGGCAGTGACTTTTTGAGGATTTGTTGTTAACATTCTCTTAGGGAGAAAAGAAACAAGTGTACCATAGGAACGTTAATGTTCTTGAAGGATACCGAGGGAGTTAAAAATAGAAGAACGAATAGTAGATTGAGGAATAGCTTGCTTCTCTTTTCTTGGGATTTCATGAGGGGAGAGGGGAGGGAAAAATGCATTACTGTATAAAGGAGGAAGAAGGGTTGGATTCTGATATTTCTCATATGTAAGAAGAAAAATACAAAATCCTGAAGGAAGGGGTGGGAAGAATGGGATCATATTCTTATTTCAATTGGAAAATACCCAGAATTTCATATAAAATACATCAAATGCTTCAGGTAACTAGGCTGGAATAGAGAGTAGAGAAGTAAAGACAGAGGACAACATGTGTACAGGATTAGTCCATAGCAAAGCAATCTTCCTAATGAAGGGAAAGCGGGGAAGAGGGGAATAGAATAAGAAGTGATGTACTCTAGGTGCATAAAGAAGTGCATATTTTTGTACATGGACACTGTGTGGATTTGTTTTACTTGGATATGCTTATTTGTTACTGGAGTTATTGCTTTTTCTATGTTTTTAACTGAAAGTAGAGTATTGAGAGTAGAAATAGTGATACAGATGTAAGACGGTCACTAAATCATTTTTAATACATAGAAGAAAACAGAAGGAACTTCAGAAAATAGTACATATAAACAAGACAGAGTAGATGGTATCACATGGTGTGAAATGGTCATTCACACTTACATGAGAAATTGTATTTTTGTGTCGTGATGTATCTATGTTGGTGTTTAAGTGCAGAATGAAAAAAAAATAAAGAAACTGAATGAAACATTAGGCAAAACATTATTGTTGTGGGAGGGAGTCTGGATCTGTGATTTCATCTCTTAGTGTGGATTTCTTTCCACACTACTTCTTAGACAAAATTGTCTAAAGTACTTAGAGGTTGAGTTATTTGCCTGGAGTCACACTGCAAGTTTATATCAGAGGTAATACTTAAGCCATTCTTAGAGTTAAAATCAGACTCCAAGGTTGGTTCTCTATCTATCATGCCAGGCTGCTTCCCAACATCTTTACATTAACTATTGCAAAATACTGGGGAAGTTAGTTCTTATTTGCCAGTATTTTAAATCACAAAAAATAAGACTACAATTTTGGGATGAACATTATTTATAGCATGGTTTTAGTAATCAGGACTTTAGAATGTGCTTACATCTTTCAGCTATGTTTGTAACTGTTGAAATTTGGAAATAAATGTCAAATTCTTTAGGTGTAGAGGAGAACTATAAGAACTTGGCTCTCTCCTTTTCTTGCTTGTGGATATTTCTTATCTTTCAAATTTCTTAGTTTGAATGTAGGTCTTGGGAATGGTATTTCAGCTATGGACAGTTAATGGAATTAGCCTAAATGTAAAGGTACTATTCTGAAGGTAACTCAGTCATAGCACACAAAACTACAACTTGATGAAAGCCTAGTTGATCTATTGATATGGGGGAAATAACCTTTTTAAGGAGCCACAGGAGCTATATTGATAGAATATGTTTAGCTTGAGAATATGTAGGTGAGTAGATGGTGGAGTCAGAATAAATTCAAGGTGTGTTGCAGTGGAAAGGCCCAAAGTGGACAACTGCACATGATTCTCATGTATCTAAGGAAGGACTAAAAAGTAAAGTACAAATATTTGCTTCTTTTGTAGTGCATTCATAAGATTAATTCCCTCTAACATGTTGATAGTAATATTGATTGGGAGTTTAGAAAGCAATACTTAAGTGCATACATTACCAGAGCTTTTTTTAAAGACCCTGTTGGAAATAACTAGATAAAAAGATCACTTCCTCCTTTTTCCAGAGGTAAGCCCAGTCCCAATGTAATAAAACAAAGATGAATCAAAAAGAAATTGTGGTCTGAAATTCAACTTCCAGATCTTTTTCAGGTATACAGTTCCTTAGTCATGTGTCTCCAATTTTACTTAGGAAATTATTTTTTTAGCCTGAGTATAAGATTTACATCATTAAAGTGTACCTTATTAGAATTAGCTCATATTTGTCAGCTGTGCATCATAGATTTATAAAAATTGGCATGTGTTAGGACATATAATCATTAAAAATGCAGAAATATTAAACTTATCCTTTACTTACTACAATAAAACAATAAATTCAATCAATGAAGAACCTTTGAAGAATAGATTCAAACTTAACAAGAAACTAAATCACTTAATCCCAAAGAAGGTAGGTTAAAGAACAAATTGCAGAAACTGTACAAAATAACATCGTTGAGACAATATTCCAAAACCTTTTGGGATACAAACAAAGCAGTCTTAGGGAAAACATATATGTGTTTTTTATGTGTGTATTTATGAGGGGGGGGGGATCAAAAATAAACAAATCAATGAATTGGACATGCAAAGAAAAATATTAGAAGAGCAACAAATAAAAATTCAACTATATACAAAAACAGAAATACTGAAAATGAGACTAAAAATGAAAAACAAAAAGGCCCACTGAATATATTTTAAAAATCTAAAATCAATATCTTCTTTTAAAAAAGTAATAAAATAAACAGATAATCTGATTTTAAAGGGAAGAAAATGAAATGGCAATTATACAAAAAGATAATTCACAAAAAGAAGAGATAGAAAAAATAGGATGATAGGATAAATAACATAAATGAATTAAATTACAAAAAATAAAAAAATATCCAGATTACCAAAACAAAAAAAATTAAAAAAAAGTATAAGTAACCTAATCCAAGAAAAAGAAAATGAGCAAGCAGTAAAGAAACTCTCAAAGAAAGGAATCTCCAGGACCAGATGAATTTACGTATAAATTCTAACAATAATGTAAAGAATAATTAATTCTAATATTACTTATTTGCAAAAATTGGGTAAAAAACACACCCTTCCTAATTCCTTCTATTATGCAAATTTGGGCCTGATTCTTATAGGCAAATATCTCTAATGAATATTGATATAAAAATATTAGATGGAACATTATCAAAAAGATTACAACAATGTATTAAAACATTGTAAATACTCTATGACTTGGTTAGATTACAAGAGGAAAACAAGGTTGGTTCACTATTGAGAAATTATCAATATGTAATAGACAAAATTATTAAGAAACAATAAAATCACATGATTATTGAAAAATATACAGGAAAAGCCTTGGCAAAATGCAATGTCCTTTTATGACTAAAAACAATTTTCAAAAATTTGTAATAAATAGACCATTCCTAACATGGTAAATTATACTTATTGTAAGCCAATAGCTAACATTATCTATAATGAAGAAATGCTAGAGGTCCTTCCCTTAAGGTCAGTGATAATGCAAGAATGTCCACTGTCAGCAAGAAATAACAGAAGTATGAAAAAGAAAAGATCATTAATAATAAAATTAAAAATAACCTTCACTTTTTAAAGGAACTCTGACGTTCAGATTACATAGCAATTATTCTCTCATTACATACCCATCATTCTTAAGATTAATTTAGACAAAGAAATATTTATTAAAAATAAGAGAACCTAAACTTTTGATTCTTTATTTAGTATACAAGAAGTTACTGGAAGGCAGGAACCATACACAAGAGCTGATAATACTTCGAATTCTTAAGAAAGAGATTTTTGTTAAAAAAGAATATGTAATAAAACTGTCAAGAAAAAACAGTTCATTGGAAGGGAAAAGGGAGCAGGTGAGGGGGAATGAGTGAATCTTGCTGTCATTGGATTTGACTTGAGGAGGGAATAACATACATACTCAATTGGGTATCTTACCCAACATGAAAGTCAGGGGAAGAGGATAAAAGGCGGGGTGGGGGAGGGCAATACAAGGGACGCCAGACAGGGGGAAGAAGTAATCAAAAGCAAACACTTTTGAAAAGGGACAGGGCCAAAGGAGAAAATTGAATAAAGGGGGACAGGATAGGAGGGAGGGAAATATAGTTAGTCTTTCACAACATGACTTTTTATGGGAGTGTTTTACATAATGATACACATGTGGCCTATGTTGAATTGCTTGCCTTCTTAGGGAGAGTGAGTGGGGAGGGAAGAAGGGAGAGAATTTGGAACTCAAAGTTTTAAAAGCAGATGCTCAAAAAAAGTTGTTTTTGAATGCAACTGGGAAATAAGATATACAGGCAATGGGGCATAGAAATCTATCTTGCCCTACAAGAAGGTAAGGGGAAAAGGGATAGGGGGGAGGGGGAGTGGGGTGACAGAAGAGAGGGCTGACTGAGGAATGGGGAAATCAGAATATATACCATCTTGGAGTGGGGGGAGGGTAGAAATGGGGAGAAAATTTGTAACTCAAAAGCTTGTGGAAATCAATGCTGAAAACTAAAAAATATTAAATAATAAAGCATGGAATATGAAAAAAAAGAATATGTACATGGTCTTTATGATTTAAGGTGGAGGCAGGATTAGTATTACATTGATGTTTTTAGTCCCAATTTCTATATAGATATCCAAAGAAACTTGAATCATAAATAATCATGAATACAAAAAAATCCATTTTCCATAAAAATCAAGAAACGTTAAAAATGCATGAAGTAAAGCTGTTTTCCTCTTCCTGTTTTAATGTCCCAGTACACTACTATTTATACACCAAATACTTTATAAATATAAATTGTATTACAATAGATTGTGGTTAAAATGTGGATGAAAGTAGAGGAATTATTTTCCCATGGCATTCGCACAGAGAAATTAATCTACTTCTATCCTTCCACACCTACTTTCTTCTGGGTACCATACACAGGACAGTATGTGGACTTGGCCTACTCCATCCATTATAATGGTATCAATCCTATTCATTGTGTTACATTTTCAGGTCGTATCAAGTAAACCTCTTTTGTTCTCATCATGCCAGCTGCTGCCCCAATTATAGATTTTATTACTTTTATCTTGAATATCTCCTTAAATAAAGTCATAAAATCATTAATGTTTTAAGAAACATTTTAAAACATTTTAGAGTGGATATCATTAGCACCATGGTGAAGTGTTGAAATTCCAATTGTAATTCGAATTTAGAAAGAAGTCTGATGTGTAACATGTTATGCTCGGCTTTTATCCATGGTACTCACTGAATACTGTTGATGGGGTAACTAGGATTGGATGCTCAACTTTTAATGGTAGGAGGGAAATGCTCAGGGTAATGAATTAGGCTCAGGTCACCTAAATATTAATCCTATTTGAGTTTAAAAGGAGGAAGGGATCTAGAGATCCTTCAGTCTAGCCATCTCTTATGATAGATTGGGAAACAAGGGTAAAGAGAAATTAGCTAAGTAAAAGCCACAACTTAGTCTTTCTTCTCTCCAATCCTTCTCCCACAGCTGTCAAAGGGATAGTCCTAAATGACAGGTCTGACAACTGTCTCTGTCTTACACAAGAAATTCTACTAGTTTCCTGTTACCTCTTGGATCAAATACAAATTCTTTTGTTTGACATTTACAACCTGTTTCCAATTTAACATATTAGTTATTATATATATTTTTAGTCAAGGCTAACTGGCCTTCCTGCTGTTCTTCCCACATAACACTCCATTTCTCATCTCTGTGACTAAACTTAGGCTGTCATCCATGCCTGGAATGCAGATGACTCTGAAACTTCTCTTATATTCTTTATATTCTTTGGAGGTTCAGTTCAGATACAACCAACATGATGCCTTTCCTGATGTTCTCAGCTGCTGGTATCTGCTTCTGTCAAATGAGTAAAACCCACCCCTCAAAATGGAAAGGCGTCCACTTGAGTTGAAAGCAGAAAAAAGTGTTATTAGGAGGAAAATCTGACACTTATTGCTGAGGCACCCCTAGTACAAAGGAAAAGATAGTCCACAGCCCAAGAGAGACAGGGAAGATTTCATAAAAGGGAGATTCAAAGAGGGAATAGGAAAGAGAATGAACAGTCTTTCTCAGGAACTGGTGAAACAAAGAAGCAGGATATTTTGCAAGAAAAGTCGACTACAAGGCTGATTTGTGCTAGTTTAGAGGGGGAGGACAGGTCAGAAAGGTCAGCTAGTGAACACCAGAAAGGTATCTGGGAATAAGCAAGACTTTGCCTCACTGCGGGACCCTGATTGGCTCCTTTCAGCAAATGGGCTTACTCTATGTCCACTGTACTTTCCTGGTAAGGTAATTCATAGAAAACAGATGTATTAATCTCAGTGGTACTCACACATTCCTCATTTACTGCCAGTCCCCAATATTACCATGTACTTATTTTGCATATATTTATTGTGAGGAGACACTGTCTGCCTCAATAGAACCTAAGCTATTTGTAGGGAAAATACTGTTTCCTTTTTGAATTTGTATCCTCAACCCCTAGCACAAAACTTGCCATATTTTAGTTGTTCAATAAATGCTTGATAGATTGATCCAGTGATTGATTGACTTACCTAAAGTTACACAGCCAATTTTTTTAGGAATTCAGGAATTCTAAGACAAGTGCTCTTTCAATAAAACTAAAGAAACAGACAACAAAAGCCTCACATATACAATGCTTTATTTTGTAAGCAAAGAGTCATTTGTGTGGAACTGTTATAATGAAGCAACAAAAATATTAAATAGGAACTAAAATAACTTTTTTTTGGTTAACCTAAAAACATTTTCCAAGTTATACATAATTTTTCTTAGTTCTATCATCAATTATTTTACTTAGATGAAATGAATTCTTGACTCCATACCTAATTTCACCTTGGACTGATTAGGACATAATTTTTATTAGAAAAAGAAACAAATTTACACATAACTGGCTCATAAAAATTACCATTTTAAAGACTATCTCTCATTCATAAATATGCATATATATTTGAAAAAAAAAATTCCTTGGGAATACAAGTCATTTCCATCCAAGAAGACTTGCTTTGCATCCTAAGGAATATGTGCCTTCAACTTTCCCTAATTTAAGGGGAAAAATTACTTTTTACTTGAAACTCTTCTAAGTTGCAAATGAAATAGTAACATATTTTGCTGAATGTTTATGTTTCAGTATTTTACTTCAGTTGGTTCTTATATATTTTATGGGAAAGGAAGATTAGAAAAGGTCTAGGATTTATTTAAATGGAAAAAACAACATCAATGATAATGAATCCATCATCACTAAACCAACGCAATAGGCCTCAGTACCCAAAGGATTAAAACAAAACAAAATAAAATAGCTTTTAGACAAAATTTTAAAAATAAACTAAGAGAGTGACATGATCATGCCTGCAACTTAGAAAGATTATATTGACAGCTTTATAGAAGATGCATCAGAGAGGAAGGAGACTATAAAAAGGACTACTAATGAATTAAAGGATTATTGCTGTTATCCAGGTAAGAGATGATGAAGACCTAAACATAGTTGTTTAAGAGGAGTACAAGGATCTTTCACCTGGTCTTACCCTATGTATACTAGTGATTATGAAACCCTGTAGGTCATCATCCAAAATTTATTCCTCATCTTCCAACACCCAATTCCTTGTTCCCATTCCCCCCCCCAAACTTCTACCATGAAATTCCAACAAAATACTATCCATTCCTTCCATTGTGCTCTCTAGAAGGGCTGTTCCATAGGCAAATAACTTCCCTTCATACAAAATCTTTTCTTTTCTCACTCCTACCACCTTTTAGCAATCACCAAGACCCAACTCTCCCTGATAATTCAGTTTTCCTATCCACCTTTTCCAATATTGGCTGTACCTTCAGTCCTTCCCTTCTACTCACTGGTCTATATTAGCAATTAAGTTGGGACTTTCTTACTGTTCTAAAATGATTAATTAAGTGTTTTTGATTGAGCCTTACTAGGTGGAAAGCCCAAGGCCCAAACCCCTATCTACTAGATTCTAAGCCTATGTGCACGTGAAGCCCTCAGGGTCCTAAGGGGAGTTGCTAAGACCAGAGTGAATAGTAGGAGCCTGAGTTGTGGTAGCTCAGATGATGTTTGATGATGGCTAAAGAATGTATAGAAAGAGAGAACAGGGCTATTTGCTTGGGGTTTTCACTCTTGGCAGAGTGCTGATGTGGAGACTCTGGACAGCTGTAGCTAAGAGCCCCCCAGCTTGTAAACCCAGATGTTTGGACTTTGTTAAACCCTGGTAACTATGCATTGAGATTTGAATCAGACAAGGTCTGTCTGTTGATGTTTGTAATTTCTTTTTGTATTTGCCTTGAAGTTCAGGGGTCTGATCTTTTCCCCCTAAACTGTGAATGATATTTGTATGATGCATTGAAATAAGATTGTTAACCCCTTAACATTGCTTTCCTTTGTAAAGCAGATCAAAGAACCTGGGCTGGCAGTGTTCTTGTTTGGCTTGTGTTGACCTTTCCCCTCCACAGCAGCTGCTAGCCAGATTGTTGCAACATGGTCCAGTATGAAAGCTGGAATATGTCTTGCTCCCCATTGCCACTTCCAAGTTCTCTCCTTACCTCTACCACTCAGTAATTTCTTCTCCTTTAAGACTAAGGCATTCCTATCTACTGCCCAGTTATATCCTGGTAGTTATTGTCTACAGACTTCCAGGTCACTCCTCATCCTTCCTCAACAACTTCAATACCTACCTCTTAATTTTTTTTCTCCTCCCCAATTCCTGCCCTCATACTAAGGGACATACACACATGTATATTTATATGTATGCACATACATATATACACATATATGTATGTATATGTATAATATGTATGTATATATTGGCTCACTCTCAAACATTCTAACCATTCAGATCCTCAACCAACTCACTTCCAGTGACTCATTCCTTGAAACAACATTAGTCACACAAAATGATGGCCATACTCTTGATTTTGCCATCACTCACAAATGCATCTCCTCCATGGTCAAGATTTCTAAAATCCCCTTATCTGACCATCATCTTTTGACTCTCCACCTTTTCTTCTGACTTATCTTTTAAAACCCTACTCTTTTCCATACTGTGATCCTTGATTCTTCCATTATGTCCCAACCATCTTCCCTACACTAAACACTTTCTTCTCTTTTGCGCATCTTCATCCTCTTAGTAAACCAGTTCAACTCTCTACTGTTCTCATTTCTTGAGTCATTGGCCCAGTTATCATATCACCAATTGTATCTTGCCAAGTCTCAGCTTTGGATCATTCCCACCATCTGCCACCTCTGCTCCTATATATGTGCTGCTGAACAAAGGTGGAGAAAAATCACACAATTCTTCTGATGGGGTCTATTACAAATTTATTTTATACAACCTCAATCAGGCCCTCATTACTGCTAGGCAAACCTTCTACACCTCCCTTATCCACCTATCCCACTTTCCACAGCAGCTCTTCCATATCTTGCCATCTCTTTTCAAACCTTTTCTTCCCCTTTCTTCTCAGCAGAGAACCTTACTTCATATTTTATAGAAAAAAATGAGACCAGTCACCATGAGCTTCCTCTTCTTCCCTCTCACTCATCTCACATCACTTATATGCCTTCAGCCATTACCTCCTCCTTGACCTTTGTCTGACATGAAGAGGTAGCCTTACTCCTTACCAAGGCAAATACCTCTACCTTCACAAGCAATCCCATTCCATTCTATCTCCTTCAACAGATTGTCCACTTTGTCAGCTCTACTCTAGCAGTGATCAGCTATCACTCTCGATCCCCCATCCTCCGAAAATCCGCCTGTGATCCTCCCATCACCTCAGACTATCATCCTATATTACATCTGCCATTTGTGGCTGAAATCCTTGAGAAACCATAGATAATAGGTAGGATCACTCTTACTCTCTTCTCTAACCCCTTCTGTTCCAGCTCCTGACCTCATCAATCTTCTAGAACTGCTCTCTCTAAAGTTACCAATGATCCCTTGATTGCCAAGATAATAGTTTTTTCTCAATACATATATTTTTTTACCTCTCTGTAGCCTTTGACATTGCTCATCATTCTCTTCTCATTAATAGTCACTACTTTTTAAGTTTTTGGGATGCCACTCTCTCCTGGTTTCCCTCCTTCCTATCAGAGTGTTCCTTCAGAGTCTTCTCTGCTAGATCTTCTTCCAGGTCATGCCGTCTAACTGTACAGGTCTGTCCTGGGCTTTCATCCCCCACTTCATTTGATCTCATCAGCTTCCATGGATTTAATTATCAATTCTATGCTCATTAGCATTCTCAAATCTACATATCCTGTCTTAACCTATCTCATCTCCAGCTGTCTTTCAGACAGCTCAAAATAGATGTCTAATAGACTTCTTTAACTCAATATGTCCAAAACTGAACTCATTATCTTTCAGCCTAAGCTTTCCTCTCTCCTAACTTCCCTATTATTGTCCTTGACTTTTAATTATCTCTCCCCTGACAAACGCACATCTAATCTGTCGCTAAGTCCTATCAATTTCACCTTCACAACATCTCTTGAATATTCTCTCTTCTTTCCTTTGATACCACCCTGATGAAGGCCATCATCACCTCATACCTTTGCTATTACAATAGCTTGCTGATGGATCTGCATGCCTGAAGTCTCTACGCATTCCAATCCATCTTCTATTCAGCTGCCAAAGTTGTTTTCCTTAAGCACAGGTCTACCCATGTCACCTCCTGGATCAAATACAAAATTTTACATTTGTTGTTCATAGCCCTTCATAATCTATGTCAATCTCTTCAGTCTTCTTACATCTTAACTAACCTAATCCAGGCACACTGGCTTCCTTGCTGTTCTGTGAATAAGGCTTCTCAGCTTCCCTGGCTTCTTTTAAGTTTTAAATAAAATCTAATTTTCTACATGGAGCTTTTCCCAATCTCTCTTAATTCTAGTGTTTCTCACTTTTAATTATTTCCTCTGTATCCTGTATGTAGCTTGTTTGTATTTATTTATTAGCTTGTGGTCTCCCCCATTAGACTGTGAGCACCTTGAGGTCAGGAATTGCCATTTTCCTCTTGTATCCTCAGCTCTTAGCACAGTTTCTGACACATAGTAGACTATTAATAAATTATTATTGACTGATTTACTGAATGTTACCTTCTAAATGAGGAATAAGGGAAAGAGAAGGAATAAGGGAAAGAGAAGAAATAAGAATTTCTCTTAGGTTGTGAAACTGGTTTATGAGTGACCAATAGAAATACAAACTTTGGATATCAAGCAAGGTTTGGATGGGGAAGAAAATAATTTTATATTCTGGAAATAGTGACTTTGAGATGCCTTAAGGATATCCAGTTCATCATTAACATTGCATATTATAGTTCAGGAGAGACAGGCATGTGAATATTGGCTGCATATAGGTAACAGTTAAGTAAGTGGGAAGTGATTAGCTCTCCAACAAGGTTTGTTGTAGAGAAGATAAAAATTCCCAGGACAGAATCCTAGAAAATATTTAAAATTATATAACACATGTAACAATGTAGGTTGGCTGTAGATGATGAACACAGATACAGACATAGACACAGACACACACATAGATACACATACACACACATGCACCCCTTTCCATATGGGGATCATTATTCTTTTTCAGTCACTAATTCTCCTACTAGTTGAATAACTTTCTAGTCATTTTTATTGGTTCCACTCCTCACAAATTGATTATTATGAGCATAAGTGAATAATGGAGAAATAAAGATGACTGACACAAGCCTTAGTCACATATAGTCACAATAGTATTTTTTAAACCCACAATTTTAGCCTAAGGGGAAAAATAAAGTATCAGATAAGTAGGCTTTGAGCTTTAATTCAGAGAAATTTATCAATAAGAAGATTCTCTCCTGAGTACATTTTGGGGAGATAATAAATTCTTTCAGATATCTCTCTCTGTGTCTCTCTTTCTCTCTCTATGTGTCTCTCTGTCTCTCTCTTGCTGTGTGTATCTCTCTCTCTGTCTCTCTCTCTCTCCCCTTTTTTCTCCACCTGACTCATACTCTTTATTCCAACTCCTCAATCATAAAAAAAGATAAAGCATACAAACTGGTGCAGTTACACTATGATCAATCAAATCTTGATCTAAGTCAGCTGTGATAAGGATTAAACAGGAGGCATAAATGAACTCTAAAGAATATGAAAAATCAATTTTATGTCTTCTCTTTCAGGCAGTTAGGGTGTGTGTGTGTGTGTGTGTGTGTGTGTGTGTGTGTGTGTATGTGTGCATGCATGTGCCTGCCTGTGGTGAGGAGTCACATCACTATCTTAATCAGATCTTTTGAAATAAAAAGTTCTATAAGCACTAGCTTACTCCAAATATAGCCCTCCTGAGGGCCCATACAGGTAGAGGTGGCATTAGCAGCAACAATAGAGGTAGTTACTCAAACACCTGACATGCCAGCCAAGGCTTTATGCCATTCACCATTTCTTACACTATTCTCTCATCCATTTCTTTTGAATTGCCCCCTCACAGTCATCTCTCCAAATCAAGGATGTGGCATCTTGTGTTTACCCTTACATGTATCTTTAACTCTAGAGATTTTCTCCTCTAGTGAGAAAAAAAGCAATAATTTACCTTTAACACAAGGGCAGCTAAGTGGCCCAGTGGATAGAGTACAGGACCTGAAGTCAGAAAGATGCATCTTTATGAGTTCAGATCTGACTTCAAATGTTTACTAACTGTGTGACCCTGGGCAAGTCATTTAACCCTGTTTACCTTAGTTTGTTATCTGTAAAATGAGCTGGAGAAAGACATGGAAAACCTCTACAGTATCTTTGACAAGAAATCCCCAAATGGGAATGCAAAAAGTAGGACAGGACTGAAATGACTGAATAATAATGACAACAACCTTTAATACACAACTCCATTGTAGTCCATGGCTCAAAAAATCTGATTGATTTCCACCCCAAATGCAGAATTGCCTTGACTTAAAGGCTACAAGAACTAGAAGATGATCCATAAAAGAACACAAAAGATCCATTTGGTAGTCAAATGATCAGGAAGAAATCCAAGATAGAGCAGTGTAAAGGAAACTAAAAGTTAACAGTTTGTCCAGGAGGAAGAGGCAGTTAACAGTATTAAAAAATTTCAGAGGGGTCAAATAGAATAAGGGCTAAAAATTGCTTTTAGCATTAAAAAGATTATTGAGAAATTAGGAAAGAATAATATTTGTCTAGTGGTAGAGTCAGAAATCTGAACATAAAGAGTTGAGAAGTGAATGGGTGGTAAAGAAATAGAGACAATGAGTAAGGGATTGTGCATGACTGGTTACTGTGGGTTTTTTTTTTCCATATGGGTTATATATGCCCATATGGGCTTCTCTAGTCATGGCTGGGAGGGAAGCATGAATAGGTATTTCCAGCATTTCTTCCTCCTATCTTTCTCCAAGGAAGATTTTGATTTCTTCCAGAAGAGGAAGTTTGGGGCCAGAGGCTGCAATCTGTTCTCTTCAGAGAAAGGTGGGTACCAAACTAGAATTATGTTTACCTAATTAATTAAATATTGTTAGTATAGAAGAAGTAACTTTTAAATTCAAGCTATAATCTTGATCACTATCCCTTAATAGAAAATGAAGAACCTAAGTTTTACATATACATACATTGACACCTTTCCAACCAGATGTCAATTCCACAATGCCACCCATATAGCAAATAAAAAATAAACTGCTTTTCTCAAACAAATAGCAAAAAGAAATCAGAGAAAATATTCATATGAGAATAAATGCCAGATAATACACAGAAAAAATGAGCTCTCCCTTTGGGAGTCAAAAAAAAAATTAGCTCATCTGAAAGAGAGAGAGAATCCCAAATCTCACCCAAGGAGAAATTCTACAAAGTATCTAGTGTAATGAGATGGAGGTAGGAACATGATAGAGATTCCAAGCTTCTCTACATGTCTACTTCTTCTAATAGTATTTCTCACTTTTCAAGGACATAAAGTTGGAATTGCATATTATTCTTGAAACTGGAAACCAGAAAAGACCAGATCTTCCTTTTTTCTAAGGCAGGACATGAATAATGGTAGAACAAAGGAGTGAGTGCACTATGGGTGCAAGATGGTATCTACTTGAACAGTCCAACCATAGGATGAAGACTATGAAAAGAGCAGAATGAAGCCAGAGCAGGGATGATAGATTTGGAGAACAAGGAAGAATGGATGGAAGTGAAGTTACCATGAGGACAAATAAAAGAATGGAATTAGGCATAAGGAAAGCTATAAGATCAGAAAAATTACTATCAAAGATGGGTATTTGTGAATTAAGAATTCAGGAAGTGGTGAAGTTATAGCAGAAGCTGGGCTGAGGTAAAGTCTTGTTTGATGAACTGGGAGGCCCTGTAGTTTGAGAAGACATCAATGTACACACTAAAGTGCATGAGTAAAAGAACAAGGGTGTATTGGAGAGGGAAAAAACATACCTATAAGCTAGATATTTAAGTTTTTGAGAAAGGGGGAGTGTGGCTGAGAAGTTAGTAAATCATACCAACAAAAATCTGGACCAGATGGTATAGACAGATTAGAATAAACCTTAAAGGAGATGGCAAGTTTGTAGAATGATGGCAGCAGAGGAAGGGCCTAGAAGTGGCACTAGAGGGCCATGAGTATAGCAACTCCTCCTTCTGACCCAGTTTCTCTGTGGATGTGAGAGAAAGAACAAAAAGCTCTGGAGAAGGTAGCCAGTTCTACAGTGTGTTCCAGAGAAAGAGATCCATAATTGCAAGAAAATGGAAAGAGCATGAAAAAAAGAGATCCAGAATCAAGGGAAATTTGTCACCAATTGAACAAGATTTAAAGAAGGGAAGGTGAGAAAATAGGGATTAGGGAATGTTATGACTTATTTGGATGGGGACAAAAGTTGAGGAGGTAGAAATGAAAAGGGACTTTTATGTCCAAAGAAGTCAATTAATATTCACTAGGACCCAGGACATAAGATGGCACATTGGCTCATCATCAATACCACTTGCTGGGAATATTTACCTTCCATGGTCTGTGACAGCATATGACAATGGTACTTTTTTCCCTCCTCAAACATTAGAGAGCTACGTGTTGGTTGCTGGGAGGGGCTAGAGATCTAGCTCCCCAGGAAATGGAATGAATTAACATGTGGTACTTAGGTGGGTGGCTACAGTTCACCCAGAAAATAGGACACTTTAAAACATAGACCTGGCTCTTTGTCAGGCATGACTGCTGAGCCCTAATGCTTTTTGATCTTAGCAAAGTTCCTGGCACATTGTAAGCACTTAACGAAATGCTTGTTTCTTTCCTTCCTAAATCTAATACCTTTGCCTAAGGTCTTCATATTTCAATCACCAAACATGGTGTCTGGCATAGAAAAAGATACAAATAAATGATACAGACCTGACAGCTACATCAATCTATAAACAGACATACATAGAAAACTATCAACTGTGTTTCTATATTTGTAAGTGAACATATTATATGTAATAAGGTAGATACATATACACATGTATATTTCTATATAAGTGAACATACATCTATCCAAAAATAGTTTTATATACATGTTTCTACATTTGTAAGTGAATATATAATACCTAATATGAGAGAGAGAGAGAGAGAGAGAGAGAGAGAGAGAAAGAGAGAGAAAGAGAACTTTACAAAGACTTTTCCTTACCAAGAACTCTATGAGATATGAAATGAGGAACCTGCCAATAGATTAAGTGACTTATTCAAGATTATACTTGGTGAGATGGAGAGTTGGTTTTGACCTCAGGCCTTGTGACTCTAGGTAGCTCTTTTCTCAGTAGTTTGAGTGTCTTTTCTATGTAGAGCTAGCACAGTGACCTCTTTCCAGTCTCTCTTCTGATACTATCTGTATTGCCTTGGGCAATTCACTTTACTTCTGTTCATTTCAGTATAACCATCTGTAAGATGGGGATTCCATTTTGATTTCAGCCCACTTGTTCATCAGCAGTGGCTGAGATGTGTGTACTTATATACTAATTCAATAGATTATACATATAACCATATATAATAGTCATGTCATAGTTTGAGAAACAGAGGCAGGTAGGCAACATAGTGGATAAAGTGCTGGCCTTGGAGTCAGGAAGAATTGAGTTTAAATTCAGCCCTCAGACACCTACTAACTGGGTGAACCTGGGCAAGTCACCTAACCTCTGTTTGCCTTATTTTCCTCAACTGTGAAATAGGGATAATAATAGCACCTAAATGTCTCACAGGGTTGTTGTGAGGATCAAATGAGGTTTTATTCATAAAGTACTTAGCATGGTACCTGGTACGTAATAGGTGCTATTAAATATTAGCTATTATTATTGGCAGGTGGCACAGTAGATACAGTACCAGGGCTGGAGTCAGGAAGATTCATCTTCCTGATTTCAAATCTGACTTTAGATACTTACTAGCTGTGTGACCCAGGGCAGGTCATTTAACCCTGTTTGCCTCTATTTCCTCATCTATAAAATGAGTTGGTGAAAGAAATGTCAAATAGCTCCACTATCTTTACCAAGAAAACCCCAAATGAGGTCTCAAAGTGTTGGGCATGACTGAAACAAATGAACAACAACAATAACAAATTATTATTGGGCAATGAGCATGTTTCCATTGACTTCTCCTGGGTAAATAGGCCTATCTCTTTTGAGTGAATGTGTGTTTAATCATATTATTCAGGGACTTGATGGAATTAGCACAACATCATCCATAAACAGGAGAGTCTGGAGGACTTCCATAAGGAATCAGTCCTACTTTCATTTAGACTCTCCAAGGAATTTTCTATGACAATGAAGGATACCTTAGGCAAATACATATCACTTTCTTGTTCTTTATTTTATATTTACAAAAAGAGACTTTGAACAAAGATATCTCTATGTATCTATTAAGGACATATGCTTGATTTTAATATATGCCTTGATTTTACCTATATGGAAGAAAACCTATAGGACTGACTTTTGCTCTATCATGTTGAGTGAACAATATCTTATATTTGTTGTATCTCTTAGGGGGAAAATGTGAAGGGGACAATGTTGTCAGCTACAGAAAATGTTATGAAAGTTTTCCTTTTGATTTTTTCATGTTGTCACCAAGGATAGATTCCATACATATGTAGCTCATTCTCATAAAGACTATATAGACATGAGAAAGCAGTCATATGGGTCAGTAGCTGCTGTCCTTTTAATCACCAGTTTTTGGCTAATAACATTTTCAGTGACTTTTCAGTGTCACTGGAGGAAATACCAACTTTGGTAAGATCACTGATCCACTGAAATATTAGAAACAAAAGAGGGATAATAATAATTGTATTTCCTAGCTACCGGCTATTGAGGAAAGTAATTAGAAAATGGCAAAGCATGGAAGTACAGGAAAGGCTTGTTTTTGGTATAATATAAGGAGTGCTAGTGGGATGAATATGTAAAAATAATACTCCCAGATTGCTATCAATGAATTGCAAATCAAAATTATTTCAGGTATATTACCTTTGTATAGTGATTGATCATTTAAAAAATTATATCCCAAAGCCAGTAAGTCCACTTTATCTTAACAACAAGGAAATTAAAACACAGTATCACAGCAGGGAGTCAAGCTATCCCGTAACATTCCCCTCTTCTGGGGCCTTCCTGTAAACACTCACTCACAAATCCTAGCTGTCTGCTTGCCTATGTCCTCTCTTCTCACAGTTCTGAGAGTTTGCAGTCCTCTAACCCCTTGCAGTTCTTTCTTCCAGTTCTCTCTTTCTTCCAGTTCTCTCTTCTGAGCTTAATGGCTACTCTTAGGGTATATATGTACTTATATATATGTGTGTGTATACATATACATATATATATATACATACATATATGCATATATATAAATATATATACATATATATAAATATATATATACATACACATACACACACACACACACACACACACACACACACACACACACATATATATATATATATGGAGAGAGAGAGAGAGAGAGAGAGAGAGAGAGAGAGAGAGAGAGATACATCTAATCAGCAAAAGGGTATGGGCCTGCCTACAAACAATCCTCCCCTAATCAAGCATCCCTTAACTAGCTCCACCTGAGGCCTATTAAATGGGTGGGGAAGATCTTTAATCACATTAACACCACTTGGTTGCATTGCCCAAGGAAGCTTAGGGTTTAAGGAGCTTGTTAGTTTCCTGAAGGCAATCTACTATGCTTTCCATTAACACAAAAGAGTGGATTACTTCCATCATATTGCTTTCCTCCTAACATCTAGCTAAGATATGATACACACCAATGGGGGAAAAAATTCTAATTGAATGGGATTTCACTTTGGATCATAGAGAGCCTTGTGAGGGGGGAGAGAGGGAGGAGGAAGATAGGAGAGATCTTCATGGTATGCTCCAGTATTGGGGAGGGGGTGTGGAAAAGGGAAGAGGAGCTTAAGGGAGCACAAGAACATTAGGCACCTAGGTGCAGGACACTAGTAATTTGAAAAGTAGAGGGCAGAAGCTGAACCAAAGCCAGAGAATGGTACGGTTTATATAATGCTGGATTTAATGTCAGGAATATCTGGGTTCAAATTCCACCTTCCACAATTATTAGCTACATGTATCACTTAACCTTTCTGAACCTCAGTTTTCTCTTCTGTAAAAATAAAAAAAAAGTGTTAGGTTCAATGACCTCTATGATCCCTTCTACCTCTACATCTGTGCTCCTATGAAAGTTTAACTACCAATTTTAAAATTTTCTAACTTGGTGCCTGGGAAAGCCTCAAGCATCATTTTTCTTCCAAATAATTTTCCATTGTCCTTATACCACTTCATTTTTTCCTGTTCCCAGCACTGTAATCCAGGTATATTAGGGATATCTGAATCAATCTGGGAACTCTGTCTCTATTTTTAATTACATTTCTTTGGAGAAATGATTTCTAAATTTAAAAAAAAAATGACATTGTAATTTATAAATTGGGAAACAACAGAAGCTGGTCATGAGGGTTTAGCAGAGGAACCCTGATCAGTTCCCACCCAGCTGACTTCCTTTTGGAGTCTATCATGCCCCTAGGAACCTCATCACCAGAAAACTCACTATATAACATTTGTGACATTTGTGTCAATGTTAGTACTGATACTTCATCAGTACCTTCAGTTCCCTCTGCTCTTCTGTTTGGAGGGATAGAGGGAGGATCAGATTCATCCAGCCATCTTTTCATTTCCTAGCCAGCTGTACTCCCATGGACTCCATCATACTGGATAATGCAGAACACTTTCTTTTTTTGTGATTCAGAATCTATTAGAAATGCCATGTAAAACATTCAGGGTCATTTACCTCTGATTCAGGGACCTCACTTATCTCTTCTGGTAGCTAGGATAGCTAATTCAGATAGTAGTTGAAATGTTTCCTTTTGTCAGGGAAGAAAGCTTTTATCTTCTAGAATGTCCATATCCTTTCCCCTTCTCAGTCAGCATTAAAAGATTGTCTTTTTTTCTGTGTATTTCACTGGATAGTAAATTAAGTTCCACTACTCTATATCTGTATACATGTAAACTATTTTCCAAAGTTTAATGTATTACATTTAATTTTATGTTTCTTGTCCTTGCTTTAAAACATCTATTTTATACACAGAATTCAGTCATTCCTTTGAGATATGCACCACTTATTATTAGTTCATGTTCTGAATTTTTTAGGAATCTAATAAATATACACTATGAACATTACTGAGGGGAAGCTTTAAACAAGATGGAAAGGCAAGTCAAGATTAACACCTTAAGAGCCAAATTATCAAAGTGAAAACTTGAAGAGGATTATCAATTGTTCTACTATAATTTACATCTGCTTCCAAAAATGCAAGGTAATAAATTATTTACTTTAGCTTTTTGGTTTTGCATCAAATTTTCTTGTCAATATATACTGGGTAGGAGGTGTATTAAGGGTAGCTAGGTGGCACGGTGGATAGAGTGATGGGCCTGGAGTCAGAAAGACTTATCTTTGTGAGTTCAAATCTGGCCTCTGGAATTTATTAGATATGTGTCCCTGGGCAAGTCACTTAATCCTGGTTGCTTCAGTTTCCTCTTCTGTAAAATGAGCTGGAGAAGGAAATGGCAAAGCACTATACAGTATCTTTGACAAGAAAACACCAAGTGGGGTTGTGAAAAGTCAGACATGACTCAACGCAAGGAGGTATATTTATCTATACAACCAAAGGCTAAATAAATAAAAGCAAACATTTTATGGACAGATTAATCATTTTATGAGAGGATTTGTCTACCCAATGAAAATGCTTAAGAAGTAGAACATAGTGGAATCTATTTATAAGAAAATTTGAGGATATGAGAAAAATCGTAGTGGGGCTTGGAATGAAGAAAAAAGAACAGATTGATAACATTTAAATATTGGGCTCTCTTAAGTAGGTAGGTAGCCTTGGAAAGAGAAAAGGCCTCAGGGCTAGGAAAATCAGTGTTCCAGACACACTTCTTATACAGTGTGATTAGGCAAGTTACCAAGCCTCTTATTGTTCCCAGACAACTTCTTAAAGACTAGAAATTGAAGAGAAGGCGAAGATCTGCCATAGCAGAAGGAGTTTCCTCACCTGGGAGTTCTCCATACCAATTAGTTCCATTCTATGGAACTAATGAGTTGACAAGAACAATTGAAAACATGAATCTGTTCTATCCACATGTCATAAGCTTAATCAAACTTGATTTTGAATCATATTACTTCCTATTTATACAAGAAATCCTAATAGACAGAATAACATACACTCTATATGTTATTTTACAATGCCCTACTTAGCTGTGCCTCCTTCTGACCTTCTTGTATTGTTCTGTTCTGTGTATTTAAAAAAAATGTTACAATGGCTTTTTTTGGGGGAGAGAGATCACTATTGTTAACTCTTCCCACCCCCTCAATAATGAGGAAAAAGAAGAAAAAACATAATAAATAAGCATAACCAAACAAAATTAATCCATACAGTGGTCATGTCCAAAACTATAGGTCTTTTTTGTAGCTTGTGTCCATCACATTTCTGACAGGAGGTGGGTAACATGATTCATCATAGGTTCTCTAGATACATAATTGGTCACTGGGTAGATCAGGGTTATTGTCTTTCAAAGTTGCTTTTTCTTGCATAGCTTTTAAAAAAATTTATCCTTCTGGTTATTCTCACTTTACTTTGCTGTAGATTATATTACTAAAGATTCTTTGAAATTGTCTTTCATCATTTCTTATAGCTTAATGATATTCATTACATCTTGTCCCATAATTTATTCAGTCATCATCCAATTGTCTAAAAGGCATTCTAAAGCAGCCTCTTAGATGCTAGGTCATTTCTTCTCCCTCCCCAATCCCCTTTGAGTCATGCCTTTAAGATCAGGAAGTTTATTTTGACAATAATAATAATAACAATAATATCTAGCCTTTTTATAGTTCCTACCATGTGCCAACTGCTGTGCTAAGCACTTTACAATTGTTTCATTTGGTCCTCGCAATAACTGTTTGGAAAATTAATTGAAAGAAAAATGATGCTTGAGGCTTTCCCAGGCACAAAGTCAGAAAATTTTGAAATTGGTAGTTAACCTTTCATAGGATCACAGTTGTGGAGGTGGATCATAGAGGTCATTGAACCTAACACTTTTTTTATTTTTATTTTTACAGATGAGAAAACCGAGGTTCAGAAAGGTTAAGTGATATACATAGCTAATAATTGTGGAAGGTGGAATTTGAACCCAGATATTCCTGACATTAAATCCAACATCATATAAAGTGTACCATTCTTTGGCTTTGGTTCAATTTCTGCCGTCTACTTTTCAAATTACTAGTGTCCCACACCCTAGGTGCCTAACGTTCTCATGCTCCCTTTTCAGGGAGCTTCCCTATTTTACAGTTGTGGAAATCCCCAATATTATCATTCCTCTTAACCTTTCCTTCCCTTTTCCATTTGATTCTCTGCTGTACTTGATATATTTCTACTCCAAACAATTAATGTCTATCCATGTGTGGGCATATGAATTTTCAACCCCATTTTACTGTTTCAGATAAGACTGAGGGTCAGCTGTTATATTCTACCCACCCGTTCCTATATTACACATTTTTCAGGGACCATGATTGTGAACAATAGCAAGTTCCACTTCCTTCTGATTCATATTTTTGCTAGTATATTACACTTAGCATTGATTCTCAAGAGAATCAACCTATCTCCAGGGTACTCTGCATTTCTTTTATAACTCTCTCAACACTCTATGAACACTTTCCATTTCCAAAGGGACATGTTTCTTCTCTTCTTCCTATGATTAGCACTGCATCATCATAGAGCCACTTTCAATCGCTCAAATAAAATTTACCTCTCTAGGATTCTCTTGACCTTTGTGTTTATATTTCAAATTTCCTAATCAGCTGTTTTTTTCCATCAAGAATGCTTTTAAATTCTCTAGTCCATTAAAAGTTTATTTTTCCTCTTTAGGTTTATACTAAGCTTTGGAGAATAATTCTTATTATTGGAGAATTATTCTTCGTTGTAAGCCTCTATCTTTTGCCTTTTAATATATTGTATTCAAAAATCCCCTCAAATTTATGGTGGTTTCATGTAATCCTTAGTGTAGTTTCTTGATACTCGGTCTCCTTTTTCTGAAGACTTGCAGTATTTTTTTCTTTGATGTTGCAGCTCTGGATTTTGTGTATCTTTTTGGGGACTTTTACTTTTGGAGTTCTTTTCTGGAGGTAATCAGTGGAGTCATACTACATTTAATACATTATTATCAGAAGCCATTAAAGGATTATGAGTGGTCAAAATGAAGATTTACTTAATGTAGTTCAGGTCTCTACCCCTAACAAACCTTGTCATTTTAATGACATGCAAAAAAAAATCAAGCTAGCTTTTTGAAGCCAGGTCCACATCACCTGAAGGATTTAGGCCATATCGAGAGGCTGACATAAACCTGACTTTGTTAACCTTAAAGTGCTACATAAATTTGAATGATTATTATTTCAAAGGAAGAAAGCACTGGATTGGCTTTTCAGAGAATATATACTGGCTGCATTCTTCTGTATAATATTATTCTGCCATAAGGTAGATTCATTGTGAAGATTAATGAATAAAAATGATTATAAACCAATTTGAAAATACAAGTAGCTTGGAAGTTCCAGTACTGATAAAAGCATGTAAGGCTTAAGATCTTTCATTTTCCTTAGTCACAAGATCATAGATCTAAAACAAGAAGGGCCCTGAGAGAACATAAAGTCCATCTACTTCAGGTCACATATGAAGAAACTGAGGCACAGAGACATGATTATGGGTATTAAGTGGCAGAGATGGGACTAAAACTCGTGTCCTCTGACACCAAACCAATGCCTTTTTTTTTTCACTATAAAATATCACTCTGCTCTGTTAAATGATTTGGGGATCATTTTAATAACTTTTAAACAGTCACAAATAACTTTGAATAAATATTTTAAAACAGTTATGAACTTTTTGATACATATATGGCATGTGTGTCTCATGATTCTACACCTTTTTGCTAAACCAGGAATATGGTTACTTAGAGTAATCAATTACAGCTTACAGCCAGAATCCTTATCCAGTAAAAATATTCTTTAAGAGAGAAATTTTAATTGAATATCAAAAACATGCCATTGAGTTATGAAAATGTAGCAAATTAGCAATAATAAGGAACTTACAGGAAGAATAGTTTTTTTTTTTTTCCACCTAGAAAAACAAGGTGTGTCTCAAATCAGGAAAACCCTGGACTTTTGAGCTTCAGGAAGAGGAAAATGGTCTGGGATGAATGTGCACCCATGATGATCCAATAGCAAGTGAAGGGTGCTGCTAACCAGAATTGAACACAACCGTGAACTTCTGGATCCCCATCAGGCTCACTGATCTGCTTAAGCAGTGATCTGCCTCAGACAGATTTTGCTGTTTGACTGAATATGCCTGGCTTGACACTTCAAGGGACCTGATAGAGGTATCAATTCTACCTCTTGCTGCTCTCCCAAGTTTCAATGCTGCTGGTATAGCTTATAGTGTAGTTTACAGCTGGAAGTTTTCTACTAAAAAAATACACACACACGCACATACATGCACACACATGCACACGCATACACACACACACACACATTTCTTGTTCATTTGCTGTGTGTACTTTTATAATGGGTTTTGTCTCTAGATAACAATAAGGTGGTTTTTATTGCATGAATGCTTTGTTATAAAGGAGAGGATAAAGTGTGTTCATAGTGAGGAGAGAATAAAGGACAAAAGGGAACCTATGAGACCAATTGTCCTAGACTTACTGCTATATTAAGCCCTCTCTCTGGAGACAGAAAGGAGGGTTTCAACAAAGGAAATACTATGGGAAAGGAAACTTCCTGGCCTTTTCTATCTGGAAGTATAAAATTTGGGGTATTTTAACCCTAATATTTGGATTTTCGGATTTTATCTGATTTACTTTCTGCTGCATTCTACTCCAATTAATCATTGTTTATGAATGTGAATACTTATTGATTGTAGCTGAACTGGTTAAATTGTTTGATTAGTTTTTGAAATGTTTTTTGGGTGATTAGTTAAATGTTGTAATTATTGGTGCATATGATAAGTCTTTGAGACCGATGTTCTTAGCACATGCTGTCAATTTTATTGTTGTTCAGTCATTTCACGTCAGCTGGCCTGACTTTTTTTGGCCCCACTTGGGGCTTTCTTGGTAAAGATTCTGGAGTGGCTTGGAATTTCCTTCTCCAGCTCATTTTACAGATGAGGAAACTAAGGCAATGTTAAGTGACTTGCCCAGAATCACATAGCTAGTAAGTGTCTGAGGCCAAATTTGAACTCAGAAAGATGAGTTTTCCTGACTTCAAGCTCCATACTCTACAGCACAACTTAGCTGCCCATTCTGTCAACTAGCAAATGATAATACTCATAAAGAATTACTGATGCTGAGACAACCCTGAGAAAAAAGAATGAAGACATAAATGATTTATGCATAGTATGAAGATGTTGGGGAGACTTTAGAAGAACCCATTTAAGGATATTATTAACAAATACATACTGAAGATATTCTGTGTGTACTAACAGACTTAACTAAATAATATGGCATACACATATAGTACAAAAAGGGGATGGTACCTGGGTATTGGTCTTTGATCTTCTATAACATCATCAACAAGAAATAAAGTAGTAGAGAAACTTTGCTCTATACACAGGAAGATGTGAGCTCCTACCCTTCCTACCTCTTGGAAATAGAATAGAAACCTCTCAAAGAAAACTTATTGGCTACTGGTAAAGCTCCCCTTCATCATGGAAGAAATTTGATCTGTGATTTCATTGATATATTTAAATCCCAGGCAACAAAATTCCTTCTACCAATGCAGGTCTATGAGTTCTCTGCAATTTACATTCTTAGAGTTACCTAGAATGCTGAAAGTTTTAAGTCATTTGCCTTGAATGGATCACACAGCCAGCGTATGTCAGAGATGGGACTCGAACCCAGGTGTTGCACGTTTGGAGTCCAGCTCTCTATTATACCAGAGTGCAACTTTTATCATTATATAATGAAATTGTAAATCTCTCCCATTTATGTCTCAGTACATCTTGGTTGCCAGCAGGGGGACGTGCTAACTCCTTGTCTGTAGACTAGAATCAGCTGAAACTTCTTGACTTGGGACCACCAGGACTTCCTTTGTCTACATTCATCAACATTTCATCCCAGGCTCTTTTATACTTCTTTAAATTTAGTGCCCCTTCCCCCATCAAAAAAACCTGCTATTTAAACCATCTGCTTAGCTGGGCATCCCCCATCAATCCAAGTCCTTGCTGATCAGATATCACCAGTCTGTAGTCAGAATACAATTTTCTGGGGGATGGAGTCCAAGGAATTTCTCTCTGGGCACAAAGCACCTTGGAAATGTAATTGGAATTGTCTGAGAAAAAAAAAAATCCTTAGTCCCTGAAAATCACACCAGTTGCTAAGAAATATCAGTAGGCATACGTTATAAATACCTTTTGCTTAGAATATAGAATAGTCACAGGTATTCATATTTAGGAGTAATACTTTTTGGACAATGAGAGCAATGGGAAATTAAGTCCATTAAATTTTTGTTTCTTTTATCTCAATGTCTACCCAATTTGTGGAGACATAACCATGATGTCAATGAGAATAAAGTTTATGTCTCTGAGTGCAGAGAATCCTGGACAGGGCCAGCCATACTTGAGATTGGACCTCAGACAACATTTGCTTGTCAGCCTTTGTAGGAAAGCTCTGGCCTCAACTCCTGATAACCTATTTTTTACTGCCTTCCCTCTGCTATTTATCCTATGAAAATTCATCTGATAAATATATTCACAAAATAGTGTTGATGACTGATGAAATTTATGAAACCTCTAAAAATTTTTCTAGAAGCTGTCTATGGAAACAGAAACTTAAACTCAAATGACATCATTCCATATACCACAGTATAGGGATAGGCTAATACTTTTGAAAGAAGAGTCTCCTCCATGGTCAATTCAGCCCTCAACTAAACATAATTGTTACTTTGTTAGCTAGTACTCTTAGAATTAACATTAAGTAATATCCCTTAAAAATGTCAAGAAATGTGTTGGTCCCTCCACATACCCCCTGTGTCTCATTTCCTTTGTACCTAGTATGCATTGATTTTTATACCCATCTCATATAAACAAATATGCAAATCTAGTAAAAAGTATTTATTTTCTATTTTCCAGTATGCTCCATTACAAAAGTACAGTTTATTAGTAGTACATTAATGAACTTAAACATCTAAGTGACTGTGTTTGTCACAAATATTAATTTACATTTTACAAACATCCACCAAAACAATTAAAAATGAAATAAATATATTTATAGTTTAACTTTCTATTTTCATTGCAATTTTCATATTTATAAAATATATAACACTTTTAAATTTTATTCTCAAAAACAAATTTAGATGTGCAAATAAATGATAATGTGTTTTAAATTTTTTCAAGAATAGAAAGAAATCAAAAAGCCAAGATCTTGGAGGTATGAAATAGCAAAATTCTTTAAAAGGCCTATTAAATACAATGATGTTCATAGGAACTCAGGGGCAGTGATTCTTAACTGTGGAAGTGTCTACACTTACCTTAAAGAAACAGAAGACTTCACTTGTACATTTTAAGCTTCTTCAGCCTTCTGCATACTGGCAGCAGACCTGAACCAGTCAAGATCATGACTTTTTTCAAGGCCAGTGCAGTGTGGGCTTCTTCAAAATTTTAGGATTTGACCTCTAAGTTATAGCAGTAGAAAGAAAGAATTGTATAAGAACTAATGAACACTAAAGTACACCTTTCTGCTGACTTTGCTAACAAGGAATTAATGCAGCTTTTCAAGTAGTTACTGAATGGAAATCCAATGAGCAAACATTTTCAAATTAGAAGTCAGGAATACATTTGAAACATGATCAAGGAAAGATTTATATTTCCCCACATAACAACTTTGGCGAGACACTTGGATGTTAACATCTAGGTGAAATGTTCTTGTTTTCCCTTAACAATTAACCTTTTCCCCAAAAAACAAATACCCCTTGATAAAATAGCAACTAAAATGCCATGTGCTTTAAAAAATATATATCATTCAGCTAAAGGCTAAATGGCAAAAATAAACTGGAAGTGTCAACCCAAAGAGCAAACCATATGATTGTATAGATATTAGTAAAGATATGAAGTGGTACTTTAACCCCTTCTATGCTAGATAATGCTTTAAAAGGTCCCTTTTTACGCTGCAGTATGTACACTATTGTACAGGGAGGAGGACTTAAAGGATTTTTATAATGCAAAAAAACTCCAAGGCACTGAAGGGGTTAACATGTGTAATGCATGATTAGGTGCCTGAAGGTTCTGCTATTCAAATGTTGTATTATATACAACTGTAGATGTCTCTAGGGATTGTAATAAATAAATTTCATGCAGCTAAACCTAAATTATATGGGAATATAGTTTACCTGATCACTATTTCACCATTTCTAAGAATTCTCATTTGTATAATTCAAACAATAATAAATAATAGTGCTTATTAATTATACAGCAAAAATAAAACAAAATTATTAATTGCTCAATGAATAGAATTAAAATACAATTTTTCTAATATATGTGAAGGTAATCATGTAAAATACCAATTGTGCCTTATCTTTCTTATTAAACATCAGTAATAATAAGAATATGGATGGTGCCATGAATTTTAACTCAAACTATAATTCATATTCTAAATTTGAAAAATGTAGATGTAGATGTTATACATGTATATTAATAGATCAGAATTTGTAGGAATATTTTGTTGTTTTTTAATCACTGGTTTGTATATTATGGGATGCTGATACATTTCTTTATATAATTGACATTTGAGTAAAAGACTAGAAAAAAGTCAGCAATCTAGCTTCCAGTGGGTTTCAAAATGAATTGCCCATTCAATATTTTTTCTCTTCAACTACAATTTTAAAAAGGTTAATGTTGATGTTACAAATTAGTTTTCAAATATATTAGTGCTTTATATTGAAATTATATTGAGGAATACAACAATGGAATTTTTTGCTCCCTGTAAGAGTGATTCCTTGTTCCCTGTAGGCCAGCTTTCATGCTATATAATGGTGGACATGTTTAGAAAACTCAACAGTAGCTCCAGGCAATGGGGATAGGTCAGAATCACTGCCTGAAATATAATGCTAAATTTCTACTCTACCCCAAAACACATACTGCCCCATTATCCATAATTGAGCCTACGGAGATTACATTTATGTAGACTTCATTATGATTAAAATTGGCTATTTGGACAAATCAAACAGCAGGAACATGGAGATGCTGGTTCTGCCATATGCACAGGGGTAGGAGCGCTTCCAATGAAGTGGGACAGTCACTGTGATCAGTTTGCTCATCCACAGAGATTCAGGGCTAACTCTTCTGACTACCTGAAACATCTGATAGTCCTGTCTCTACTTGTTACATGTTGAAATCCTATAGCCTCTATCAGTATGAACCTCATTAAAGTGGTTTGCTGCTAAATGTTTGATAACTGGCTCTCCAAAAAAGTGCACACAAGATACACTTAATTTAATCTAAATTATTAACAGCATCCCCATTGCTTTCTTAATGAAGAAAACAGTAAATTAAGCCCCAATTTGTAGCATTTGGCATTTTCTTATGTGTTAATGCTCACACTGAAAATTTACCAAATGTTTCTTGAGATCCTGTAGGGATTCCAGCAGTCCTCTGCCTCATTATCTGGGATTTCATAAACTTCCCATGTCTTAGAGCTTTCAGACTTTCTCTAGAATTATACAAATGAAGAATCTGACCCTATTTATATGAATATAAAAATATTTGATCTGGCTTTCTTTTTCCAGTTGGTTATCAGCATAATTAGTTTAAAAAAAGCTGAGTGTACTCCTGCCTCACCCTAACCCCACCCCCAAAAAGAAAAAAAATGTAGTCCTTATAACGGTTTTATACTTATTCAACGATTCTTTAAAATCTACCATAGTAGGGGATAAATAATACCTTATAAATTATTTTTATTCTGCTGCATTTTTAATTTTGATTACTTATTATCTTGGGGGGAAAAGTAATTTTCTAGACCATAGTTTTAAATAATTTGAAGAAACTTAAAATTAATGTTGGCATTCAGTACTTTTTTTCTTTTCCTATATCAAACATTACCAGTATACCTAGGTTACAAGATATCAATCTGAGTTTGCAGATGGAAAAGTATATGAATAAATATAGGCATATGTCTATGTCAACTTTTAAAACTGAAATGATCACTTCTTCCTGAGGCCAAGTCTACAAAATTTCCCAGGCTGGTCATCTATAATTCAATTGGATTGTGAAGGGCGAACTGATCTGGTCTCCCAAACATCAAAAAATAAAATGTAAAAAAAAAAAATGTCTATAACCAAGTACTTCAGTTGATAAGATCAAATCAGCAAATCATTACTCAGCTATCTGATAACATTAAACTAACCAATTTAATTCCCAAATGGTTGTGCCATGCTGATAGTGCCCCCATATCACACCATGAACATGTGTTATACAATTTAAATATTCTGGCCATCCAGAAATAATACTAATAAAATAGAGTTACAGAATAAAATATAGCAAATTAAAGTTGGATTACTAATAAATGTTAGTCCTCATCAATAATTCAAAGGATGTTTTCCAGCTAAAATTTCATTAAACTATGATTGTTTCACATTTAGAACCTTTGGAAAGTATGCTTTCTCACAAATGTATCAGGAAGGTAAATTTACATACCTTACATATGTATAAGAAACTGTAACCACATATTTGGCAAATATTTTCATAGCATAAATCCTTCAAGACTCAAAACGTTTTGACCACATATCAATTATGAAATACATTCCGAACACACTCAGAATACTGGTATTAGACCCAAACCTTCAAAGATCTAAGGCAGAGTGGTTTAAAAACAATATCAAAAAATTGAAAACAAAGCTCACCCTTACCTATTAAGCAACAACTGACTGGATTTAATGGTATCCTACAATAAAAGAGTTACAAGGAAATTGTTTAAATCTGGAAAATCCTACTTTCTTTTCTGGTTCTTCTTGGTCCTTAGAAATGTGTTCAATTCAGCACATTTGAGAACCATTCAGGAATAAAATAAATCGATGACTGGTTACTCATATTCATAAAATCCATGGAAACAATAGAATATGAATGTAACATTCATGTGCTCTCTTTATAAATGAGTTCCCTTTTAAGGGAGCTACTCTTGCTTTAAAGAAAAGGCTTGCTATCTTTTTTCAATATTAGGTCACACACACAAAGTAACTCAAATATTTTAACACCAAATATTTGGTCATATTCACAAATGTGTGTTAGTGCAAAATCAATGTGAAAAAATGGGGTGGGGCTGGAATATTCATATGAAGCTCCTATTAAAGCGATATCTTAGGACCAAGAACATGGCCCAGAGTATTCAAGTAGTGTATCTTTGAAATCTGATCAGTGGAAGAAGCACTGACAGTTCCAAATTTACAGCTCCTCCATTTTACATTCATCATGAGTCAAAACATCAAGAATATACAATACATTCTTGTATGATGAGCAAGATGCAATCTTCAGAGAGTGAAATGTCAGTAAGATAATATGTTCTGTCTTCATAGCTTACTTATTTCATTTTCCTCCAATAGTGGTATTACAAAGTTGCCATGCCATTGAACAAAAATCCTTGGCTATAAGACTGTTTTCTAGGGGAATCTGAGTACCTGACTGAGCAATCCTCACCTGTTCTCTCTCATATGTTCTAGTCTATTTCCTAATGAAAATTTCCTTAGGTCACAGGCACAACCCTACTTCAGGTAGCTCAATTAAACACATTAGATTAAAATAAATTTCCCCACAATGAAGATAGAAATAAAAGAGCTACCGAATCCATTTGCATCAGTCATAATTTAAATAACATGAGGTTTTCATTTTCAATTGGCATTAAGGCCTATGTCTGGAAAGTTATTTCAGCAGTGATCCAAGATGAGAGGAGGCCATTTCTCATTTTGTCTGTGATGAATCAGCATGGTTACCTCTTTACAGGTGGATTACAAATGACTAAAGATAAAACAATGTGAGAAGAATTACAGTGCTACATACACTATGGAGAGGGGGTACAAGGGAAAACTTATAATAGGAATTAAAGTGCTTTCTTCTTTGAGGAGATACTTAGTCTTTCATGCTTAGTCTCCTTGTGGCCACAGGGGTCTGTCTCTTGCTTGCTTTATGTCACTTATAATACACAGATGGGGTAGTAGTTCAGGCTCAGGGCCTAGCACATTGTCATAGAAAATAACCTGGAAACAAGAAAAATGACCATTCCATTTGTAGTTTCTTATGGGCAGTTGAAAATTTTATTGGATATTTAAGTGTTTCTTCATATCATTAATTCTTTTGTCTCTACTTTTGTTTAAGCAGTAGCTTGGTACAAATAGATCATAGTAAAAGCATATCCATCCTATGCTTCTTTTTCAGCTAGGCTTATATACAGATGTCTTGTAGAATCGAGAGGCATTTGCGATCCATTGTGATGTTTCTTTCTGCCAAAACTGCAGTATGGACTTGTCTGTTCAATTAGTGAATTTGTGGTTTTTCCAGGGTCTGGTAGTGATGAACATTTGTACACAGTTTATGTATTTGTGGCGGTATGAAGTGTGGGGTGTCAGGTTGTATATTTTACTTTGCCTGTAGCAGCAGAGGAAGCAGAAGTAGAAGCAGAGGCAGAGGCCTGATTGCCTAAATATAGAGGGTCCAAACAAGCCACTTTGGCCGCAAAGAAGGAATGAATACAATGGAGAACAGCAAATAGATTGGAGAACTCCAGCTCCTGAAAAGAAAAGAAGAAATCAGGTTATATGAAAATATGCCAGCCATCAACTTCTTGAGAAAATTTACAAAAGCAATGAATACTTATACTTATGTCTGGAACAAAGATTAGTTATATTTAACATATAGAAACAACACATATTTTATCAGTCTTTAAAAAGCTAATTACATGTTTCATGCGCTACAGGCTTATTTCAGCTAATAGAGGAAAAAATTTCAACATATAGGGACTATGGCTTCCCAAGTGAGTTCTCTATTAATAAGCCAAATTATGCTGTTATTAAAGTGAATTCCGTTTTTGAATGAGTAGGTTTCACAACCCGAGAGGAAGAGTAGTTGATTTGCAGGGCAAGAAGGCAGTCAATAGCCCTAATGAGAGCACCACCAATCCCTTTCCCACTCTGAGGCTGGCAATACGGAGAACCCAAACCAATGAAATGATCATTAGATTAGTGTCCCTGGGGTGGGGAACCTGCATGTCCGTCTAGGTCTGCAAGTGTGGCCCTTTGACTGAATCCAAACTTCACAGAAAAATCCCCTTAATAAAAGGATTTGTTCTGTAAAACTTGGACTCAGTCAGAAGGCTGCACATTCCCCATCCCTGGCAGAATTTTTCACTGAAATGGCAAAAGTAGTGTTTCCTGGAAGAAAGGAGAACAAGCAAACTAGGTGACCTCTCTTCAAAGCTGAGTAATTTGGCTCCAGGGTATGGTACCTTTTCCAGTTTGCCAATATCATAATCTTTTTGTTGTGTGTGTCTCTGGGGAAGACTTTTTCATTGGACTTGAAGGTAAGCTGCTGCATTTCTGAGGCAGTTCAGAGAGAGTTAAGTGTGCCCCATTTAATGAGTTAACAAATGCTGGTCTTGGAGTTAGAAAAACCTGAGTTCAAATCCTCCCTCAAACACTTACTGTGTGACCTGGGTGACATGATTCTGATCAGATCACATAACTTTTCTCAGCCCCAGTTTTATCGCCTTGTAAAGTGGAGAAAACAAGACCACCTACTTAACAGAGTTGTTGTGAGGATTGTGGAAGTGTTGTACCAGAAGCGAGTGAGACACACCACAGAGTATAAGTTTTAAGTGGAGAATTTATTAGCCGGCAGCCATTGGGGTACGGCACCACAAATCAATAGCCATGTGTTGGGGTGATGGCTTGGCTTATATAGGATATGTGTGGGGTACAGAATGGGGGGGACAGGAACAAAGGTCCTGGCTGATCAAAAGATTCAGTCCTACTAGTGGGATAATCTCATTTACATTCCTTGGTGGAGTCACGGAGCCCCAGGGATATCTGCTAGAAAGGGTCTGCCAGGTTATCCTTCAGTGAGATGGTCCTATCTAATTGACATTCCTTGGTGGAGTCATGGAGTCCCAGGGGGTTTGCTAAATGCCAAAGATATCTGAGACCATTCTTTCTGGGGGTGCTTGTCAGTAGCTAGGGGTTTCTCAGGGGTTCCTAATTTTCCTTGTATTACAGAAATATAATAAAAGTCAATTTTTTTAGTTTCTCTAGAAATGTTAAAATTTGTTTTTCTGGTCTAAAAAGGCCTCCCAGGCTTCAAGTTGGAAGGTGGATTGATGAGGACAAAAGCACTTTCTTAGGTAAATTAATCTGTAACCAAAACTTTGAATAAAGAATGTGTCTTGTCAGGTTTTGATCATTGTCTTCCTCACCCCAGAAGTAATCGGGCTATTGATCAATCTAAGGGCTATGTCTGCTTTTTCCATACCCTAAAGGGTCTCCATGACCCACTTCTCTCCATTGAGAAAGGATTTAAGATGCTGATTTAAGGAAAAAGTCCTTTGTTTTACCCTTTGAAAACACTTTAAGGGCATGGTCAAGGGAGGAAGGAAATGGCGGCTATTTCTAGGTATGTTAGCTTCAAACTGTATTTTAAAATATTGCAATTATTTCCTTGTTCAAAATTCTTATTAACTGTTACCTAAAATGATCTTGTGGTAGAAAGTCATGTATCAATGTCCAGGGAGACTATGTCAATTTGGGCATCTTTCTCTCTAGGTTAGAAACGCTTAGATATTAGATTCATGTCAAATTAAATGGAATTCTTTTGACACACTTGTGCCTACAACACAAGGTAGAATATATATATAAAAATAGAATATATTTAAAAATGCATGTGTATATATATGCATATGTATATATATGCGTGTGTATATATATGCGTGTGTATATATATGTACATATGTATATACATATTTTATATATGTATGTGTGTGTGTATATGCATATACTACCTTATATACATACATACATATATATGTTCTACTTATGCACATACACACACACCTGCACACACACAGTGTGTGTGTGTGTGTGTGTGTGTGTGTGTGTGTGTGTGTGTGTGATCAAATGAGACAGCAATTTCATCTGGTTTTGCAAGCACTACAGACATGGTAACTCTTATTCTCATTCTTAGGTATAGTTCTAAAGGACTACAATGATGATGCCTATCTCACATAATATCATCAACAGCTATATTCTTAAAAAAATTTGAGATTGGACTAGATTCTCTCTTTGGTTTTATCCACTTTTCAGTCCTATGATCCTTCATAGATTTCATGTAACTTCAGATCTGAAAAGGACCTTGGAGAATACATATTCAAAACCCCTTACTTTACATCTGTGAAAATGATCAAGAACAAATAAATGATTGCCCAAAGTTACATGGACAATGCTAAGTTTCAGACCCATGTTTCCTGACTACCTTATCCAGGGCTTCTTTTTTTAATATAAAATCTGCCTTTCGTTAGCACTTTGCCCTACCCAACTTCAATAAATCAATCTACAATATTTGGTGGAGTAGTCCTTATAACTTTTATTTTTGTCATGATTTTTGTTTTTGCATTATGAAGCTGTGCTTTCATCAGTTTAGGGAAATTCTGGTGTGGACATGTCTTCTATTGCTGCAGATGAGCACCTAATTTGTACTGTGTAGTCTTAATTGTCTGGCCCACTGAGAGGTTAAGTGACTTGACTGCATGTCAGTGGAAGAACTTGAAACCAAGTCTTTCTCTCCTTAAAGCAGACCTCTGTCCCCCATGTCTGGCTACCTCTCACTGCACTGCATCCTGTACTGTATAACACTACAAATGAATCAAATGTCATCATACATTTCACTGATATCCATAGTATTACAATTAAATGGAGGAAAAAAGAGATTACAAATACATTATTTGAAACTGTAACCTCATTCTTCCCACCCACAACCAGCTTCTCTTAGCTTAGGGTGTGATTTGTCTCCTTCCCCCTTCCCCAAGGGACAGCCCTGTGCCCTGCATTTTGCATAAGCTAATGGATACACCTGGAGCCACATCTCAGTATTTGGTTCACACTCTGTCTTCACTTCCTTTTCTTTCATTAACCCTCAACCTTTTGCATTCTGGCTTCCAACCTCATCATTTGACGAAAACTGCCTTCTCCAAAGTTACCAGTCATCTACTGATTTCAATGCTTGAGGGTCCCTTCTCAGCTGTCATCTTTCTTGACCTCTTTGCTACATTTGGCACTGTTGGTCACTCTTTTCTGGATAATCTCTGTTCTCCAGGTTTTGGTGATATACTGGTCTTTTTCCTACTAGTCTAACTGTTCCTTCTTAGTCTCTTTTGTTAGCTCATGATCTATATTATACCACATCTGTACCACTTCTATAAGTGTTTCCCAAGGCTCTGTTTTGACCTATCATCTTTATACTTCCTCTGGGGAACCTCATCAACTCATAAGGGTTTGATTATCATCTTAATGCAGATGATTCCTAGATCCATATATCTATGCAAAGTCTTAAATAGCCACCACCCTAGTTCATGCCTTTATTACTTCTCACCTAGATTTTTGCAGTGGTCTCCTAATTGGTTTCCCTGAATAAAATCTCTTTCCACTCAAGTCCATCCTCTATAACACTGCCAAAGAAGATTGACTTAAGCACAGATCCCATTATGCTATTCTCCTACTCAATAAAATCTTATGGCTTCCTATTACATCAGGATGATGAAACCAAAATGATTTCTCTGTTCCTTAAATATAACATTCCAGGATCTCTCAACCGAGCTTTTTCAGGGACCATCCCTCATTGCTGGAATGCATATTCTCCCTACCTCTTCCCTGTAGAACCAATGTCTTTCAACATTCAGCTCAAATTTTATCTTCCACATGAAGCCTTTCCTAAGCTCCCCAACTGCTAATGCCTTCCCTCCTTAAATTCCCTTCTTAACTATCCAATATAGGATAGTTATATAGATATAGTTAGATATAGAAAATATATTCTATTTATCTTTCATCTTTATGTCTATTCTACACACATATGAATATATACATATATGTATACATAATACATATATATACATATAGATTGGTATAACTATATATACATATGTAGTCATTCACATGAATGTACACACACACACATACACGCACACACACACACACATATATGGTATGTATATACTATATGTGTTTGTCTCGCCAGACAGACTATAATATAACTTCCTTGAGAGTAAGGATTATTTCATTCTTTATATTTGTATTTTGTATGTTCAGAGCTTAGCCTAGAGTACACACTTAATAGAAGTAAATACATATTGATTAATTAAAAAGAATTTTTCCCCTGTTTTCTCTTCACTGTTCAGAAATTGGCCCATTTGCAAATAAATGTGCCTATGGATAAATGGAAGAATATGCACCCTACCAAAAAACACCTTGAAAATGAATTAAAAGATGATTAAAACTAATTGAAAAATAATAAACTTTGAAAAAAAATCTATTATTGCTAGCAGTTAAAGGCATAGTAAAATAAATGGTTACACGACACTTATGCAATATTCAGCCCTTGAATCACAGGCTTTGATGAGTCAACATCCATCTAAAAACTTACTGGAGTTTGGCCAGAGGAAGATGATGAAGTTGGTCATGGATCTGAAAACTATGTCAAATGAGGAGATGTTAAAGAAAATGGGACTGTTACAGCTGCAGAAAAAAATACTAAGTGGAGATATAATAATTGGCTTCAATTCTCTGGAGGGATAGAAATAAGTGTGGAAAACTAATTAAATTTATTTTCTGTAACTTTAGAGAGTAGAAATTAAAGGGAGGCAGATTTTAGGACCATATAATGAAGCACTTTCTCAGCAATTAGAGCAGCTCATCTCTAGTCATATATACCAAATCCAAACACAGGGGCCTATTTTTCTTATTAATTAATTCATGCTATCTGTTTTTATTATTCTCATGAAACAAAAAGAAAATGTTATGTTCCCTTTAAAATATTCCCAGGTGGGATAGAGTACAGAGCCAAAATGGTGAGAAAAGGCAGCAACTTGCCTGAGCTCTCCCCCAAACCCCTCCACACGTCTTTAAAAAATGCCACAAAACAATTCCTGGAGCAGAAGAACCCAAAAAGGGATGGGATGAGATAATTTTCCAGCCAAAGACAGCCTAGAAGGTCAGCAGAAAAGGTTTGTTACACCTGGGTGAGAGTGGAGCACAGTTCAGTGCAGGCCATACCAACACAGATTGGACCTCAGCAAAGCAGGAGTAGGTGTTGGAAGCCAATGAATCAGCAGAGGTAGCAGCCACTTCTGGGGCTCTCAGCCCAAAGACGGCAAGGAGATCAGACAACTAACCACAAGGAGATTACAGGTGTCTTTTTGGTAGCACTAAGGCAGGATTCTGTTGCTTTGTCCATACTCAGATCTGGTTCAGACTCTTGGGTGGCAGTCCCAGGGTGAGGAGGAGCAATAGCACATCAGATTTTACAGCTAGAGGGGAGCAGGAACCCTTGTCACAGTTACAGGGCAGACAAGAGTGCTTGTAGTCACTCACAGACCAGAGCACAGGCCAGGAGAGTAGTAAACACAACTCTTCTTAGATCATACCACCTTGGAAGAATTGAAAACTTACAGGCCCCTAGGAGTATCTCTTAAAACAGCTGCACAAAACTCCTGAAGTTTGGGACAGTGTACCCTCCACCTTGGAATCAGAGCCCCACTTTGACAAAAAGTTAAAAGTTGAGAAATAGACTGGAAAAAAGAGCAAAAAACAGAAAAAAAGATTCTGACCAGAGAAAGTTACTGTGGTAACAAGAAAGATCAAAACACACATTTAGAGAAAGAAAATAAAGTCAAAGCTCCTACAGCCAAAGTCCCCAAGAAAAATATTAATTGGTATCAGGGCATGGAAGAGCCCAAAAAGGATTTTGAAAATCAAGTAAGAGAGGTAGAGGAAAAATTGGGAAGAGAAATGAAAGCGATGAAAGAAAATCATGAAAAATGAGTCAACAGCTTGGTAAAGAGACACAAAAAATACTAAAGAAAATAACACCTTAAAAAACAGACTAGGCCAAATGGTAAAAGAGGTACAAAAAGACAGTGAAGAGAAGAATGCTTTAAAAAGCAGAACTGGCCAAATGGAAAAAGAGGAGCAAAATTCACTGAAGAAAAAAACTCCTTAAAAAGTAGAATTGGCCAATGGAAAGGGATTTACAAAAGCTCACTAAAGAAAATAATTCCTTAAAAATTAGAAATGAGAAAATGAAAGCTAATGACTTTATGAGAAATCAAGGAACAATAAAACAAAATGAAAAAAATGAAAAAAATAGATGATAATGTAAAATATCTCATTGGAAAAACAACTGACCTGGAAAATAGATCCAGGAGATATAATTTAAAAATTAGTGGACTACCTGAAAGCCATGAAAAAAAAAAGAACCTAAACATCATCTTTGAAGAAATTATCAAGGAAAACTGCCCTGATATTCTAGAACCAGAGGGTAAAATAGAAATGGAAAGAATACACTGGTCACCTTCTAAAAGAGATCTGAAAATGAAAACCCCCAGGAATACTATAGCCAAATTCCAGAGCTCCTAAATCAAGGAGAAAATATTGTAGGTAGCTAGAAAGAAACAACTCGAGTATCATGGAGCCGCAGTCAGTATAACACAAGATTTAGCAGCTTCAACATTAAAGGATTGGAGAGCTTAGAATATGATATTCTGGAGGGCTAAGGAGCTATGATTATAGCCAAGAATCACCTGCCCAGCAAAACTGAGCATAATTCTTCAGAGGAAAAACTGGACAGTCAATGAAACAGAGAACTTTCATGCATTCCTGATGAAAAGACTAGAGGTGAATAGAAAATTTGACTTTCAAATACAAGGCTCAGAAAAAGCATGAAAAAGTAAATAGGAAAGAGAAATCATAAGGAATTCAATAAGGTTAAACTGTCTACATTTGTACATGGGAAAATGATACTTTTAACTTCTTAAAATTTTCTCATTATAAGGGCAGTTATAAGGAGTATCTATTGATTGAAAGCCTAAGAATGAGTTGAATACCATGAGATAATTATCTAAAACATAAAAAAAAAAGAGGTGAGAGAAGAATGTGCTGGGAGAAAGGGAAAGGATGAGGTAGCATGGGGAAAATTACCCCACATAAAAGAGGTAAGAAAAAGATTTTACAGCGGAGGGGAAGAAGAAGGAAGTGAGGGGTAGTGTATGAACCTCACTGTCATCAGAAGTGGCTCAAAATTGACACACTCATTTGGAATAGAGGTATGTCTTACCAGACAGGAAAGTAGGAGGGGAAGTAGATAAGAGAAAGGGGAGGGGTGGAATAGAAGGGAGGGCAGATTGGGGAGGGGGTAGTCAGATGTAAAACACTTTTGGGGAGGAACAGGGTGAAAGGACAGAGAGAATAGAATAAATGGGGGGAAGAGGATGGAGGGAAATAGTTAGCAATAGTAACTAAAAAAAATTTTGAAGCAAGTTTCTCTGATAAAGGCCTTAATTCTCAAATATATAGAGAAACTAAAACTTTCCCTCATTGGCTTTTTGTACCTCTTTTATCACTTGGTCTAGTCTGTTTTTAGGTGTCTTTTTGCAGTGTTTTTTTGTGCCTATTTTACCAATATATTTCATCATTAATAAAAATAAAATAAGAGCAATTCCCCAATTCATAATTGATCAAAAGATATGAACAATTTTTAGATGAAGTAATCAAAGCTATCTATAGCCATATGAAAAAAAAATTCTCTAAATCTCTATTGATTGGAGAAATGCAAAATAAAATAATTCTGAGGTACTACCTCATACGTATATGATTGGCTAAAAGGACAGAAAAAATAAATGACAAATGTTGGAGGGGATATGTGAAAAATGAGAAATTAAAGCCCGGTTGGTAGAGCTGTGAATTGATTCAACCATTCTACAGAGCAATGTGGAGCTATGACCAAAGGGCTATAAAATCATCCATACACTTTGGCCTAGCAGTACTACTGCTAGGCCTGTATCTCAAAAGATATGTAAAAAAGGACCTACATGTACAAAAAAAAATTTCTGGTGACAAAGAATCTAAAATTGAGGGGATGCCCATTAGTTGAGGAATGGCTGAACAAATCATGGTATGTAATTGTGATGGAATACTATTGTGCTATAAGAAATGATGAGCAAAATGCTCTCAGAAAATCTTGGACTTAAATGAGCTGATGCGATGTGAAATATACTATGTACGAAGTAACAGCAATATTATAAAATGATCAGTTGTGAATAACTTAGCTATTCTCAGCAATACAATGATCCAAGACAACTCTGAAGGATTTATGATGAAAAATGCTATCCATTTCCAGAAAAAGACCTGATGGTGCCTGAATACAGATTGAAGTAAATTTTTTAACTTTATTTTTCTTGACATTTTTTTGTCTATGTTTTCTTTCACAACATGACTAATAAGAGAATGTTTTACATGACTACATATGTATAATCTATATCAAATTGTTTGCCTTCTCATGGTGGAGGGAGAGTTGTAAGGGAGGAAGAGAGAGAATTTGGAACTCAAAGTTTTAAAAATGAATGTTAAAAGTTGCTTTTACATGTAACTGGGGAAAAATAAAATACTAAATATTTTTAAAAGAAAATGTTATAACTAGCTCTCCTATAGGTACTAATTTGTCCAAGATGCCTAAGAAATGTTTCTTGGCTGTTTATAAGTAACATTGTTATGAAATATTATTTTTTCCTTGAACACATTCAAATTTCATTACCTTATGAAATCCAGGATTATCCAGACTCGAGTTCTTTTATTTTTAGCAATTTTAAAAAAGTGTTAAATATATACAGAAATCTAATTTCTAGTTTTGCAATATTCATTATTTATACTTTTATACTTTGTCTTAAGGTGTGCCATTTGAAATGGTGAAGAAGGGGATAAAGACGATGCAGGGCTGTAGGACACTAAACAATGTTGATTCCATATTTGTTTTTTAATCCCCTGGAAGATTAGGAGGAATTGGGGGGTGGAAGGATAAGAAGGAAACATAGAATGACAAAAAAAAAAAAATCTGTCCTCATTCATTTCATTAAAGTCATAGTTGGAGAATTGGAGTTCACTTGACTCAACAAACTAGGAAAACAGTGTTGTCTCTTGGGTATTCACAGCTTTGATTGAATTGCTTTAAATCAGATCAATATCTGTCTGAGAACTTCTTTATTAAGTGGGAATATTCACTGGGGAGGTGAAAGAGGAGGTAGAAGGAAACAAAATTGAAAAATAATAGAGTAAATGAAGCAAGGAAGAAAGAGGATATGTCACCAATTGGATTGAATTCAACTCAACAAACATTTATTAGGCATCTGTTATGTGCATAGTGCTGTGTTAGGCTATATAAAATAAAGGAAAAAATAACAAAGTTTTACTGTCAAGGAGGTAATATTGGACTCCTATTCTTCTCTCTCTTGGGTTGTCTCAATTCCTCCCCCTCTCCTGTCTTCATTATTGTTACCTACCTGATTACCCTACTTATATGATCCTTTAGAATCTTTTCTACAGGAATATTGAGGGTACTTTTCATTAATAGCTGAAATTTATATGAAGCTTTAAAGGTTCCAAAATTATTTGCATAAATTGTGTTATTTGAGTCTCAACCCTTTTATGTCCTATAGGTTCCACAGATATTTCCATACTTATTTTACAGATGAGACAACCAGTCTTCATAAGTGACTTACCTACAGTCACACAGTACCAGAGGCAAGATTCAAATCCAGTTTGCATCAGGCTCCACTTCTAGCATACTATGCCATACTTTCTCTCAATACCATATAGCTTCATAGGGATTTATAAATGACATTTCAGTTCAATAATTTTATATTTCATGATCCTTAAACTTAAAAAAATAGCATTGTCATTTACAAATTGATTTCTTCCCTACCTTTTAAAGAGGAATAATCTACATTTGAGAGTCAGTGTTGGATATGCAGATAGAGGTATGTGGGAAATGATTAATTTAAACCCCTGGTTTATTTCCAATGAGTATTATTCAGTATCAAGTTTGACTCCATAGGTGCAGTGATTATTATTGTTGTACTTGTCTACTGTTATACAATTAGTCAATCTAGTGAATCTACTTACTTAACTAATGCCTAATGAGCAAATGGCCAAGCCCAGTGTGGTGGAGATGATGCAATGGCATGGAAAGCCACACAGCTATTTTTTACTGTACCTCCATACTTGTTATCCCTTTCCTAGGTAAATGACCCTATGACACTTGGCCAAAAGGTCCTATGAGTACTTGAGCAATGGGTGACCCTATCTTCACATTGCAGGAACTGCTTGCAAATCTTTTCCCCATTGCCCAATATGGGGACAATAAAAGACCATCATCTCTGCCCATATTCAGATATCCTCTACTGGCTAGTCTATTGAAAGCATAAGCTGAAGCTTCTCCTGGAAGGTCAAGATATAGGTGTATCAACCAATGAGACTATGTGTTTTACTTTGCCTTTTCTGTATTATAGCAAGCACTATAAAACTAAGACTTTAAGGAAATGGGGCATCTCAGATCATGAGGAAGAGCTGAGACCCATTTCATTAGTGGAAGCCATGAACCCTTAATAAAGTATTATCTGCTCAGAGTTCTGCCCCAGTGTCTTTTATGGCACATTGGATAATTCTGGACCTCATAGAAACTTTGTTGGAGTCAGGAAGACCTCTATTCTTGTACTGCTTCTGTTACACACTATTTGCATCACCATGAACAAGGCTTAATCTTTCAATGATTTCATGTAACTAAGACTATAAATTGTTGATTTGTATTAGTAAAAGGAGTTACCACATGAGAAGTTATCCACACAATGGAATTATAGGTCTGGACCTTTCATCCTTACCCTCATTGAAATCTCTATCCTTGTTCTTTTAATAGTCTAGTGTCAGAACACAATACCTTTGCCAGTACAGGAATAATGACTCCAACCCTTTTGATAACTCCTTCTGTGGAATCCACCTCTACAATGCAGATTCAAAACCCTCTTTGATTAATAGTCAAGTGTTAAGGCAGGTGTTTCAAAATTTTCTAGATTCATGGGCCCTTAATGTCTCAGTAATTTTTTCAAAGCTCTCTTAGGCCAAAAGAAATATCTAACAGGTCTGTTTATTAAGTAGTTAGGTTCAAACAACTCCACACATATCCATGTCCTAATAACTTAGTGGCCACTTGAAACGAATTAATAAATTGAAACAAATAATATCTTTATTACATTCTTAACTATAGTTATCGATTAATGGGATGAATGTGCCTGTTGGGAACTATAAAACTTCTTGAGTGAGATTGAACCCTGCTACCCTCATTTCCCTTTCTACACTATTATTAGTAACTACATATTACTTGCTTTTTATCACAGCAACCCAAAGACCCAAGTACGCAAAGATATGACTATGCAAAGAAAAAGATCTAGAAATTATAGGTATAACCTAAAGTAAAGATAACCAAAATATCTCAAATATTTGTGAATGTAATGGATGTTGAATATTGCTGTGTTTCCCTTGAACATGTAAAATATCCCAAGGTGTCCCTGCGAGTTCAGTGCAGCACCCAGAGGTACCAAGTACACAATTTGGGCTACTCAGTCTTAGAGAGTTATCTGAAGTACATAATGGTTAAGTGACAGATTAGACCAAGTCATACAACCAATAACTACTGATCCTAAGCCTAGTACTTTAGTCAATACACTGCTAAATAACCGGTACTGATCTTGCTTTTTCCCAAATGTTTAGATTTGTATCACTAATAGAAATACTTAACTGTACCCATTCCAAATATAAATGATTCTTTGTATATTAAGAATTTTTTTCTCTACATATACATGTATATACCACTGGGTAGTGTTAAAGTATCCTTTTTCAACAAGGAATACTTATTCAATCTCTTTTATAATGTTGAGTAGTAAAGAACAAAATAAAAATCAGCTTTCCTAGACAGAATAATAAGCTCTGTTAGATAACCTATCTATCAAGGAAAATAAGTCTTAGTAGAACTAAAAAAAATGTGAAAACTCCATAACTTCTAGTAGATGAAAAGCTTTTTTATAAGTAGATGCTCCTATCTGCCTGTTTCAATGTCTACTACTATAAAGTTCCATACCTCATCAGGCAAATAAGCTTAAAATATGATAACTTAGGTGAATATTATTATTAATATAGGAATGTACAATTTATTTATTTTACTTTTTGTGCTTTGCAACTGCTTTAAAAAGTTTTTTTTTTCAAAAATTTAAATACTCACTAACAATTGATCCACAGAAATTAGTGGTCCTTTCCCCAAATCTATTGAATACATTTTCTTTTGGCTATGGGAATTATTGTGTGTGGAGGAAGGTTGTGGAAAGGAGGGCAGGAAATGCCTTTAAAGAGCCTTTGACTTCACTGATGGAAGAAGGAAGTATGTTGTGAAAGCTGATTATGGAAGCTGATTTTCAGCCAAAGCAAATTTGCTGACATAGCAGGAAGATACCTGGATTTAGTCAGAACACCTGGATTAGAATACCAAAGCTGGTATTTGTTATTTGTATGACCTCAGGGAAGCCATTTAGCTTCTCTGAATTTCAGTTGCTTTATCTGGAAAGGTGCTCTACAAGATGGTTTCTAAGATACTTTTTACCTCTGCTTGCTATTCTTTTGTTTTGTTTTGGTTTGTTTTTTTTTGGGGGGGGGGCAGGCGGGAAGCCAAGGCAAGTGGGGTTAAGTGGCTTGCCCAAGGTCACACAGATAGTAAGTGTGTCAAGTGTCTGAGGCCAGATTTGAACTCAGGTCCTCCTGATGCCACAGCCGGTGCTCTACTCTCTGTGCCTCCTAGCGGCCCCTTCCTCTGCTTCTTGTGATGACCGTGCCCCAGAATTTTTTCCACTGACCATCTAGTCTTTTTCCCTAATTTTTTTTGCCAAATCTGACATTCCACAATTGACAAGTTGAGTAACTTATCCCTCTCTTAAAATGCACATTTTAAGCATAATCCATTCAGTGAAAATTCTTAGAAGCATTTTGTTTCTTCCCAATTCTAATCTGCACTGAAGAAATGTGTATTTTAATTGGGGGAGGGAGATATCAGGAGAATAATTTTCATGGTTTAGAGCACTTTAGAATATCTGGCTTTGAATCCTGCTTATACCATTTACTAGCTGTTTGACTTTGGTTAAGTCACTTTTATCTTTTTGAAGCCCAAGTTTCCTCATATGCAAAATATGTAAAAATGTAAAATTATTATTTGTGTAATTTACTTTCAGGAAATTTGAGGATAAATGTATATAATGAATTTAAAGTGTTATATAGATATAACAGCACAGTGCCTGGACCATAGTTTGTGCTTAATAAATAAATGTTTATTAAATTATTAAATTAGTAAATTTACAAATGGAAGCTATCATTATTTTATTCTTATCATTATCATAATTTTGGATGAGTAGTTAAAGTTGGATATTGAAAGAAGGAATAAATTAGGTCTATATGGATCCAGGAAACTAGGAAATGGGAAAGGGATACAGAAAGGAAGAGAGAAAGGTGTTAAGGACAAGCTTCCCTTATTTCCATTCTTCTTTTGTTATCCTTCATTCCCCTCCTGGCTGTTCTGATTCTCCTTCCTTTGGTACCATTCCTCACCTACCATCTCACCATCCTAGTCTTTCATCCTCTTTTGCCCTTTCTTCTAGTGTTGAGTTCCTTCTGCAATCTCCATTTTATGGAAGGACCTAGGCCAGCCAGTCTTCATTCCTCTTCTGGCTCTGCATTTCCCCACCATGCCACCCATGTGGGTCCTCCCAGACCCCCTTTCAGCATTCTTTTATGTGTTATCTTCCCCCAGTAGAATGTAAAGTTCTTGAGTGCAGGGACTGTCTTTTTGCTTGCAAAAAAAATGCTTTGCACTGTTTCCTGCACATTATAAAAGCTTAAGAAATGGTTCTTGTCTTATTTTGGCCCAGCATCTAGGTCAGACATGCACAACTTGGCAGTAGGTTTGTGCTACAGATAGGTTAGACTAGAGACAGAATGATGATAGTTGGTTACACACAGGAGAGTGTGCAGTGGCAACCCTACATTTTTAACCAGCTGCCCCAAATCCTTTGTATGTGGTGCAGGCCTGATCTAAGTAGTGGGGCAAAAGCTAATTTCTTTCTCTCTGTTCTTCTTGCTTTCCCACCTTGGCAAGTACCCCCATGGTCATCCTAGCAGCATTAGAAATACATTTAAGTTCAAAATGGATAATTTTGATAACATTAAATTGAAAAAGGTTTTGTACAAACAAAAGCCAATGCAACCAAAATCAAGAGAGAAGCAGAAAATTGGGAAAGAATTTTTACAACCATTGTATCTGATAAAGGCCTCATTTCTAAAATATATAGAGAACTGAGACAAATTTATAGGAATACAAGTCCTTCCCCAGTTAATAAATGGTCAAAGGATATGAACAGGCAGTTTTCAGAGGATGAAATTAAAGAGATTCATAGTCATATGAAAAAATGCTCTAAATAACTATTGATTGGAGAAATGCAAATCAAAACAACTCTTAGGTACCACATCATACCTGTCAGATTGGCTAACATGACAAAATAGGAAAATTATTAATGCTGGAGAAGATATGGGAAAATTGGAACACCAATGCATTGTTGGTGTAGTTGTGAACTGATCCAACCATTTTGGAGAGCAATTTGGAGCTATGCTCAAAGGGCTATAAAAATATACATATCCTTTGATCCAGCAATACCACTTCTAGGCCTGTATCCCAAGAGATCATACAAATGGGAAAAGGACCCACATGTACAAAAATATTTATAACAGCTCTTTTTGTGGTGGAAAAGAATTGGAAATTGAGGGGATTCCCATCAACTGGGGAATGGCTAGAAAAGTTGTGGTATATGAATGTGATGGAATACTATTGTGCTGTAAGAAATGATGAGCAGATAGATTTCAGAAAAACCTGGAAAGACTAATATGAACTAATGCTGAGTAAGGTGAGCAGAACTGGGAGGACATTGTACTCAATTACAGACACATCGTGAGATGACTAACTTTGATAGACTTGGTTCTAAGACAACTCCAAAAGACTCATGATGGAAAGTGCTATCTACATCCAGAGAAAGAATTATGGAGTCTGAATGCCGATTGAAGCAAACTATTTGCACTCTCTTTTTTGTTTTGTTTCTTCCTTCTAGTGGTTCATTCCATTGGTTATAATTCTCCTTTGCAATGTGATTAATGTGAAAAATATGTTTAATGTTAAAATATATATGTAGAGCCTATATCGGAATGCATGCCATCTTAGGGGAAGGAGGCAGGAGGAGAGGAAAGGGGAGGAAATTTGGGCTTGTAGAACTGAATGTTGTAAAATAAACTAATTAAACTAAATTAATTAAAAAATTCAAAACAAACAAACAAAAAGAAATACATTTAAGTTATGTTATGGCAGCTATATGCCACAGTGGATACAGTAGGCTTGGAGTCAGGAAGTGTTCAAATCCAGCCTCAGATACTTACTAGCCATGTGACCCTGAGCAAGTCACTTATCCCTGTTTGCCTCAGTTTCCTCAAGTATAAAATGAGCTCAAGAAGGAAATAGGGAACTGCTCCATTATCTTTGCCAAGAAAACCCCAAATAGGGTCATGAAGAGTCAGATAAAACTGAAAAATGACTGAACAATGTTATGATAATAATAGATAGCATATATATAGTACTTTAAGTGCTTAAAAGTGTTATTTAATTTGATTCTCACAAAAGCTATGTGAAGTTGGTGCTAACTGTAAAGATGGAAGAAATTAGACTCAAAGAGATTAAATGACATGTCTATGTTCATATAGTTAATATGTGTCTGGGACAGGATGGAAACTTAGGCTTCCTTAAGTAACCACTTCACTCCTTAGCTGTCCATTATGAGCAAGATAGATTTTTATGAAATAGACTTAAAATCTGTATACCATTTTTAAGGCTATTCTCAGGAAATAACTTCTGAGTCACAAGAAATCAACTCACAAAATAACTTTTGGAATATAACTACTCATTTGTAAATGGGAAATTGTTTTTTTTTTACAAGATAAATCTGTAGGCATTATAATTTGAGAAAACCCACATATTTCATAAAAGACAAAAAGGATGTGGTTGTTTATAAAATATAATGATAGTATTATGATAGATATTACTACACATATTATTATTATAATATAGCATTTACTATGTTAGGTACTGTGCTAAGAGGTTTACAATTATTATCTCATTTGAGCCTCACATCAACCCAATGAGATAGGTGCTATTATTATCCCCATTTTGCATATGTGTGGAAACTGAGGCAAACAGAGGTTAAGTGACTTGTTCAGAGTTGGTAAGTGTCTGAGGTTGGATTTTAACTCCTGTCTTGACTCCAGGCCTTGTGCTTAATCCACTGTACCACATGTAAATGATTGTGCCTATTGAGGTTCTGATTTCATTATAACATCACAAAAAAATGTCTTGGGAAATCTGGAAACACTAAGTTTCTATAGGAAATTGCAGCCTTGGGGAAGACATTTTACCTCTCTGGTCCTCAGTTTCCTCATCTTAAAAAATTAGTTGCTTAGACTAGAAAGACTAAGGTACCTTTCAACTTTAACAGTCTCTAAATGTAGTCCTTTTTCATTTCCAAGAATAATAAAGGAAGCTATTGTGAATTTGAAAATAAAAGCAGCAGTTCTCATTACTTTGATGTGAAACATTATACATTTTCATTCTACCCAGGAACCTTTGAAAGTCATTGTGAGACTTTCAGAAAAAGAGAAAGAAAAGATAGAATTATTGGCTTTCTGATTAATGAAGTGAGAATTTATGAGTTTCTGCTCTCAGAGATAAAAATAAAGTAGACTTCCTATTTGCAACATCATGCTTAGACATAGAGTATAAAAAATAAAAATTATATATCCCTCTGGATAGTCTTCAGAATTGCCAACTTTCACACAGCCCAATTATACTCAACAATAATTTCTGAACCTGCTCTGTAGAAGGACCTGTGCCAATGGGTCATTAAGTTTTGTCAAGGACTGCCATTCTAACCTCACATGTAGGAACACTAATCACCATGCTTTTGGCAACATCTGCTCCCACTAGTGTATATAATAAGGATCCAATAACTGGCATACTTAATATTAAGTAGCATAAAAAAGAACCACTCTTCCCCTCACCCCCTCACCCCCATTTTGCAGCAGAAATACAAATTTTTACTTTTTTTCCTTCTTCCTAATTCATCCCAATAGGGTTACAGTTATCACTCTCTGAATCTCTGAAGGGATAGAATATAAAGATGGGGTTTTTAGTACTTCATATAAACATTCTAGCAACATTAAACATGTTTATTATCTAGAAGGTTTTTTTTTTCCTTTTTTACTGTTCCTGCTGTTTTCTTTTTCCCATTGGGGGTAGGTGAAATAAATCTTTGCCTCACAGTGATTTCATGAGCAATCACGATGCCCTTCCACGGGATCCTACAATAGCATGAGTGTGATCCCTTCTGTATCACCCCAACCCCTAAAAGATTTTCCTACAGGATCAGTCCTTAAAGAATATTTGCAATGGGTGTTTTCTTAAGTGCTACTTCTTTTGTGTCTTTTTGCTGACTTGAGGAACCAGCATAGTATAACAGAGAGAACACTAGATTAGCTGTCAAGAGGTCTGGATATTAATAACAAGTCATCAACTGACTTATTGAATGACTTTGGCCAAGTGACCTCACCTTTCCGGGACTAAGTTTCCTCATCTGAAAAATTAAAGGATTAGACTACATAATCTCAGTGATCTTATAATTAACTGGAAAGATGTGTGTGTGTGTGTGTGTGTGTGTGTGTGTGTGTGTGTGTGTGTGTGTGTGTATCTGCAAGGTCAGTAATTATCACTACACAAAATGAATTAACATCACTGAATGTTTAGTAAAAACACAAAATGCTGTAAGAGTTCCAATAACCTAACTTGATAACTACAGTGTGCTTGGCACAGTGCCTCCAACATTTAGGACAATGCCTGGTACAAGGTAGGCATTTAATAAACATTTATTGACTATTTATTAGTGTCAACTTTATCATGGAATTCTTTCATTGCTTACTAGCTCACATTTACATAGTCTTTTCATGTCTGCAAAGTGCTGTCTTAACAATTTGGTGATGTAGATAGTGCAAATGTTTCCCCCACTTTGGAGAAGAAGGCCCTGATATTCATTGTGAATAGGTGATTTGCCAACTGGTCAAGGAGCCAGAAAGTGTCAGAGTCATAATTCAAACCTATGATTTTTCTGTCTCCAAATGCAGTATTCTTTCTGCCATATAGAGTAAAGCTTTAGTAGCTTAAAACTGGACCAATACTTTTGGGACACCTTGTACAATGATGTTGATTGACCAAAGATTGTGGTTGATTTTTGAGAAATGAATAGTGTTCAACGCTTGCAGCTTTGAAATATTTTTACTAATGAACTGAGATGGATATAATGAAATATTCTATTAAAAGGTATTTTAAAAAGATTGTACAATTAAACACACTGTTCAATTGTACTGTTTTTCTTTAAAAGTCATTTTTATATTTTTCACCTATTTAGAATCTGTTACCCAGTGTAAGTCACTTGCAGCTCATGTATGAAGTAAACAATAATGTAGATGAATTTTATATGAGCCATTGAAGCTTAAATAAAAAGGAAACATTTTAAATTGAATAAAATGGAAAACTTCTAATTTGTCTTTTGTACATCTATTCCAATTGTCTCCTCTTGAACAAAATGTGTACATAAGCACTGCATGAGTAAAACTTGTTATTTGTCAAAAATAGTCCTGTTGAATTAAATTTCTCCATGTTAGAAATTTTTCTCACATCTTTCATTCCATATTTTTGCTGCTTTGACTGATGAATGCGTCACAAGCCATGGAGCAATAACACAATTATTCAGTGGAGTTTCTATAATTCCTTTGCAAAGGGGGCACATCTGCTCCTTCCACTACTCACTAAAACCTAAATTGACAGAATTTTTACAAGCCCATGTCCTAAAGGAAACCAGGTTGAGGAAAAAGAAACCAAAAAGAAAGTAATTCTTTCTATTTAACTTTAGCCAGTTTTCATGGCAAGTGGTTCTTACGGGAAAATACTGACTATCTTAGCTAATATTTGATCTTGGCAAATGGAAAGATATGATAACTAAAGGCAATACCCAACTTAGAAATATAAATTAATTCTTAAAATCTTACACAGAAGGATCCAATATTGAGTAGTAGAGAAACTAAGTTTATATAAAGCTTACTAATAAATCAATCACAACAAAATTATCCCCTGGATATTTAAAGATAACCTAGGAAAGCAACACATTGATAAAAAAAATTGTAAATATGTAAAGATTTCTATAACAAACATTTTTCTCATTTGAACTGTAACATTATGGTCTCCACCTTGAGCCTAGATATAGCAGATAGATTTATATGGCAGGAAAATCAAATGACTACAACGACCTTGTCTGACCATCATCTCCTGCTACCGCAGGACAGCCACTAATGGGCAGGGGCAGTGGCCCCTGCTCCTCAACAACCACTTGGTGCTAAAATCCTTCACACAATCCCATGATTTGATATCAGAAATGAATCGTAGTTTTGTCTGCAAAAATGATATAAAAGAAGATACTTTCCCATCTTCTTTGCTACTGTATCCAAAGGATCATGTGACCTTTCCAACTAACTTGTCCCTGAAACCTAGCAGAATGTGAGGTCCTTAAAAGCAGCGATTCTTTCCACCTTTCTATTTATATCCTTAAAATTTCACAAAGTGCTTTGCAGATAGTAAGTTCTTAATAATGACTTTTTCATGTATTCATTCAATATACTACAAGAGAAAACAGAAATACAATAAAGAAAAGAAAGTTGAGAAAAACATAGCTTTGGGCTAGATCACCAAGTATACATTGATGAGATCTGTACTGAAGACAATTTTGAGCATATTGAAGAATCAGTCTCTGAGTATATGGAAATGGACAATATCTTAGACCTTCTTGTAACAACATCAACAAAAAGCAATAGAGTAGGAGTATGTCAAAGTCATACAAATCTTGAACAGTTGAACAGAAGTGATAAGATAGTCTTCTGATTATTTATATCTAATGAAGCATAAAGCTTGATTGCTTGCAAAATGTAGGCACTTAATATTTATTTACTCTGACTCTCTCATGCCAAGGAGAATGATATAGATCTCAGAGATTTTAGAGAGTTAAGCAATCCCATCACGCCAGGAAATACTTTTTTCAGATGTAACGTATGGCCCAGAACAGAAGCTCTGAATTTTTTGTTTTTATAGACTGGGTATAAGCTTGGGAGCATCTCAGTAATGATCTCTTTTGCGTTTGTTCTCTAACCCCAAGTTAGAAATACCAGAATTCATCTAAGTTTCCACAAAAAAGCGGGGGCAGGGGAAACCTTTGAGTCCTGTAGTAACAATACTCAAAGCATATGCTTACAGAATTCTTGTCTTTTTCTTACAAAAACAATCTCATCAACTCTTCTTCCCTTTCTAGTGGGCTCCCACCACTCCTGGGGACCCACACAGTCCTCCATACTGAGAGTATTATCCTGACTAGGGGTTGCCTCAAAGTGGAAAGAACTCAGGATTGATAATGAATTGGGTCACTTCCCAGGGACCTACAGTGTCCAAGCAGCTCATTGTACAAGGAGAAGCAAGGTCAATGTTTGTCTTTTATATGTCATGACTATCCCTTGGCTCCACTTTCTGTGTGGTCCAAGAATTCAGAATAACCCTTTACAGGAAGTTTCCTGAGTGTGGGTTGCTATACCAAAAGATAGAATCCACTTGCCAGGAGCTCAAGTCCATTATCTATGTATAGCTATCCTGTCCTGTCTGTCTGTATAGCAGCTCTTTCCAGCAGAATTTCTGTTTTCCATTTTATTATAATATATATATTTTTGGAATTCAAAAATGCTTTATTAATGCCTTGTTATAATATCATTATTATTTTTCAACCTCCCCATATTCAATTTGATTAAATTTAGCATTTCTTTTTTGGGGGGAAAGCATTTTCTTTTTTTCTAATTATATATAAAGATAGTTTTCAACATTCTTTTTTAATCAAATTTAGAGATCCAAATTTTTTCCCATCCTTCGCTCCCATCCCTCCTCCCCAAGACAACAAGCAATCTGATATAGGCTATACATGTGCAATCATGTAAACATATTTCCTCATTAGTCATATCGTGAAAGAAGAATCAGAACAGAAGAGGAAAAGCCATGAAGAATAAAAAACAAAAAAAGTGAAAAATAGTATGCTTTGATCTGCATTTAGACTCCATAGTTCTTTCTCTGGATATGGATAGCATTTTCCATCATGAGACTTTTGGAATTATCTTGGATAACCATTTTGCTGAGAAGAGCTAAGTCAACCATAGTGGGTCATCGTACAACTTTGCTGTTACCATGTACAATGTTCTCCTGGTTCTGCTCACTTCACTCAGCATCAGATCATGTAAGTCTTTCCAGGTTTTTCTGAATTTGACCTGCTCACCATTTCTTATAGCATAATAGTATTCCATTGCATTGATATACTACAACTTGTTCAACCATTCCCGACTGATGGGCATCCTCTCAATTTCTAATTCTTTGCCACCACAAAAAGAACTGCTATCAATATTTCTATACATGTGGGTCCTTTTCCTTTTTTATGATCTCTTTGGGATATAGATCTAGAAGTGGTATATAGCCCTTTGGCCATAGTTCAAAATTGCTCTCCAGAATGGTTGGATCAGTTCACAATTCTACCAACAATGTATTAGTGTCCCAGTTTTCCCCCTTCTCCATCATTTGCCATTTTCTTTTATGTCATGTTAGCCAATATGATTGGTGTGAGGTCGTACCTCTAAGTTGTTTTAATTTGCATTTTTTTTAATCAATAGTGATTTAAAGCATTTTTTCATATGACCATATATAGCCTTAATGTCTTCATCTGAAAACTGTCTGTTCATATATTTTGACCATTTATCAATTGGGGAATGACTAGTAGTCTTAAAAATTTAACTCAGTTCTCTATATATTTGAGAAATGAGGTCTTTATCAGAAATGCAGCTTTCTGTTTTCCTTCTAATCTTGGTTACATTGGCTTTGTGTAAAAACTTTTTAATTTAATGTAATCAAAATTATTCATTTTGCATTTCATAATGTTCTTTATCTTTTGTTTGCTAATAAATTCTTCCCTTCTCCATATATCTGAGGTAAACTATTCCTTGCTTTTCTAATTTACTTATAATATCTCCCTTTATGTCTAAATTATGAACCCATATTGACTATTTTTGTATATGGTGTGAGATGTTGGTTTATGCCTAGTTTCTGCCATACTATTTTCCAATTTTCCCAGCAGTTTTTGTCAAACAGTACATTCTTATCCCAGAAGCTGGAGTCTTTGGGTTTATCAAATAGCAGATTACTGTGGTCATTTACTACCGTGTCTTGTGTACCTAGCCTATTCTACTGAACCAGCACTCTATTTCTTAGCCAGTACCAAATAGTTTTGATGACAGTTGCTTTATAATATAGTTTTAGATCTGGCATGAACAGGCCACCTTTCTTTGCATTCTTCCCCATTAATTCCCTTGATATTATTGACCTTCATCTTCCAGATGAATTTTATTATTTTTTCTAGCTCTACAAAATATTTTTTGGTAGTTTGATTGGTATGGCACTGAATAAAGAAATTAATTTAGGGAGAATTGTCATTTTTATTATATTAGTGTGGCCTACCTATGAGTAACTGATATATTCCCAATTGTTTAGATTTGACTTTGTGTGAAAAGTGTTTTGTATTTGTGTTCATGTAGTTCCTGCATTTGTCTTGGCAAATAGACTCCCAAATATTTTATATTGTCTACAGTTGTTTTAAATGAAATTTCTCTTTCTAGCTCTTGCTGCTAGGATTTGTTGGTAATATATAGAAATGCTGATGATGTATATGGGTTTATTTTATATCCTGCAACTTTGCTAAAGTTGTTAATTATTTCAACTAGATTTTTAGTTGATTCTCTAGTGTACCATCATATCATCTGCATAGAGGGGATAGTTTTGTTTCCTCATTGCCTATTCTAATTCAATTTTTTGTCTTCTTTTATTGCCAAAGGTAACATTCCTAGTACAATATTGAATAATAGTGGTGATAATGAACATCTTTGTTTCACCCTGATCTTGTTGGGAAGTATTATAGGCTATCCCCATTACAGATAATGCTTGCTGATTGTTTTAGATGGATACTACTTGTCATTTTAAGGAGAACTCCGTTCATTCCTATGTTCTCTAAGTGTTTTTAATAGGAATCGATGCTGTGTTTTTCAAAAGCTTTTTGCAGCATTTATTGAGGTAACCATATGATTTCTGTTGGTTTTGTTATTAATATAGTCAATTATTCTAACAGTTTTCCTAATATTTAATCAGACCTACATTCCTGGTATAAATCCCAACTGGTCATAGTGTCTTATCCTTGTAATAAAGTGATAATATTTTATTTAAAATTTTTGCATCAATATTCATTAGGGAAATTGATCTGTAATTTTCTCTCTCTCTTTTGGCTTTTCTTGATTTAGGTATCAGCACCATATATGTGTCATAAGATGAATTTACTAGGACTCCTTCTCTGCCTGTTTTTTTTTTCCAAATAGTTTATATGGTATTGAAATTAATTGTTCTTTAAATGTTTGGTAGAATTCACTTGTAAATCCATCTGTCCCTTGAGATTTTTTTCTGAGGGAGTTCATTAGTGGCTTATTCATTTTTTTTTTTATAAAATGGAATTATTTTATTTCCTCTTCTGCTAATCTGGGCAATTTATGTATTTGTAAATATGAATCCATTTCACTTAGATTGTCAGATTTATTGGTATACAGTTGTGCAAAAAAGCTCCTAATTACTGCTTTAATTTCATCTTCATTGGTGATGAATTTACCTTTTCAAAATAAAATTACCCAAAAGTTTATTTATTTTATTTTTTCATAAAACCACTGATTAGTTTTATGTATTAGTTCATTTTTTTATTTTCAGTTTTATTAATACTTTTTGATTTTCAGAATTTCTAATTTGATGTTTAATTGGGAATTTTTAATTTGTTATTTTTCTAGCTTTTTTAATTGCATGCCCAATTCACTGATCTGCTTTTTTTCTTTATTTTATTCATGCAAGCATTTAAAGAAATAAAATTTCCCCTAAGTACTGCTTTGGATACATTCCATAAATTTTGGTATGTTGTCATTCTCTGATGAAATTATTGATTGTTTCTTTGATTTGTTGTTTGACCCACCCATTCTTTAGGATTAGATTATTTAGTTTCCAATTAATTTTTACTCTATCTTTTCATGGCCCCTTATTATGTGTAATTTTTTATTGCATCATGATCTGAAAAGGATGCATTTAATATTTCTGCATTTGAATTTATGCCTTAGTACATGGTCAGTTTTTGAGTAGGTACCATGTACCATTGAGAAAGAGAATGTCCCCATTCAATTTTCTCTAGAAGTGTATCATATCTAACTTTTCTGAAATTCTATTTACTGCTTCTCTTTCTTTCTTATTTTGTGGTTAGATTTATCTAGTTCTGAAAGGGGGAGGATGAGGTCCCCCACAAACTTAGTTTTTCTGTTCTCCATTTTAAAGATCATCGAAGGCAGAGCTATAATTATTCAAGGGCCACACCCAGAATAAAAAAAATATACTACACTAATAGAAAGTGGGGGAACGTGTCTCATCAATACAATAGGTGAAGGCACGAAGTGCGAAAGCAAACACAAAACAACAAAGCAGCAACCCAACGGTATAAAGGTATATCTATATATTGACTAGTCTTCATTGTACAGATGGAACACATCCCACAGATAGATTGAAAATTTCATGCAGTATGTTCCTTCTGTAACACTGCTTAAAAACATCAAGGAAAATTAACATCAATGAGATTATTTATGAGTGATGTAATTAAATAATCTAATATGCATTCCATGCAAATTATTATTTTATTTTTTTGCTCATGAAAATTAAAACCCACAGGCAGTCCACATAAAACTGCACTGTGGGCAGCATGCAGCCCACAGGCTGTATTTTGGACAGCCCTGATCTAAGGGTATAGTTAAGACACAAACTTCATCAGGGATGAGTTTTCACTGGGCCATTAGCACCTATGAGCTTTCTTGTTGTAAGGTTATCTCTGTGATACCTAGCACAAAGTGAGTTCAGGAACTTTGTCAAGGAATCATTACCAATATAAGAACAATGCCTTAACATATTATACAGGGTGTTCCTAAAGTCTGGACACATAGGCAAAAATGCATATTTTCAGGAAATGAAATGAATGAAATTTTCAACAACATTTAAATTAATTGGAATATTAACAAATAATATCTTCAATATGATTTTCATCATTTGTGATGCAAAGGTTGATGTACTTTTTAAGATGCACATGAACTCACAGTAACTCCATATTTCAGTCAGTTTTAGCACATTCTTTATGTGTTCAATCAAGTGTTCTGCATCTGTGATTTTCATTCAGTACACCATCTTCTTTTGCATACCCCAGAAAAAGAAGTCAAGGGCGATAAGGTCTGTTAATATTCCAATTAAATAAATAAACTGTTGTTGAAAATTTTTGCCACTGTGTCCAGACTTTAGGGACACCCTGTAAATAGAGATATTTACATCTTGTGTAGGGAGGCTTCTTAAACAAGGGTATCATCCTTATTCTAAATGGTTAAAAAGGAGACAATCATAATACCTCCTAATGGGTATGCTATTGACAATAAAAGGAACAATTATTAGTTCCATCCATACTATCACCATAACTGTCTCATGTTTTCTACTCATCATGCCCCTTTAATGAGACATAATTTTCTAAGTAGCCTGAAACAACTAAAATAGATACAACATGCAGTTCAATGAGTGACATGCAGAAAAAGATGTTATATTAGATAGTTATATGCTTTCATTTTTAAAGAGCTGAAGTAATAAATTTAGATCAGTGGCCATTAACCCTTTAGGCAGTCTGGTTAACTTATAGACCCTTTTTTGAAATAACGATTGTAAATGTATTAACATAAAATATATAATATTTCAAATGAAGCTAATCATATACTTAAATTATATATGCATATATACATATATAAACATATATGTGTGTGTTTATATATGTATATTTGTGTATATATATGTGTGTATGTATATACACATACACACACAAACACACAAAGAGATAGAGTGAGTTATAAAAAAAATTCTTTATTTTAAAGTTCATGGATTAAGAACCCTTGGTTTATATCCTTATATTCAGATATAGAAAATAATGTTTGGGTTTTTTTTAGAATATATTCCATACTGGAAAGGAAAGGAATGTCGTTTGAAGTTTCTGACGTGTAGTTAGAATCAAAAGTCCTAATACGCAAGACATTTAGCAGAAATGTTGCAGAAAATATTTCAAATTAATCAGAAATGTCATTAATGATTACTACTATATATATGATATATATATACACACATACATACATACACACATACATACATATATATACCTGTGTGTATGTATGCATGTAGGTGGTATAGTGGGCAGAGTGCAGAATCTGGAGTTAGGAAAACCTGAGTTTAAATCCAGCCTCAAGCTGTATACTTACAAGCTGTGTGACTCTGGGCGAGTCACTTAACCATGTCTGCCTCAGTTTCCTCAAGTGCAAAATGAGCTGGAAAAGGAAATAGCAAACCACTCCAATTTCTTTACCAAGAAAACCCCAAGTTGGGTCATGAAGAGTAAGATATGACATTTTTAAAACTAATAAACTAAAAGGCGAAGAAATAAAACTTTTTTAAAAAACCCAATTTTAAAATATCCAGCTTGCCTCCCTAGACATGTGTCTACCTTTATAAGTAAATAATTATTTTTAGAGACGGACAGTCAAAGAGACTTGGATTCAAATCTTGACTCTGACATAGACTAGCTATGATTCAGAGCAAGAAATCACTTAACATTTCTACCATTAAGTTTATTAGTTGGAGAAAAGTTGTTGAAAATATTGGAAGAGGGTGTTTCTTACATCATAGAAACTACAGGTCCACATAAAAATAGTCAATCTATGTGTGCAAAGGTCTCTATGTTTTAATACTGTGTTATTTCTTTATTTTATTTTCTACCCTTATAGTTATGAAAGAGAACAGATTATCCAACAATACCTTTCCCTTGGGCCACTGAAATTCTATGCTAATATAAAAATAAAATTATAGCATCTGCTGTTTGAGTGATGAAAACCTTCTACTCTTTTGGATTCTATACAATCCTGATATACCCCTGTCATCATTGTACTCAATTTCAGCCATATACATGGTTGCATAAAACCATTAGACTCACCTAATCATATTTGGCTTACAGCATTTACTGTGGGTCTAGTGATGTTTACTGACAGGTCCTCTCATTCCTTTTATGTTGCTTATTATATCAATAGTTTAGAAAATATAAGAATTTGCAAAAACCAGGTACTAAAGAATTTTCTTGAAAGTTTCCACGAAAACTAGATGAAATAAATTTAAAAAACAATACATTGATGTTATTTTCAGAGACTGATTTCCATTATTCCACCTGTATTTATTTACATTTTGGACAAATGGGACAATGCTGATTCCCCTTTTATTTAGTACACAGGTCACATTTTGCTGGGAAAGAAATTCTTGTAAGTGTTGTCACAATATATAAGAAGTTCAAAAGAATTTCAGAAGGAAATCTTAAATTTGTAAAAAAAAAATATTACCATTGAGCTTGCATTTATAAGTTACTTAAAAAAACTTAGCATATAGCTTTCAAAACATTTTTCATGAAGTCCAAAAAAAAGCAACAACAATAATTTTGCTCTCAATTCATGTGATTCAAGTATGAAACAAATATGCCTAATTGGTCACACATTTTTTTCCATTTATTGATGAAAATATTCATCATTTTTTTTCCCCTCAAAGAGAGCCATGCACTTTAGGGGGAAACTATAGCAGGCTACTGTGGAGGAAACGAATAGAACCCATATACTGTAAATTTGAAGAAAATATATCCCCCCAAAAAGCAGCCTTAGAGGTTAAAGAAAGGGAGTTGCAGGGTTGTGTTAGTAAACACAACCTCAGAATGTATTTTATGCAGCAAGATAAATCCACTGATTCTATTTTGAAAGAGGCCTCTACTTTTGGGGACCTCCTACTTCATGGATATTCTGAGGAGAATAACTGGGGACCTCTTTTATCTCCTGCCCCACCAAGATGGTCTGATGGAATTAATTACATGAAGACACTCCTATCAGAATAGACCTGATCTTTGTGAACTCTTCAAAACAACAATGTTAACAAGTTATAACCCCAAGATTAAGACTTTCTACTCTCCAAATCACTTGACATTCTGTCCTTTTTACTCAACCTCCCTAAATAAAAAAGTAGCTGTTCAGCTTCTCTTGATAGGTACCATTTGCCACTGAGGATGTTATATGTGCTTGTACCTCTCTCTGCCCTGTAGTGTGGCTGTCTGCCCAGCAATTGCCCACAGGCTGATGTCAACTGAATATTTTTATCTTCTAGTGTTTGCATATTCACTTGATCTCCACTCAAATGGATCAAGGTGAGAGGAATTAGTCTTCAGGAGAATCTTAAAATCTCTGGACTGAGGAATTCCTCAACATTACAACAGAGAATCTTAGCATTTTTTGCTCTATATTTATATTAGAACTGTCAACTAACTAGAATTTTTCCAGAACTTTCTTCATTTCTCAGTACCGTAAGTATTCTACCAATCATTCTGTCAGTATTCTAAGGGAATTTTTTGTTTTTAATTTCCCTTTATTTGGGCCTGAGGGCCATTCCTCCTGAAAATTTTGGTTAAGTGAAAGCTTGTCTTCTATTAATGTTCACCTTATCTGTCCAATATCTGACTCATGTAGAAGTCAAAGAGAAGCCAAAGTGGTTTAGTTATTTGTTAGCTCTCTTTGCTAACTGTTGAAGGAAAGCTTTCCCTGCCACTGAGTCTTCTTGGTTATCGTGGTGACATTTAAATTTTCTCCCTCAATCAACCTATTTGTTAACCTGCTAAATGTTAAACTTTAACCTGGCTTAGTTTACCTACATTTTGCTGGAGTTTGTTTCCTTAGGGAATATATGAGATTATGATTCTGTCTAACTAAGTTTCGTCCAACTTTTATGACCTTAGGGGCAATATGCTATTATGAATTTATCTTTTCTTTAACTTTTATGGTCCAAGAAGAATATCCAAGATTTCTATATGTAAAAGACTCACTTCTCTGACACTGACATAATTTTGCCTATAAGAAGGCTTCTGAATCCTAATAATTGTTCAGGTTTTCTCTGAGCCCTAAACCTATGCTTGAACATAGTAATAACACCTAGGATTTTACCTCTATGGTTTCTATGTTCTGGTAAGTATATTTGGGCAGCAGTTACCTATCTTATGAACTCAAAGAGGTGATTTTTTTTTTCCACAGCAGTATGATAAAACGTTTTATGAAAATACAACTTGCATCATTGGCTACCGTAACAAAATACAATAATCTCCTTTGAACTCACTTCATTGTTATTATATCATGATTGAACAAATTCTCCAGTGAGGTTGACATTTCCATTATTATAACATTATTAGTGGGAACTTGGAGTTGAACAGAAATGACTGTCAACTATCTTAAACAATAATCAACTCAAAAATAGAGGGCAAGCCTGCCAAAGTTGAAGGATAGAAGGGATGGATAATAGGTAAAATTTTACTAATAGAAAACTTTAAACATACTATTTTTATATTTAATAATAAATAAAATGATTATTCCATTTTGGTTTTGGCAAAAATTAATTTATCCTTCAGAGGAAGTGAGTCATCATTCTTGAATCTTTTGATTCAACATGATTCTATTTATATTCTTTTGAAAGTTATTTTTGGCATTTTTTATTTTGCTAGTTAAGTATTTTCCCTTGAGTCCATTTTCCACCATGTTAGTTAGAATTAGAATGTCCCCTGGAGTTTTTGTTACAAAATGCTGAAGAAATATAGAAATGAAATTGAAAACCAATAGAAAAAGAAAATATAAACATGACTGTGCTACTAATTCCATATTTTAGGAAGTTACATATAGGATAACCTAATGACTTATCATTTACCAAAATCCATATTGTAACATGCAATGCATACATATAGATTAAGATGTAGATTTTTGGTATTTAATGTCATTTTGTGGTAGTATATACAATCAATTTACATAGGAAGTAAGTGTCTGTTCATTTAACAGAGATGGACCATACATACACATTTATTGAGCCTTAAATCAAGGATGTTTTTTTGTTCATTTGTTTGTTTTGAGGGGTGAAGGCAGGGCAATTGGGGTTAAGTGACTTGCCCAAGGTCACACAGCTAGTAAGTGTGTCAAGTGTCTGAAGCCAGATTCGAACTCAGGTCCTCCTGACTCCAGGGACAGTGTTCTACTCACTGCACTACCTAGCAGCCCCAAATCAAGGATACTTTGATGTGACTGGCAAACTCATAGACAAATCCATGAACACTGAATCTCATGTTTTTTCATACTTTCTTAAAATATGACTTAACAGTAATAAGGAAAACAGAGTGCATGAGGGGAATATAAGGGCATTTCATGCACATCAATCTTATAGTAAACACATATTTTGGCTTATGAAATAAATAAATTTGCTTTATTACTCACTTATCAGAAATCCATATAAATTGTATCCTTCTCCATTTAATTCCCATCTTAAAAATAGAGTTATATTCCGCAGGGGAAGTCCTCATCCAAGATGAAAAAAATTAAATCACATTTAAGTATACAGTATTTTCCCCAAAGATATACTTAAAGAAAAGCAATAATCTCTTGAGAAAACTCTATGAAAATTTTAAAATAAACCACAAAATAGAAATACCAGATACTCAGAATCCTATGGGGAGAGTTTCATGTCAAAGATTCTCACTGTAGTTTCATTTTATTCCCAAGCGTGACCACTCTGCCCTCACTTTATATAGTCATGATTTAGGTCAAATTCTATGACTCAATCATGTGGATTTCACAAGTCTGCAAGTGTTCTCTTATCAAACTTTTATTTTTTTGAGTGACTAGATGGAGCTGTTAAAAGCTTCTAGCTGATTAGCTTTTGCTTCCTTTAGAAGTGGTCATGTAGAAAATATTCAAGGACTTTGTAACTCTTTGTAATCTTAATATTTAATTTTAACTCTTTTTTTCTTTATGTTGCTTCATAATGAATGAAACAATGAATATTCACATTATAAATGTACCAAGCAATTGCACTCAAAATATTTTCTTTCTTAATACATTATTGAGAAGACAACATGATATAGTGGATAGAGGACCCTCCTGGAAGTTAAAAAGACCTGAGTTCAAATCTTACTTCTGCTGCATACCTACTTTGTTTCTTTGAGGAATTGACAACCTTTCCATCCTTCAGGTAATCCTCAAAGATTCTAAGCTTAAAAAAGTACTAGCTAGCATTTCTAGAATGCTTTAAATTCTGTAAAACACTCTTTCATGTATTATCTCATTTATGCTTCACAAAGACCCTACATTAGGTGCATTGTACAGATGAGAAATCTGAGGTTAAGGCAGATTAAATGACCCATGGTCTCACAGCTAAGAAAATGTGGGTAGGATTTGAATTGAGGTCTTCCTCACTCCAAGTCCAATGCTCTCATTCAACTGTACCACCTGGTTGCCTATATGTCTATGCCAAATAGGCACTAGTGGAGGAAATTTCCTCATTAGGAGCTCCTTACACAAAGAAATCAAAAGTCTATCTTGCCTCCTTCCTCCCAAGTGAATTTTTAAAAACATGTTCTTGCCTATATGTTCAAAAAGATACATGAAATATAATTTTCTCTTTAGAATGATTCATTATGGGTTGAGAACAAAAAAGACTTTCATGAGGAAAAGAATATAGTGGTAATCAATCAATCATAAGCATAACTTTTTCTCTTGTTTACATCATTGTCTTCTCCACCCACCTGAAGTGATAGATACCATGACCCACCCTTGTCTACTGAAAAAGGACATTGCTAGGAATTTTAGGGAGGAGTACCATTGATTCATTGAGGGGAATAGTCCAGGAATGAATGGAATAGTGAAGTTGTTATTGTTTGTGTTCTTGTTGCATTTCTGGACACATTTGATCATATTTCTAAAGGTCTGAGTTGCAAAATAAAACTTACAAATCACTGATTCTATCTTTTGTGAAAAAAGAGGGCTGGCATTTATCATGAGGTCAACCAAATAAAGATTTTGAAAGTAAAACAAACAAAAGAAATTCATTTGACCTAATGATGGATTTATATAATGATCATGCATTTATCATAATTTCCCACTGAAATACAATTATCCTTATTTTCTTCTGACAAGGAGGGAAAATCAAGGTACTTGAATGATAGTTTAATATTATTTAAGCTTCTCCTCATGGCCTGAGAAGAGCTATAAACTCTAAGAATTACAACAATAACTTAAAGGGGTGAAAATGCCACATATTGGGGGGAAAATGAGTGGAGAATCTGAATAGTTAATCAGAGAAAAAACTAATGACATAATTCACAAATACTATAGTATCAGAGAACCTCAGGATAAAAATTGAGAAGAAGAGAATAATTGTACAATAACTTCAGAAGACTATGATGGAGTATGGAATGAATATAAGAACCGTGAAAGTGGTTTCAAAGCATAAAAAAATGGAAGGAAGGGATAAGGGGCAAAATATAAATGTAGTATAGAATAGAAGCTGGGGAGTTTAGAAAAGCAGCAAAGACCCTTGAAAAATAAAAAAAAAAGAGGAGTTAGATCTGAAAATGCAATGATATACCAAGAAGCATTAGAGCAAAATCAAAAGATAGCAAAAGTGAAAAAAATCACTTACTCAAGCAAGCATTTATACCTGCTATGTGCTTGGAACTGTGTTAGGCTCTAAGGAAAAAGATTAAAATGAAATAGTATAGGGAGGATTCATTATCAGTAACAACTAACTTAGAAAGCAGGCCTAAGAAACAATTTGAGGATTTTGAGCTCCTCAAAAACCAAGATTCAAAAAACTGCCTTAATACCATAGTATGTCAAATCATAAAACAAATTATCAAAAGTGTTAAGTGAAAGCAAAATGCAAATTAATAAAAACCACAGAGATAAATATGATTATCTAGTGCTTGTATTCAGAAAAGTAAGACTTTGAGTTAATTTTTTACCTTGTCTTGTTGTAATAAGAAATACTCTGGGGCAAGAGAAGAAGAGGGGAGAAAAGGACTTAATGCTCCTTATAATTTGACTAAAATAGAGAAGCAATCTCACAAACCTCACAGTATCTGGACTAAAAAAAAAGGTTAAATAAGAGATACAGGGAAAGAGAGAGAAAGAAAGAGAGATTCACAGGGTAAGAGACTGAGAGACAGAGACAGGCAGAAAGAGATAGACTCAGAAAAAGGGATACAGAATGAGTGAGACTATATTTACTAGAAATATATTAAATTAAACAGGACAGTAAATTGGGATAGGAAGGAGGAGAGATTTTTGAGTTTGGGGGATAGAGAGGAAATTACCATAACAAAAACCAACAGCAGATATCTATATCACTGATTTAAAAGAAAAACAAGGTAACAAGAACAAGTAATGAAGTTTTAAATTGACAAAGAAGTGGGAATGAATGAGGCTGGATGAGATTTTAACTGTTCCTATCTAGAGTAGATTTTACAAATTTTAAAAGAAATACCATAACAGAGTACCTTGTAAGGAACTTAATAATCATTACTATGAATGTGAATGGCATTAACTTACTCATAAAATGAATAAGGATGGCAGAAAGGCTTAGGAGGCTAACACAAAACCTTTGTAGTATGAAGTCAACTAAAAGCTTCAAAGACAAATAAAATTAAGAGTTGGAATAGAATGCATTATGGCTCAGTTGAGGTTTTTTGTTTTTTTTGTTATAAAGCAGGATTGATGATTATCTCAGAAAAAAACTCCATAAAATAGATATAGCTGAGAGAGACAAGGCAGGAAAATAGATTATCCTTAAAGATAGCAAAAGTAATGGGGAAAAGTAAGAAAGAAGGACTGGAATGGCTCCTAAGGAAAATCTAACAGAATAAGTGTAAGGTAATCAATGTTGGTGAAATATGTCTTTCCTCACAACTATATATTTTAAACCTATACACACAAAAACCAAAAACCTATTAGGAACTTCATTAATCATGGCAAAATTTACATTTTTATCACTGAGTAATAACTTCTAAACTATCATTTTCTTATCTTTCTGACATATTTTCTACTACATTTCTATATAGTAAACGTTCAAGAACACATTCATACTATGGAACTGTATTTTATTTGTGCTTTACATCCAACAAAAACATATGAGGGGCACAGGCCTTTTTTTGCTATAGAACTACTCTATCCATTCTAAAAAAGTTCTTGCAGCAGGCAGCTATGAGAACTTGAAAAGGAAAAAAAACTCCTAATAGACATCGCAAGAAATAAAAGCACTAACATAAGACTACAGCTCCCCCTGTCATATATAACATTCTCTTACTTTAGTTAATACGATCTTTTAACCCACATGGAAATAGCTGACTATTTTTTAGATGTAGAAATACAAAGGGAATCAACTTCAGCAGTTGCTCTGATTAGAAAAGAATTTATTTCCTTTATTTTGTGCTTTGGCTGAATCCTTAGGAGGTATGTCTGAAAAACTGGCTCCAGATGGTTCTTTAGGGGATCCTTCTAACAGTTTGTCTTTTGTCAACTTATTGTGGGAAGAATGCTTTCAAGGTAGTCCATCATGGTGATGTCAATATGAATGCTGAAACTTATAATATGTTCTAATATGCTGTATACATATCTTGACCTCAGTGGTAATGCCAGGAGTCACTGGGTTCCTGGCAAAGAGCTTGTAGTAAAATATTTATTACAACAAAAATGATGGGGGAAAAGTAAGTGCAGAAAAATTAGTATTTAAATTACATTCTTATTTGTCTTTAAGTCACATTATGGATGTTGATTATTAATAATGTTAGCATAAAGAAATATATTGAATGAAAAGAAACCTGAATCAAAGAATCTTAGCATCATAAGCAACCTCCAAGACCATCTAGACCTACCTTTAAATGAACAGGACTACTTTTCTACCACGTACCTAACCACTGGCTTGCCCATTGATTTTACATCCAGAATATTCCTCATTTCTCAAAACTCCTTTTTAATTCCATCACCACTTTAATTTGGTCTCTCATTATCTTTTTTCTTGTCTATTTTAACTGCCATTAATTAATGACCCAGACTTAATTTTCTCTCTTAAGAGTAATCCTTCTAATGACTAGTTCTCATCATCAGACTTACTAGTGTCAATTGGTTTGCCATTGTCTATCAAAGAAATTATAAAATCTTTCATATGCCATTTAAAAACCTCCATAATCTTGTTTCAATTTACCTTTTCAATCATACTTTATGGTACTCATAGGATAATCAATTTAGAACTGGAAGAAACCTTAGAGTTTATCCAAAATAACTCCATTTTATAGACTGATGTACAGATAGGATAAATGATTACTAGGGCTATTCAACTAGATTCTGAGTCTAGTGCATTATTCACTAAGCTACATTGCCTCCTGCTAATATATTTTCTGTTCTTTAGTCAAAATTGATAAGAAGCCAATGTGGCACAGTAGAAAATAGACTGACCTTGGAGTCAAAACATTTGCATTCAACATCCAGCCCTATACATTAATTCACTGTATGACTTTGAGCAAGCTATTTCTCGTGTGGGTCCAAGTTTTCTCATCTCTTGGTCCACTGTTAGCACAGGTTTGTGCCTATGCTAACAATGAATGTTTCTGTGGCTGTTCATAAATCTTAGTCTGTTCTCTCTTTTCTTCATGCACACCTTTCTCTGTACCTAGAAGGTTCTGCCTCCATTTTTATTTATTGACATAATATTTCTCCCTTTAAGGCTCACCTAAGTGCAATCCTCCATAGTTACTCCTGATTCCTTCAGTTAGAAATGACCAATCCCTCCTTGAATGTCTTGAAGTGGACTTAATATCTAACTTATAGTTATGCTTCTCATTACCTTACTACAATATAAGCTCTGTAAGCAATGAGACTATCATTTTTCATCTTTATATTTCTGAATACATTGTTTTGTACATAAGTGGAGCATAATAAAGTTTAGTTTTGTTACATTTTAAAGAAATTACTTTTCAACCTGCCTTTAGATCTTAATAAAAGAAACACATTAAAAACCCAAATGTATAATTTCTATTACCAAAATAATTTGTTTTATTTTAAACAATGTTTTTGTTTTTTTAGAATTCATTTCTTTACACTAATTTCTTCCCTCTCCTTTCTCTACTTTCATACCCCCATGTCTGAGATGATCATTTATAGAATCATAGGACTGAAGGTCTTTAGAGGCCTTTGAGTCCAACCCTTTCATTTTACAAATGAGGAGAGTAAGGCACTGAAAGGTGTCTAAAGTTGAATTTGCACTGAGGTCTTCCCAACTCCAAGTTTTGTGCCTTCTCTCCTCTACCAGGCTTCCTCCTTGTACTTTCCTTATATACTGTTTGTAGTATAACTTACGTAGTGGAGTTTATTTGAACATGTTAAAGTCACTCTTTGTTTCAAAAACCTAAATATGTTAATAAAATTAGTGACTGACACATAGAATACCTACCATAGAACATCAACCTTACAAAACTAAAAATTTATAAAATGAAGGGAGAATATTGGTTTTACTCCTCTAATTCTGTATGCACCTCCTGAGGTAAACTGTACCCTGGTATTTAAAATAACTCTTAAGGCTAATAATGTTTGGCATTTCTTTATAATATTATAGACATATGATTATATATTTACATACTTATAAATGATTATCTTTCATAAAAATACAATGTCCTGTATCTAGAACTCCCCATTGCTACCAATAAAGTGATTATTGAAATAGTTTGCATTATAACAAGTTGTAGCTAATGTGCACAGTTTATAAAACTAGACAAAGAATACATACACTAACTTTTCTCTGAATTAGTTTTTTTCCCATTTTTTTTTTCTTTTACTTTTACTTTGGTCTTACAATAAACAAGCCCTACAGAATCCTGAAATTAATCCATGCTTTGGGGCATGACAGATATTCAGCAGCAATCAGAACACCAATGAGCATTTGACCTCATCAATTCACTCAAGTTTCATCTACTTCCTATTGGTATTAATACAATTATAGGTGGATAATTGGAGAGATGTTTTGCTTTTACCTTTGCTTCAATCTGCTTAGTATCTGGATTCTGAAACAAAAATTTGATTTTGCTTTTGCCATCATCTGAAGAACCTTTAAGCTGAGAAAACTTGTACCTCCAAAGTACAGCCTGAAGGAAAACAAAAAACAAACAAACACATAAAAAAGATACAGGTCAATGAAATTAATATCAAGCTGCAGAGAACACTAAGAAACATTTTCTTTTTAAAAAAAAATATCATACAATATGAAAGGAAAGTAAGTCATTTCATCTTAATTTTAGAGTAACTCACATTTCATGGTAGCCAATGCATATAAATACAAGTATTTATCGTAATATCCCTCGGTTTCATGACCTTTGCAGTTGTTGCATTGGGCATACCCCCCCAGTTTACAAATGACTTAAAATTATAATCAGTCAGATATTAATAAATTATTTTTAAAGAGATAAACCTAACTTTAATAGGAGGTGTTATTTAAAAATGCAATCTGATGCAGCTGACTTAAAATGCTAAATAAGTCTCTAAGAAAAGTTGATGAGTAAGTAGAAAACACAAATTACTTATTAATTTGGTATCCAATATTAAAGTGACAATTTTTATTTTATAATGCTATAGCTTCCTGATAAAACTCAAAATTACAATTTAGGGCTTTTTAAAGAAGGTGATAGAAATGTTTTCTAGCAAAATAAAATATAAGATTATGTAGATTAAAAAAAAAAGAAATCACAGCATTCTTGTGCAGTAGGAATTCAGGAAGTATTGCTACTGACATTTCCCTATCATCATATAAATTCCTTAAAAGTGAAGTCCCCAGCTACAATTGGTCTGTGAAGTGTCAAGTGCTATGTGACTGGTCTAAAGATGATGGAAGGTAAGTTGTTAGTTTTTCAAGTGACAAAGCCAGAGCAGAGAAAGTTCCCTGTTCAGTCTACTAGTCATTGAATCCTCCTGCTTCAGAGGGACTAGCTGTAATACTTGGTGTTTCAGAATGCCCACAGATTGAAGAGTTCAAATAATAAAAATGACATACCTGAAGTGTCAATGATATGTTGGAAACTAGAGACGAAATGTAAGTGTAGAAGGAAAAATACAGACATACTAATGGGGCATCACTTGGTATTCCACTCCTCATTCATTCCCTCTGACTATGGACCAGCCACTGATGTGGAGAACAACAATAGCTCCAGACCCTTCAGGTATAGCTACTTCAGCTGCCATTGAAGAATAGGGCTGGCTGAACTTAGCTTGAAATGAAAACATGAGGGCAAAGGATACAAACACCACCATGGACCCTGATCAGCTATGACTTCTAGACAGAACCAGCTTTGAATAGAGCATAAATTAATAAATAATTTAATTTAATTTTCTGTTACTTTACTAACTCATTTGAGTTCTCCCTACAATGTCCAAAGAAAGTGGAGCAGGTGTATGCCAGATATAGACCTCATCCAGAGATAATTTCACTGTACAGCAATTTGTTTTAAGACATGATTGATAGTAGAAAACCATATTCTTGAAAATGATTAAATGCATTTTAATCTAATACAATATCTTCTATGACATATTTTACTTAATTTCTCCACAATATCGTTTTTACAATGTGTTGCAGCCCATTATACATGCAGTCTATGTTCCATAAGGCTTTCCATCAATCTCCTGGGGTTACTCATTTTCTTTGAGACTAGTAGTATTCTATGTCTCACAATTATTCAACAACCTTTGTACAATATTAATATTAGAAAGAAGGCAATTCATTTCAAGCAGAAGTTTAGAAGGACATTGAAGTTTCTCAAAGGTGAACAATCTATTTCACACCTCTTGATCTGTTTTAATTCCAACTCATTATCCATTTGCAATATCTGTCCAAGACCAAGACACACATACACACACTAATGGATGAGCTCTCTAGGTTGTTTAGGCATCCAAAAAAGTGCATGACCAAAAAAGACAGGCTTCTCAGCTGGCAACATATTGAGAATAAGGCATAACACCTTTGGTGTCCTTTCAGTTATGAGAGGTAGCTAGGTGGCACAGTACATAGAGCACAGGACTTAGAGTCAGAAAGACTTAAATCTAGCCTCAGATGTTTACTAGCTGTGTGACCTTTGGCAAGTCTGTCTCAGTTTTCTCATGTGTAAAATGGGCATAATAATAGCACCTACCTCCCAAGGTTATTATAAGGGAAAATGAGATAATATTTGTAAAGTCATTTGTAAACCTTAAAGCACTATTTAATTGCTAGGTGTTATTGTTATTGTTGCTAAAATGTAGGAAGCCTTTCCATCCTCCTCAGTACACTAGGTAGAGAGAAAATGTTCTACAGTGAATAGAATGCTAGATTTGCAGTCAGGAAAACATGGGCTCCAATTCTCTTTTAATCCCCGACTAGCTTATGAATCTGGGTAGGTCCCCTAAACTCCTTTGGATTTAATTTCCCCATCTGTAACATAAGTGGGTAAGGTGGTGGGGGGAGGGTTAGAGACTTAAACTTGATCACCTTTAAAGTCCCTTTCAGCTTTATGTCTTTGAACCTATAACTTAGGGTGGTATAGACAAAATTCACACAGAATAAATTGCAATCAGCATTTTGGAGAGAATATCCACATTTTTGAAATCACAGTTCCATTTGAGTAATTTAAAAATATTCAACAAAATAACAAAAGCATTATTCCTCCTGAGATTTTCTGAGACTTTAAATTCGACCAATTTCTCAAAGGCTCTAAGAACTTTCAATTACATTCTGTAATCACAAGGTACCAAAATTACTTTGAAAGCTCACTGCAGAGCCAATTCACTCCAACACAAGCAGATCTCCACCTGCTTCCCCCCTTTTCTAAAAAAGAAATCAGGAGGCACTTTTCATACTTGGTTACATTATAGAGTGAGGGTAGACAGGAAAGGGGAACAAAAAAAACCTACTACATATGCAGAGAAAAAAACAACAAACTCCACCAAATTCAATATGAGGGGGCAAGAGTGTATCATTTTTTAAAAAAGAAAGAAAATATATTTTGTCTGAACCATAATAATTTGTCCTTATATATAATATATAATATAATAATAATGTCCTTATTGGTACTGTTTAATACTCTACTAGTATGCTGTTGGTCTTTGAATGAGGGCATGGTGCTTGGCCTGACTCTCAAAAGCACATTATATAACATATGGTCCATTAAGTACTTGTTTAATAGTTATGAAAAATGTAATAGCTAGTCTTAGGTAAAGTATAAATTGCTACCAACTATGTTTTCTGAAGGTGAACAAAGCAATAATTTGATGGTTGACCAACCCAGAGCTCTAAGGAAAGTATTAAAAAACTTTTATTCCCCTTCCCTTTCCTCTCATCTCTAATGGCAAGAAGAATAAGCTTCCATGACATTTCAGAGAAAGTTTATTGGCTGTTGATGGCCACAAGATCTTTAAAAAACGAAAAGATTTACTAACTTACTTTAACTAGTTTGTCGTTCAGTCATGTCCACCTTTTCATGACTCCCTTTGGGGTTCTCTTGGCAAAGATAATGAAGAGGTTTGCCATGTCCTTCTCCAGCTCATTTTACAGATGTGGAAATTGAGGCAAACAAATTATTTGCCCAGAATCAAACATCTAGTAAATGTTTGAGGCCAGATTTTAACTCAGGTCTTTCTGACTCTAGGCCCTGACTCAATATATTGCTCCATCTAATTATTTACTATAAAATTGTAGGAGGAGGCAGCATCACATGAGAAAGCAAGCATAACACAGTGACTAGCTTATTATAAATATTCAGTAAATAGTTGTTAATTGCCTAGTTGTTCCTTAATAAAATCCTGGACTCAAAGTCAGATCAACCTGAATTCAAGTTCATCCTTTGACACATTATACTTGATTTTAGAATCAATATGGAGCCACTGGCCTTTATTGCATGCTTAGACTTGTACTTTATGAAAAGCATTTTGTTAGGTGTGTATAACCTGAGGACAGATAGGAGAAGGGAGAGAATTGAGGGAGAGATACCAATTAGAAGGCTATTGCAATAGTCCTTGCAAAAGATTATGAGGGCTTGAAACAAGGCAATGACTATGGAAATATTTAGAAGATGTTCATTGCAAAAGATGCCATAGAGATAGAAAGACAAAACTAAGCAATTGATTAGATATATACTTTGAAGGAGAATACAGAGTAGGGAATGATTATAAAACTGGGTAACTGGAAGGATGGTGATGCCTTTTACAGAAATAGGGAAGAGGAGTGGTTTTGATGGGAAAGAGAAACCGTCCAGTAATCACCCTCTCTTTGTACAGTCCCTTCTACATTATGATTTTCCCCATTATGGTTTCAATATATCTCTGGTTGGCATGAAAAATTTAATGGGAATTTTGGGGAGTTTTGTGGAAGCTATAGATGACATGAGAAGGCCAGCAAGACAACACAGAAAAAGTTTAGTAACTCAGAAATGCATAAAATATATGTATAGTATTGTATAATATCAACATATTTTATCTTTTAGTACCATAATAATTCAGAGTTCTTCTTTGGTATGGGTGGGGGGACAAATAATTTTCTGCAGATTTTCCAGATCATGGGGACACTGTGTCCCTAACCCCTGCAATGTGGAAGTGATAACTATATAAAGAAGCTTTACTGGTGAGAAGATAAGAAGTATGACCACACATCAGTGAGGAATCATTTTTATGCATGAATTGGACCAGATGGCTATTGAGGACTCTTCCATTTCTAATATTCTGTGATTCTCTGATTCTGGAATCACAGAAGCTATTTACTGCTTGATTTATAGATTTATACTAAATCATTCCTATAAAGAATCCAAGGAACCTGACATACCATCATAGCATCACTATTTCCTGATTAAAGTCAGTTTTTTCCCCTCTTTTTCTTAGGAGGCACATTTTTTAATCTATAAAATTCAGTGTTTTATAACTGTTTCCCAGCCCTGGAGCTTGAATGAGGTCTAAAGGAGGGCTGCTGTAGAATATTTAGAGTCTAGGAAAATAAATGTCTTAATGTATCCACATTCCTGCCTATAAGAACATCAAATTATCTGATTGACAATCCTTCAACAAGAATTATTGCTCCTGGTGTGCAAAAGCATGTTGTTTCTAAGAGGGAACCCAAGCCACAAATCTTTAAAAAATGAAAAATTTGATTAGCTATTTCAAATATCTAGTAACAAAAGAACCATTTGCCTGGTTTGTAAAATTGTCCAAGTTATCATATAGTTTTGGCAACATGTAGATTGAATCTAAATGGAATATTTCTAAGTAAAGATCAGAAGGAAACTAGAAAATAATTGGTACAGTTTTATTCTATTGATGCTCTAAAAAAATCTTACTTCCATTCAGCAATCGTTTCTTAAGTACCTGCTATGGGTCAAGAGAGAGGCAGTATGATTTAATATATACAGAGCTAGTTTTGGAGTCAGGATACCTGGGCTTATGTCCTAACTCTGACCCACCATCTCTGACTCATATTATCTGTGAGACCCTGGGAAAGTCACTTCTCAGGTCCTCAGGTATTATGGGACTATAGGGGGATTTAGGTGTTCAGGAAACACTAGTACCTCTGGTGTGAGGGCTGCTGAGTCCCTTTTAGGGCTGCTTGACACCTTTGATGTCTAACCAGGCACCCAACTCTCACCTGTGGCTACAAGAAGTTGTATCATGCATCATGACCACACCCCAGGTTAATCTTTTCAGCAGACAGTCTAAACTAGGTTGAGAAGAACCATTGACCTATAAATTACTGAACAGTTACTGATCTTTGCTAGAGAAACTTTTCTTAATTTAGAGTTCTTCATAACAACAAAAACACAGGGCCAGAATATCAGTCCTTCGACCCCATTCTAACCCTCTAAATACCACACACACACACACACACACACAGTCACACACACACACATATACACACACGTCTTTTTATGTGCAAATACTCCATTCTTATATGGAAGACATTTTCTCCATTAGCTCAAAGGCAATATGATACATTATAAAGTTCATTAGATCTAGAGCCAAGTGATCTAGGTTCCACCTCTGATGATTCTTAGCCATGTAATATTAGGCAAGTCACTTAAAATACCTGGGTCTAAGTTTTGTTGGCTATAAAATAATGATCTGGTACTAGATGTCTTACCTTGGAAGTTCCTTCTAGTTCTGGTTCTAAGTACCTATGATCCTGTGAATACTTTGCACAAAGTTCCCCTTGTGGAAGTGCAAATTAAAACATTTCTAAGGTACCACCTTATACATATCAGATTATCTAACATGAAAGAAAAGGAAAATGTCAAATGCTGGAGGGTATTTGGCAAAATAGGTAGACTAATGCAATATTGGTGGGCTTGTGAACTGGTCTAGCAATTCTGAAAAACAATTTGTAACTATGCCCAAGCGGCTAAAAAATTGTGCATAAAACCAGCAGTATCACTATTATGTCCATATCACAAATAGATTGAATTAAAAGGAAAAGGGCCTATATGTACAAAAATATTTAAAGCATCTCTTTTCATGTTGACAAAGAATTGGAAATTGAGTGAATGTCCGCCAGTTGGAAGATAACTAAACAAGTTGAGGTCTATAATTGTGATAGAATACTATTGTGCTATAAGAAATGACGAAGGAGAAGGATTCTGGGAAGATGGCAGAGTAGATCAGAAAATTCCAAGTCCTCAAGATCTTGCTCCACAAAAAGAGATAAAATAGCACTTTAGGGTGAACAAAGTGAAGGTAAATAAGAATAGGGGCACAACAGGGGTCTTTCTGGGACAATTGGAGGAGATCTGAAGAAAAGTCCCAGGATGAAGTTTGGTCCCTGTGAAGAGTAAACACCTTCAGGGTAAGGTTCATGTTAACTACCAGGGGAAGCCCCTTAAAGAAGTGGCAAGTCCTGAGGATAACTGCTTTAAGAGGCCACCTCAGCCCCAGCCACAGGAACTTTTACCCCCAGGAGAGTGAGGGGAGTTGAGTGTCTGAGCCTGGAAAGATCAAGGGAACCTCTTCTAACAAGGATTGCCAGACTCAGCTGTGCTGCAGGGAGCGGTGAGGGTAAAAAGAAACCAGCCCATGCAGGTGAGTGCAGAAGCAGTGGGGTAGAAGGCCTCTGGCTGCAGGCACTTACAGGAGGCTGGAGGTTTGGCTAGACTAGAGGGGAGAACTGAATATCTGGTACAAGAGACCTATCCTTCATACCCTAGGGCTACAGATGATTACAAAAATTAAGAAAGTTATTATTGGAATAGAGAAGACCAGAGTTAATCTTCAGAGGAGGATATTGAAGTAAAGAAACCCTCTTCTACACCCAAGAGTAATGTCAAATGGTCACCTGCCCAAAAAGAATTCAAAGAAGAACCTAAAAAGACTTTAAAAGTCAAATGAGGAATACAGGGAAAAGAAATAAGAATAATCTAAGAAAAACAAGAAGATTATGAAAAGGAAGTCAACCAATTAGAAAAGGAGATCCAGAATCTTGAGGAAGAAAATGACACCTTGAAAATTAGAATTGGGCAAGGTAAAGCCAGTGCTGTTATAAGATCAAGAAATAATTAAACAAAATATGAAGAATAAAAAAATAGAAGAGAAAGTGAAACATCTTATAAGAAAAACAACTGATCTGGAGAACAGATCAAGAAAAGAAAACATAAGAATAATCAGACTACCTGAAAGTTATGATCAAAAGAAGAATCTCAATACAATAATACAAGAAATAATTAAAGAAAATTGTTCTGAAAGCATTAGAACAAGGCGGGGGAGGGGGGCAGTAGAAATAGAAAAAAAATTCTTCAAACACTACTTGAAAGAGATACCACGAGGAAAACTCATAGGAATATTAAAGTCAAATTCTGAAAACCCCAGATCAAGGATAAAATCTTAAAAGAAACAAAAAAAAATCAATTTACATATGATGGTGCCACAATTAGAATCACAGAAGACCTAGCAGCAGAGACACTAAAGGACTACAGGTCTTGGAACACTATATATTGAAGAGCAAACAACTGGGGCTCTGGTCAAAAATATCACACCTAGCAAAATTAAGCATAATCCTGTACAACAACAACAAAAAAATGGATATTTGATCAACTGTCAGACTTTCAAGACTTTATTAAAAACAAACAAACAAACAAACCTGAACTTAATAGAAGATTTGACATACAAGATCCAAGAGAAACATAAGGTACATACCTAAGACTGATTACAAGGGATTTAATAAGGACAGACCATTTACTTTTTATATATATAAAATGTATATATGTCTAAGATTGTCATTAGTAATTGGGTAGTTTGTAAGAAATATTGGGTTAGACCTGACTATGATATAACTTTAAAAAATAAAACCATTTAGGAACAGCTAAAAACAGTAATTATTTTATACAAATGAGGTACAAGAGGAAGAATCAATGCAGAGGAATTGGATGGAGGAGGGGGGCTGGTAGTTCTGGTAACCAACTTTCATCAGGAATGTGCTCAAGAGTGAACAATACATATGTATCTAAAAGAGTATAAAGGTCTTCTAAATTCAGAAGAAATAAAATGGTAAGGGGATGGGGAGGGCAGAAAGGAAAGGGGAGGGATTTCTAGAGGGAAGAATGAGGGAATAGGTTAAAGAGGGGTATAGAATGGTTCTTAGATCAATGGGAATAGGAGCATAAGGGAGAGAAACTCTAGAGGGAAAGGTGAGGGAATAGGTTTTAGGGGGCTACAGAAGTGTGTTTAGATTTATGGGAATGGGAGGACAGGGGAGAGATACTGGGAGTGGAGTAGGCTAAGCAATAGGAGGGCAAGGTAGTGAGCAGAAGTAAAGTAGAGGAGTCAGGAGGGATAGGAAACAAAAGATATGCACAAACAAAAACCAAGATCAGGAGTAGAATTTGTTAGGGAAAATATATGTCTATATATGTATGAATTTATATAGTAACATATCCACACTTGATTGTAGCCTTCTGGCGGGGGGGGGGGGGAGGAGGCAAAAAAATAAATTATTGCTTTTTGTATTTAAAAAGAAATGTAAAGGGAATAGTTTCAGAAAAACCTGGGAAGACATATATGAACTGATGCAAAGGGAGGTGAGGAGAAACAGGAGAATATTTAACACAGTAAGAACAATGATACAATGATGATCAACTATGAAAGACTTAGCTACTCTGATCAATATAATGATCTATGAAGATTTCTGAGGACTCATGATGAAAAATGCTATCCACTTCCAGAGAGAGAACTGATGAACTATGAGTGCAGATTGAAGCATATTTTTGTCACTTTATTTACTTTTCTTGCTTTTTTTTGTAACATCACTAATATCGACATATGTTTTGCATGATTTCACATGTATAATGGTTATCATATTGCTTGAATTCTCAATGGGTGGGGAGAAAGAGGTTGAGGGAAAAGAGAATTTGGAACTCAAAAAATTTTTAAAAGGATGTTAAAAATAAATTAAAATAATTTGAAACAAAGCGAAGTTTCCTCACGATGCTTTTGTCTTGTGAAATGATAACTTGCCACTGTAAGAGACAGTTTTCTATTCTGTTTCATGTGAGGTAAAGCAAGAGAAAGATAATTACTGTTATATTAGAATGATACCAATTTTAAAGAAAGACAAATATACCTACCTGTATCATTTATAGGTGCATATGAATAATGAGAATGTTACACAATACTAAATTCTTGTCAGGTGTATATTCTCTCCTTTAAATCTGAAGTGGGTTTTACAGTCCTGGGATTCCCCTGCAATGTCAGGATGCTGCTCTGTTTCAGTACCTGAGAGAATTAGAGTAGATTTCCCCTACATGTGTGCAAGGAAAAACTTCCTACCCATTGGAACAATCCCAAAGTAGAATGGACTATCTTGGGAGGTAGTGGCATTTCTCTTCAAAGGCAGTCATGCAAAGTTTGGATGACCACTTGTTCCATATGCTGTACAGGCAATTCTTTCTTCAGTTACAGATTACTCTGGATGTCCACTGAGCTCCCTTTCAGCTCTGAAATTCTGTAATTCTGTTTTCTTCTTGAAATAATTGAGGACGTCAGAAAATAATTTGACATATTATTTAGGAACTTAAATTACAGTGCTTATTCCTATATTTACAGCAAATGTTCCAGTAAAAGAAATGTCATTTTTATTTGAAATGGTCAGAGAACAAAGAAAACATCTCCACACACACACACACACACACACACACACACACACGCACACACATACACACACACACACACACACACACACACACAAAGTTTTTTATTTAACTGCTATTTAACTGATAGAGGGTAGTGGGGGGGGGAGAGAGAGAGAGAGAGAGAGAGAGAGAGAGAGAGAGAGAGAGAGAGAGAGAGAGAGAGAGAGAGAGAGAGAGAGAGAGAGAGAGAAAGAGACAGACAGAGAGGGTGAAAGAGAGTTCTGAATATTCACATTAGAAACACCCCTAAAGATTGACTGCTGACTATGATTCAAATAAAAGAGAAATGCACACCATGAATGGATTTGGGGACTTAAAAATCTAATACCATGTAAGTAAATGTATAAATTTTTAAAAGTCAGGAGGAAACTGATGTGCCCTCTACTACTTCTCAATATAAGAAAGTTTTTCTGAACAATTAAAGTTGTCCAAAACCTGAAATTGGCTTTTCTGTCAAGTAGTGAGCTACCTATTGCTGGAAGTGCTCACGAATAAACTTTATAACCAGCAGTCAAGCATATTTTAAATTTATACACATAACTAAATTTAATGATTTCTGAGGTCTCTTCTACCTCTTAGATTTTAGGATACTGTATTCTTTTGAAATCTTATCTGTCTGTTGGTAGACAATACACACACATATGTACACATGTGTGTATACGTATACATGTGTGTATACACACACATATACACACTCATAGCAATTACAAGTGGTGTCTCAAACTTCCCCACAGATCTACTCTCCCACTTAGATAAAACAAAAACAAAACAATATACACCTATACTGTAGGCTGGTCAAATTATATATTAAACCTGAATAAGGGGAAACATCATATAAAAATTATACAATCAACATTGGTCTAGCCTACTAGTGGCATTAATCAAACAGAACCCTTGAAGTTCATAAAGAACTTTTCCCTCAAATTTATAGCTCCATAGGCTACATCATGTGTTCTTCAGCCTGCTTTTCCTTAATCATCATTAACATAAAACATGCCAGACCTCCTAGAAATAATTACGTCTCAGAGGAGTCAGAATATGGCCTTTTCTTTCTTCACTGAATGAGTTTAAACCTGTGTAGAATAGAAGCAATGTGGCATAGTGGTTAGGGAACCAGCCTTAAAGGTAGTAGACCCTGGGTTCAAGGTCTTCTTCTGACTCATACTCCTGGTGTATCATAGGGTAAATCAGACTCTGAGATTATAAATTGTAGAGAAGGTGCTGATCCACTGTAGAAAGAGTTCCCTCCCCGGGTGTTCTTTATGCCAATGAAGTCCCAATTGTTTAGTTATTTTTCAGTCATATTATACTGTTTGTGGCCCCATTTGAGGTTTTCTTGGCAAAGATACTGGAGTGGTTTGCCATTTCCTTCTTCAGCTCACTTTACAAATAATGAAACTGAGGCAAACAGGGTTAAGCGACTTGACCAGGGTTACAGAGTTAGTGTCTGAGGTCAGATTTGAACTTAGAAAGATGAGTCTCCCTGATTCCAGGCCCAGAAATTTATCCACTACACCACCTAGCTGCCCCATAATTCCAGACCCTATCTTCCTACATTAGGCTCTCAATCAAGCCACTTCTGCTTTACTCCATATTTATTTTTCTTATACATGTTGAGTAATTAATTGCTTATATATTTTGAATTTATTTATTCATTCATGACACATTGTTCCTGGAAGATAACCATATGAAGCAAATATCACCAAAGTGATTACTCTAAAGAAATTATATTTAATTTTTAGTTCCCAGTGGAAGGCAGCTAATGTACTTTAAAAGTGATTGACAAGTTCTCAACTCTTCTCTCTTCATTAACATTTCCTTCCAAGTTGTCTCCTAATTTAGAATGTAGACTCCTTGCAGTAAAGAAATATTTTTGTATTTTCTTTGTACCCTAGCATATACACATCTACTACATGTTTACTAAATGATTATTTGATTGATTATAAAAATATCTTTTATGAATCAACTTAATATTCTGCTATCAATGTAAACATTTTTTTCTTTATATTAATTCTCTATATACTTGCATACACCTTTATGCAATCATGTCTCTCCCATTAGAATGTAAACTTCTTTTGACAAGGGATAGCTTCATTTATTGTTGTTGAATCCCCAGTTCTTAGCGATGAGGGTTTGGGGTGAGAGGTGCTCGACACCCCAAAGTACCGAAACACTGGGTCCTGCCGAAAGAATTCGACTCAAGCTTTCTCAGCCAAGGGAAAAGCTAAAGTTTATTAAGAGTTAGCCAAATAGGCCTTCCCCAAGACATCCCACCCCCTGCAATGCCTGTAAGGAAAGCGGGCCAGACCAATCTGAGCTAGATTGGATCTGACCACCTTCATGGAGGCAAGATGGAGATTATATACACAAAGGTTGTGGGAGGGATTGAGGGGTAGTCTGGGGTGGCCAGAGGAGGGGTCTAGGGAAGGACTTAAGGAGGAGTCTAAGGAGGAGCCTGAAAGGACTGGGATTAGGTCAGACTCCCGGGTAGGGGAAATAGCTGAAGGCTATATGGAAATGACAACCCATAAAGGGCTGGGGTAGGGGAGCTAGGGTATAGATATTTTGATCAGGTTTAAGGATGGGAAATAGGATTAAGGGCGGGAGGTCATTGGGAAGACAAGATTAAGGGTGGGAAACAGCTGGACAATAGAGGACTGGGCAAGGTAGGCATTTGGGCTTAATGGTTATAGCCTCAGGCCAAGGCCAGGTAGAGTGGGAAGATTCAAGGAGAGTTCAAGGGTTCAAGGGGTTCCCAGAGACTGTGCCCTCATCATTAGCACAGTGCCTGCCACATGGGAAGCAATTAATAAATACTTGCCGAATTGGTTGATAAATTGAAGAAAGTATTCTCTCTGTTCAGATTTTCAGTGCAAATTAAACCTAAGGTGATACCATCTATAGTAATTCAATTCACACCTAGATAAAATTTAAGTGAGCCATATTGATGTGGATATAAACAATACCCTAGGGATTTAGAAGAATATTAAGGGTTGCTTTTCCAGTACTTTGTGAGGCCCCTCCTGGGGTGGGGGGTGGGGGGGCGTCACATCCTGTAGTTTGAAAGCATCCTAAAGTCCTTTTCCCTTTCTTAAAAAAGGCTTACAATTTATCCTGATGTTAAAAGGAATAATCACTAAACTTTCATGAAGTAAATTAGCTGGAAACTTAAATACAGGAATTTATCAAGACCAAGTTGGTGTAAAATGTCTTTTAAGTATCGCAAATCCCCAAAGTACCATAAAACCAAAATTCCTCAATCATCACATATTCCTAAGCACCATCCTCCTCTAGTCAAAAAGGTGTTCATCTTGGGGAGGGGGTTTATTTAGTGTTTATAAGCCAAGAACATATCCATTTTAGCTAGTCATCACAATAACAAAGTTTACCAGGCCTTTAAAAATCTACTCAGTAGGAATTACACAACACAGAAGACTTTGCATAGGTTTGATAAAAATTTACGACTAGATGGTTCCAAAAATCCTTGTTATAGTTAATAACCTTATAATCTGACAATGCAATTCTTAATCTAATAACATCTAGATTATAAGAGAAATTGCTTTTCTAACAACACAAGTCATACAACTGTTAACCAAATTACACAATACAGGAAAATTTTGAAATATAACCATACCATAAGCAATCACCATGTATTTAAAATTTGAAACAGAACCAATTAATTACCAATCAGGTGTCCTTAATTTAATTGGATGAGCAAATCAAATCTGGATTCATAATCACTGATAGTAACATTTTAATTTCTAAGGCCCAACACTATTATCACTTTAAAAGAAAAGATTATCATCCATAAATTCACATTTTTTTTTGAAGACACATGGTGACAATTCCTAGCTCCAAATAATCTTTTACTTCCTTAAAGAGCTGGAGTTCCCTGTTTCTTTTGTCTTTGAGACTTGCTGGATAAAGAGCTGCCCTAAGCACTCTCATCCTCCAGGGAATTTTGAGCTGCATGTACTAGAAAATGCTGAAAACATTTTAAGTGAAAAACAGGGCACAGGCACCCCAAAACCTGGGTGCATGGACCCCCAAAGAAAACCAGACATACAGCCCCACCTACCTACCTCCCCCAACATCCCATGGGGGAGGGGAACAGGCAGATCAAGGTTTTCTTTTTCTTTAAGTTTTGGAGACCAAATTTCTTACTAAGCTTGTCTCGTTTAGAAATGCCCTTCACAAATCACTTTTCTAGATAATATTGAGGCCAGGCTATGTTACAATGGAACACTAGACACTTTTCCTTAAGATCTCCTCCCCCAAATTTCCCATGCTAGTAGTCTCCTAGCAACCTCTCCCTCTAGTCTCAGTATCCCAAGACAGAGGGGAGAAAAAAATGTGACCAACCCCAGCACAAGGGCATCCCCTTATATATAGTTCAACAGTGCAACTGACCACCTAGAAGTCAGTGGAGCTTCAGATGCAGCTGGCATTGTCTGGGCACTCCAGCGGCTCTCAGACAGGGAGATAGTAGGAGCAGAAAGGTCTGGGGAAGAGAACAAAGAAAAGGGCACTTACCTCGTATTCCGGTGGCTATGATGAGGGTACAGTCTCTGAGAACCCCTTGAACCCTTGAACTCTCCTTGAATCTTCCCACTCAACCTGGCCTTGGCCTGAGGCTATAACCATTAAGCCCAAATGCCTACCTTGCCCAGTCCTCTATTGTCCAGCTGTTTCCCACCCTTAATCCTGTTTCCCATCCTTAATCCTGATCAAAATATCTATACCCTAGCTCTGTTACCCTAGCCCTTTATGGTCTGTCATTTCCATATAGCCTTCAACTATTTCCACCACCCTGGAGTCTGACCTCATCCCAGTCCCTTCAGGCTCCTCCTTAGACTCCTCCTTGGATCCCTCCTTTAGACCCCTCCTCTGGTCACCCCAGACCACCCCTCAATCCCTCCCACAACCTTTGTGTATATAATCTCCATCTTGCCTCCATGAAGGTGGTCAGATCCAATCTAGCTCAGGTTGGTCTGGCCCGCTTTCCTTACAGGCACGGCAGGGGGTGGGATGTCTTGGGGAAGGCCTATTTGGCTAACTCTTAATAAACTTTAGCTTTTCCCTTGGCTGAGAAAGCTTGAGTCGAATTCTTTCGGCAGGACCCAGTGTGTTGGTACGTTGGGGTGTCGAGCACCTCTCACCCCAAACCCTCATCAGCTAGGAGAAAGTCAAAAGAGTTCCATTTATATTTTGGCTCCTGGATTCTACACCATGTTTGTGTTGAGGTTAGAGTAAGGAGAGTGGTTTGGGTATGAAAGAATTCTCTTCGACTTCTCTTTTAGCCATTGGGAGCTTTGTGAAAAGCACACAGACTTTTTATTGTAGCCATGGGGCTGAGTAAAAGGTAGTGATATTTTGGGAGGCTTATATAGAAAGAAAGCTATCTGTTCAAGGATGAGGATGTAATTTGGGAGTCTTATGGTAGTTAAAGATTAAGGACAAGATAAGGGAGAAAGGGGAAATTTATGACAGGATTATGGAGACAAGGAATTTTATGCTACAGGACGGGGAGGAGGACACTGGTTAAGGATTAAGGATAGGGAAGGGGGAACAAAGGTTAAATCGAAATCAAGAACAATGGGGTCACAGGATAAGAGAGATAAAAGCAATTCTTTTGGTACAAATTAAGGAGAAGTTTTATGGTATTTCAAGATAAGGGGAAAAGGACTTTAGTAGGTGCTCAAATTACAGGATGAGGAACAGAATGAGCATTCCCTCTCAGTAAGGGTCTCACAAGGTACTGGAAAAACAATCCTTACTGTTCTTCTTAATCCCTAGGGTATCATTTATATCCATATCCATATCATTGAATATTTTATTAATATTTGTGTGAGATAAATAAAATGTGAAGACTTCACAGGGAAGATAAGTATACATATATATCTATATCTATACTAAGAAATGTTTAAAAATCAAGAAATAGGGATATAGGAAAGTGGAAAAATTCTGAGGCCATGAGAGTTTGATGGCTCAGCCTCTGGGAAAGTTTACCCTGAAACTTTTTGTTCTTTCTTCTGGTTCTGGTTTAAAGATTTGCTCAGTAATAGAGTTGCTGTGACCTGCTTTCATTTACTGTAAAAGTACCATAAAAGAAAGAAGAGGTCTCCCCCTCCCCTTATCCCATTCTCCCTCTTTAGATTTATAGATGCCACCTCAGTTGTAATCATTAACTAAGGGAATGGGAATTGGAGTTTCTATGCCTCGATTTCCCAGTTCTTTGTCTAGCTTTCGTGCTCAGATTGTAAGCCCACCTCCCAGCCAGTGGTGAGAAGGGTCAGAGGTGGGTGGGAATTCTCTTGTGTTAGGTACAATTATTGATGCCTTGCCTCTTGTATTTTGCCTCCTTTGCTAGATCTGTTCTGGCAGAGGATGCCCTATTCTTGAGAATTGAATAAAATTTACTTCTGTTCCCACCCTGAGATGGCTTCTTATTATAAATTAACTTTTTAATTGGTGAGGGTCTTTCATCCCACACAATATTTTTCATTAGTTTAAGAAAATACAACCGCCTCACCCCAAAGCAATTTCATCTGACTGAAATATGGAACCAACCCATCGAAGAGTCTCTCATTATTTTTCTTATGAGAAACACAAGCATTTTAAATTCAATTTCCGTATTAGCTACATAGAAAGCTCAATGAGGAATAAAATCAATTCTATTTTACTGCTAGAGTGTACTTGGAGGTTAGAAAAAAAAAACTTTTAATTTTATAAAGAGTATATAATTTCTTTTTTAGAAACAAAATTAAAAGCTGTAGCAATGATCGCAACTATTTTTCTTAGCACAATAGAATGACTGTACTGGATGAAAAAAATTTAATTTTGTTTCTAATTACTATATCTATATGAATACTTTAAAAATACTTCACAATTCAAATACCTGGTAAAATTTTACTCTACAATCATTTTAATTAAGCTTTGTCCCCTACCATCAATACAATTGACCACTTAACCTTTCATTGTTCTTACTCCCCTCCCCCCAATCCTTAACCTCCAGTTACCCACTTTCTTACTACTCCTAAGCTATTGTGTCTCAAAAAAAAAAAACAAAGCAAACAAAGAAAAACCACAGAAATAAGTAGTCATTAAGTAGTTACTAAAGGCAACAGAATGTATTACCATTGGGGATGCAAAAGGCAAAAACAAAATATTCCCTGCCCTGCTCTTAGGAATAGTACTTTCTGTTGGAGGAAAACAATATGTGAACAGAAAAATAATAGAAGGACATAAATGAACGGGGGATCAGAAAAGGTTTCCTGGAGGAGGTGGTACACATATTGAGTATTATAAAGAAGGCAAGGAAAAACAAGGCAGGGAAGGGTGCTGAAAAAATTGAGAAAGAGGAACTGAAGAGTTTTCCTGCTTAAGCAAATGCACCAGGTTAGAAATGAAATACTGATCTCAGGGAGGGAAATTAAAACTTATTTTTTTTTTATTTTTGCCATTCATTTTTTTAAATTTTGGTTTTCCAAATTCTCTTCTTCCTTCCTGCCCCTCCCCTAACCATTGAGAAGACAAGCAATATGATCTCAATGGTACATGTGAAGTCATGTCAAATATATTTGCATATTAGCTATGTTGTAAAAGAAATAAATAAAAAAGCAAGAAACATAAAGAAAGTAGAGAAAGTAAACTTCAATCTGCCCTCAGAGTTCCTCATGTCTTTTTCTGGAGGTGGAAAGTATTTGTCATCATGGATCCTTTGGAATTGTCTTGGATCAAAATATTGATCAGAGTAGCTAAATCTTTGAAAATTCAAGATCATTAATTATGATACTGCTGTTACTATGTATGATGTTCTTCAGGAAACAAATGTTGAAAAATTTTAAGACAGAGCTGTGAGTGTTCTACCAGAGAATTGTGATGAAACTTAGTTATTTCAAGGTGGTGTTTATTACAATCTAATAGCTTTCTCCTTGAAATGGCTTATATGGAATATATAGCTTTATACGGAATCTTGACCAAGGCTTTTTTGATTAATTCCTTATAGAAAAAGAGCACTTTTGCAAGTTTGGTCAGGTGTAGCCTGACAAGATGCTGCAGTCCTTTGCAACTTTTTAATAGCATACAACATTGGAGGATGACAGAAACTGGTCCTTTTAAGTGATAACCTTCCAGACACTATGCATGTAGCATGGTCAAGAGTATGATGGCCTTTTGAAGCAGAATCATAGATATTTAGAATTGCATCATCTGATGCAAATACTTCATTTTAAACATGAGGGAGATGAGGCCAGAGAGGCTATTTCCCCAAAGTTACCAGCTTGTTAGAGGCAGAACTCAAACTGGAATCAAGGCTTCCTGGCTCACAGTCCAGTTTTCTTTTCATGATTGATGAGATAGAAAAGAGTGCTTGAGGCAGATGGAGCAAGCAGAACATGGGGTAAGAGATAAGACCAGGATGTCACCAGCCAGAAAAGTGATCAAAGAAGACAATGACCACTACTTTTCTGAAAGATTTCTCCTCCCTAGTGGTTGAGTGGGGAAATGATGTAGATACAAGGGTGCCCTAAAAGTTAAGAGTTGTTTTTCCAGTACTTTGTGAAGCCCCTAACCGGAAGGAGCCCTGAAGTCCTTTCCCCCTTATCCTGAACCTGTATCAAAAGAATTGCTTTTGCCTCCCTTATCCTATGTTCCCTGGGTCCTTTATTTTTTAAACTGTATCCTCCTACTCAGTCCTTAAGTCCTTAACCCATAAAGAATTCCCTTTGTCTCCCTCATCCAATGTCATCCTATGCTGTCTTTAAACTTTAAACCCCACAAAACCTGTAACACTGCATCATCATTCTCAAACCTCTATGTAAACATGACTGCCTGCATTGGTAAGCAAAATGGGCTCTTAGCACTTAGTTCAACCAAGTCCCCTTGAAGAGTTTGGCCTTTGTTTCCTTGATTAGATTTGGGTGTCCTTGGTGCCTCCTTGCCTCAGGGGAGGGCTTAGTTTACACATGAGTTTGAGTGACATGTTTGGGACATCAAAGGCTTTTAGACCACATGGGTTCAAGTCGCCTCTTTGTGATGATTCTAGGTCACGTGAGTGAGTCGCATGTGTGACTCACCCTTGACCCTGAAAAAGATATAAAACCAGGGATTGGCTTTCTCTTTTTTGGAGCTCTTACTCACAGCAGTGGTAGCGAAAGTGACTCTGGGCCAGCCCTCCTTATGAGCTCCTGGGCTGAGCCTAGATGTTGGTAACTATGAATCTGTATTTTGTCTGTCTGTCAATGTTTGTAATTTGTTTAGGGCTCTCACTCTTGGTGGCAGTGGAGATTCTGGACAGCTGTAGCTAAGAGCCCTCCAGCTCATAAATCCAGATGTTGGGACTTTGTTAAACTCTGGTAACTATGTATTGGGATTTGAATCAGACAAGGTCTGTCTGTCGATGTTTGTAATTTGTATTTGCTCCGAAGTTCAGGGTGCTGGCCTTTTCCCCTGAACTAAGTGAATGGTATTTGCATGCCGAATTAAAGTAAACTTGTCAATCCCTTAACGATGCTTTCCTTGCTAAAGCAGATCAAAAGAACCTGCGCTTTTGCAGCATGCTGGTAGAATTCTTGTTGTTGGGCTTGTGTTGGTCTTTCACCCCCACAACAGCTGCTAGCCGGATTGTTGAAATGCTCCCCCAAATATTGGGGTATCACTTAGATTTCATGCTAAGGAGGCCCATGATGCTTTTTCACATAAAAGAAAAAGCTCCCATTGGCTAAAACAGGTCTAGGTGAATTCTTTCACACCTGAACCAAGCTCTCCCAACTTTAAACTTCAACAATGATCTTATATTGTCTCCCCAATGTAACATTCTTCTAAAAGGCTGCCATTATGGGTAGGTAATTCATGAGTATTACTTGTGAAAAACAGTTTAACTTCAGTTTCTTTTTCAGTTAATTCCTCAATATCCAAATGAAGATATGGACCAAAGTGGGAAACCATGAAGCAAGTCAAAAATTTGACCACTCTGAAGAGATGAATGAGAGAGTTATCATAATAATATAAACTATTGGTGATGCAAGGTATCAGCAACTAGTTTTGCTCTTTCAGGCTCAGAGACAAAAAACACAGTCAAAGATATTGAGTCAAAGACTGCTGTAGTACCCTGGGTGGGTGTGATAATCATAATTTTATATGGTTTGATGTTATAGTGAAAATGATAGGAGTCAATATGGAGTCAATCAGGCTAAATGGTCCTAATGCCCTTAATTATACAGGAAAGGATAGATGGATTTGAAATTTTCTACTGTTTTGACCAATTCTACCCCAGAGTTCAGCAGTTAATGCACACAGTTTCTGTTTGGATAACACTCTTGGAGGACTGTTTCAGCCTGTGACTTACTCCTCTTCTGCTATTTCAGTAGCCAACTCAAATTTTCTCCCAATTTCTGATTAAGAAATTCACCCTACCTGATCCTCATTGAAACCTCGCATTGATAACAGACCCCAAGAACTTCTCTACCACACCTGAGTCTGAGTAGGAATCTCCCTTCTCATATCTAGCAAAGATTACCTATTCTCTGCCAAGCCCATTTTTAGGATATAAAACATCCCTACCTGAACCCGAACTTTGAGCATGTTTCCTGTCCTACACATTTCCCTTTTCCTCACTTTGGATAACTTTCTTGTATCTGTGGAGAAGAATGTCTGTCTATAATATCATAAATAGTGAGTATATGCTTTTTTTTTGCCTGCTTGCTGAGTTGCATAATCATAAAGCTCTTGTTTTATTAGTTTCCTAAGTACCAATTTCCTATAGCTTTCCAAGACCAGGTCTCTGCTTTAACCTGAGTAGTGAGGTCAAATAAAGCAGTTGGTGTTCTCCTTTTACTTATTTGTTCAAAACTATGATTTCATTGTTTTGGAAAAACTTCCTAGAGTTCTACCTACAAAGACAAGCAATTAATCTGCTTTTTCAGAGTTGCACAGAGAGATTAAGGGAGCTGTCCATGTTCTCCCAGCTGAGAGAAATTATTATTTTTCTATTAATCTCAAAGGCCAGGTTTTTTTTTTGTCTTTTTACTTCCCCATTGAAAGACTGACTTCTGGGTCAAGGATGTCTCAGAATGTATATCAGTAATTAAGGTTGGATTTTAGCATATATTTAATCAAGTGCCTTGAAGAGTCTGGCCTTTGTTTCTTTGATTAAATTAGGAGTTGTTGATGACCTCCTTGCTTCAATGGAAAGCCTAGTTTACATGGGTTTACATGTTGTTTGTGATGCTTTTAGGTCTGAAAGAAGGGCAATGCCATGAAACATTCAAATTACTGAACAACTGGGCTCATTTCACATGCCAGCAAGATTATGCTTAAAATTCTGCAAGCTAGACTTCAGCAGTATATGAACCAAGAAAGCCCATTTTGGAAGAGGCAGAGGAACTAGATACCAAATTTCCCACATTCTCTGGAGTAGGAGAAATCAAGGGAGTTCCAGAACATCTATTTTGTATTCATTGATTACACAAAAGCCTTTGACTGTGTGGATCACAACAATATGTGGCAAGTTCTCGAAGAGATGGGACTACCAGATCATCTTACTTGTCTCCTGAGGAACTTCTATGCAGGCCAAAAAGCAATAGTTAGAACTGAACATGGAACTGATTGGTTCACGATTGGAAAAGGACAAGGCTATATATTATCACCTTATTTAACTTAATGCAGAGTATATTATATAAAATGCTGGGATAGATGAATCAAAAGTTGGAATCAAGGTTACTAGAAGAAATATTAACAGTCTTGGATATGTAGCTGATACCACTCTGATGGCAGAAAGTGAAGAAGAATTAAGAAGCATCTTCAAGAGAGTGAAAGAGGAAAGTATGAAAGCTGGCTTAAAGCTTAATATCTAAAAAACTAAGACTTGACCACTGGTCTCATCACTTCCTGGCAAATAGAGGGAAAAGAAATGGAAGGAATGTCAGATTTTATATTCTTGTTCTCAAAGATCACTTCAGACAATGACTGCAGTCATGAAATTAAAAGATGCTTGCTCCTTGGAAGGAAAGCTATAGCAAATATGAACAGCATATACTAAAAAGCAGAGACATCACCTTGCTGACAAACATCCATATAATAAAAGCTATGGTTTTTCAAGTAGCAATTTATGGATGTAAGAATTGGACTGTAAGGAAAACCAAGTGATACAGAATCGAGACTGTCAAACTGTGGTGCTGGAGAAGACTTTTGAGAGTCCCGTAGACAACAAAGATATCAAAGCAGTCAATACATAAATAAATTAGTTCAGGCTATTCACTGTAAAATCAAATACTGAAGCTGAAGTTTAAGTACTTTGGCCACATGAGAAGATAGTAAAGCGGCTAGGGAGCTATATGATTTTAGGGGTGTTTGAGACCCCAAAATGTCAGGTCCTGATCAAATGAATTCGACTCAAGCCTTCTCACAGCCAAAGAGAAACAAAGTTTATTACAGATTCGCCATACTGGGTTGTCTTAAGAAATCTCACCTTTTGTGATGCTCGTTTTCACAAGTGAGCCAGATTCCATCTGAGGTAGACAGAATCTGAGCACCTTCAAGGAGGCAAGATAAAACTTCTAGGGTGATGTTTGGGTGGTGGGAGGAGGGGTTTAGGGAGGGTCTTGAGGAAGAGTCTAAGGAGGAGCTTGATGGGACTGGGATGAGGTTAGACTCCAGGAACCAAGAGAATGGGATTAAGGGTGGGAAGTAGCTAAAGGCTCCCTGGAGATAACAGACCATGTAGGGCTAGTCTAATTTAAGGATAACAGATTTAGGCATAGATACTTTGATAGGATTGAGGGTGGAAACTAGCCAGACAATGGAGGACTAGGCTAGATTAAGAGTAACCTAGCCTAGAGATTTGGGCCTAGCGATAATGAAAGGCTTATGGCCTCAGGCAAATGCCTCATCTAGTGGGAAGATTCAAGGGGAGTTCAAGGGGGCTCCCACAGTCTAAACCCCATCAATAGGACTCATTGGAAAAGCCCATGATGTTGGGAAAGATCAAAGGCAAAAGGAGAAGGGGATGGCAGAGGATGAGATGAATAGATAGTATCATGAAAATAATGAATATGAACTTGGACAAATAAGAAATACTGCTATGGTACATGGGGTCAGGAAGAGTCAGACATTGCTGAATGAACAAGAAGAGTCTTCCATATGATGGCAAAAGTATTTTTATTGTATCATATGATCCTGAAGAGATGGGATTAGTGTGGCCTCTGCTCCTGGATTCTTCCAGAGGAGAGGAGAGGACCTAGTTACATTGGGGTTTACTGGCTAGATTTCTTTCTCAAAGACCAAGCCTTAAACACTCTGGATCTCATGGATTGGACAACAATAGGTCCCTGCCCAAGCACCACTTAATGGTTACTTTTTTGGGCCCTCCTGGCTCAGAGTGAATGTAAATAGTAACTGTTTCTCTTTTGGCCAGAAACCCTGAAGGTCTTCCCCTCCCAGTTTGATTATTATTATTATTATTATTAAAGGAGCTATCCCTTGACTCACTTTTTAAAGAGGCTTGTTCACTGAGTGGGTGTTGCGTCACTCAAAATGAGAACCCGAAAAGACCTTAGCTTAAAAAGGCCAAGGTCTCCCATTGCATCCTGGGCCATCTCCAGTCATCCTGGTGAATATTAGGTCACTGGACCCACATGGCTCAGGAGGAGAAAGTGAGGCTGGTGACTTTGCACAGCCCTCCCTCACTCAAATCAAAATCGTTTGCAAGTCCTGTAATCATCTCCCTGGTGTCATGGTCCTCTTTGAGAATGAAGGACAATCCACATAACTCCAGGATTCTAATGAGGAGATGGGATTAAATGAGAGCTCTTAGCAGCTACAAAAGAAGCTGTGATTAGTGCTAAGGAGATAGCACATGCAGAACCCTCTCCTGCAGAACTACATTCCCCAAAATCAAGCAAAGTTAAAACATGAGGTCACTTCAGAATGACTCATGGCTCTACATTAGTGACTGATTTTACACACGCAGGTATTTTGCCAGCTCCTTAACCATTAAACATTACTTCTCTTTGGATGTTTATGGTAACATAATTAAAGCTTATCCTTACAAAAGAGCCTTGGAATCTATTTTTAAATAAATTGCTACAGCATATGTTGTAGTGGACTTAATTTATGTATTTTTTTTCTTGACATTCCTGAGAATATAAAACTATTCTGGTCCATGTCCATATCAGCAGCATGGATTCAGCCATGATATCAATTCAGTAGAAAACTAGAAAAGTATCTTATACTTTGAAGGAAGATAAACTTGAGGAAGAATTTGAGCTTCTAGTCAAACAAGTAATCCCAGGAGCATTTGTACATAACTATTGTTTGGTAACAACTGTCAAGATGAAGGCTTTAATTTCCATGTATCCATGTATCTATCTATCTATCTATCTATTGAGGTTTAGGGGTGCTCGGAACTCCAAAGTACTGACACACGGGATCCTGCCTGAATGAATTCGACCCATGCCTTCTTTCAGCCAAAGAAAAAAACAAAGTTTATTAAAGATTCACCATATTGGGTAGACGCTTAAGGAGTGTGAGCATTGACTAGACTCTTAAGGAATCTGAACTTTTGTGATGCTTGTATTGACAAGCAAGCCAAAAGAATCTGAGCCAAATTGAGTCACGCTAGATTGAATCTGAGCTAGATTGAATCTGACCACCTTCATGGAGGCAAAATGGATCTTATATACAGAAAGACTGTGGGAGAGATCTAGGATGGCCAAGTAGTCTGGGGTGATGGGAGCAGGGGTTTAGGGAGGATCTTGAGGAGGAGTCTAAGGAGGATCACTGGGGTGACTAGATGTCAGAATCCAGGAACCAAGAGAATGGCATTAAGGGTAGGAACCTAGTTACATTGGAGTTTACTGGCTAGATTTCTTTCTCAAAGACCAAGCTTTCAAAACTCTGGATTCATGGATTGGACAATAGCTGAAGGCTACCTAGAGATAAAAGACAACAGTGGGCTAGGCTAGGTTAAGGGTAACAGATTTGGGCATGAGAAGGCAGATCAAGTGGGAAGATTCAAGGAGAGTTCAAGAGGGTTCCCAGAGCCTATACCCCATCATATCTATCACAAAGCATTTATTTAGCACTTACTACATGCCAGGCACTAGGCTAAGTATTGAGAATACAAAGAAAAGTTCAAACAAAACAAAGCAAAATCTATACTTGCCCTCAGGGATTTTTCATTGTGTGGAGAAGACAATATGTAAATAACAAGGTTGTTTAGTCGTTTTAGTCCTGTCTGATTCTTCCTAACCCCCTTTGGGGTTTTTTTTTGGCAGAGATACTAAAGTGATTTGCCATTCCCTTCTCCAACTCATATTACAGATGAGGAAACTGAGGTAAACAGAGTTAAGTAACTTGTGCAGGATCACACAGCTAGTAAATGTATGAGACTGAATTTGAACTCCCTTTTTCTTTACTCTAGGCCTGGTGCTATATCCACTGTGCCACCTAGCCGTCCTTAAATAACTAGTTAGAGAACATGCGTTATACAATGAAGCTTGGAAGGTAATCTGAATCCATACCATAAAATAACCTGACTACTTTATATAATTTCCAATAATAATAGCATTTGTAGAGCATTTTAAGGTTTGCAAAGCACTTTAAAAATATGATCTCATTTTATCTTCACAACCCTAGAAGGTAGATGCTATTATAATCCCAATTTTATGGTTGAGGAAACTGAAGCAAATAGAGGCTAACTGACTAGCCCAGGGTCACATAGCTAGCTAGTAAGTGTCTAAGGACAGACATGAACTCAGGTCTTCTTTATCTTAGGTCCAAGATTCTATCCACTCTACCACCTAGCTAGCAAGAGAATCACTTGAGAAATCTATTGATAGCTTCTTTTGGCTGGACTGTTCCGATAGTATGACATCCTTGAGCACATGTTGAACATTTCCTTTCCATAGGGCCCTTGGACTGCCTCAGTTTCCACAGGTATAAAATAGCAATAAGAATAAGAGCTACCTATCAGGTTCTTTAGGATGAAATGAGATAATATTTGTAAAATATTTTGCAAACTTCAAAGTACTATAATTGCTAGCTATTACTGTTGTTACTATTCCTGTCATTATTACAACATAGTGGGTAGATGAGCCATAGCCTGCCCATGAAGTAGCATGTTCATAATAATGTTCAATATCGACAGTGTGATAATTACACATGATGCCTGCAAGAGGACTGACAACAGCCTTATGAGAAAATAGAGGGAGGAAAATATTTCTAGTGAGACACAGAAGCAACACAGGGCCCATTGAGATAGTCAGCCCCATTCCATTCAAGTCATTTGATGCTTGCTTACTTCAAGAGAGAATGAAAATCTCATATCATCAAATCCCAGGTAGCAGGCTGGTAGACATCATTCTCTTTAAAATATCCCAAAGCAGCCCACGGTTGACTCAGATTCAGGGGAGTTTTGAAATGTTTTAATAGGACCCTTTTTGAATCCCCATAAATATATTCTAAACAGCAAGAGAAAGAGGCCAAGAATGAGCAGGTCTTCTATAAGATAGGCCATGTTTACTGCTAAACTACTCAGAATTAATTGTAAACTAAATCAATGCAGTATGTAAAATGAGAGTAAATTACATACCAATAACAAACCACAGCACCTTCTGGTATTAATAACAGCATCTACAGGACACAGTAGAAGGATCTATCCAAACTGTGTATGGTGTCTTAGAAAGAGAACTGATCTTGGAGTCAGGAGGCCTGGGTTCAGACCACTGCATGCTTCTTTATTAACTCTGTGCCTTTTGGCCATAGAGTAGCTTCTCTGGGTCTCAGTATCTTCATCTTTAAAATTAGGGGTTTGGAACTATAAATCTTCAAGTAATATTTTATGAGGGTTAATGATGCAGTCAAAAATATAAAAGCAATTATTATGTACCAGGTACTATAGTAAGGAGTGGAGATACTAAGAAAGACAAAAACAAATCCCACTGTGAAGAATGTCACATTCTAACATGGGAGAAAACACGAAAACTATTATGTAAATTATGCGATTTATGTAATTATCATATATGTAATAATTATGCAAATAATTGTATAATTATGAAAATAACTATGTAAATATAAGACAAATATAGTGTAAATGAAGGGCAATATAAAAAAAAGAGACTACCAGTAGGGGAGACTAGCAAAGCCTCTTGCAGAATGTAGAATTTGAACTGAGTCATGAAGGAAGCCAGAAGTAGGAATGGAGGAGGGGAGACAATTCAGGCATGTGAAGAAGATAGTAAAAAGACATAGATCTGGCAAATGGAAATGTGTAAGAAACAGTAAATAAGCTAGTATAGCTGGATCATTGTATATTTGGAAAAGAGTAAAATATAAAAACACTGCAAAGTTAGGGGAAGGGCTTTAATTAAACAGATAATTTTGTATTTGATCCTGCATGTAATGTGTGGCATGTAGTAGGCACTTAATGCTTATGTGTTCTCCTTTCCTTCATTTACCTCCCTCCCTTACATGTACTGTACTATCCAGTGACACTGGCCTCCTTGTTGTTCAATGTTCAAGACGGTCCCATTCTGCCTCTGTTCATTTTCACTGGCTATCTTCTATGCCTTAATACTCCCCTTCTTAATATCTCCTTCCTGGCTTCCCTGGCTTCCATCAATTCCCAGCTAAACTCCTACTTGCTGCAGGAAGTTTTTCTGAGTTCCTGTTAATGCTAGTGCTTTCCCTCTCGGATTAATAGATACCAGTTCATCCAGTATATATCTTGTTGGCACGCTGCCTCCCCCATTAGATTGTGAGTTCCTCAGTGCATTAGCTTTGTATCCCCTTGTTATCTCATTTCCACTAAGTTTAATCTTTTATCATCAAGTTTCCCAGTGATTTATTAATTGCTGAATTAAGCACTCTTCTCAACTCTCTTCCTTGATTTTTCTGCAGAATTTGACATTGTTGACCACCTTATTCTCCTGGACTCTCTCCACTGTGCTCTCCTGGTTCCCCTACTGCCTCTCTTATTCTGCCTGTCCACCTCCTTGGCTAAATCATCATTCATGTCACTCCAAGGCCTGGGGTTTACTGCTGGCACAAAATCAGGAAGACAAAGTATATCAGGCCCAGTTCCTTCACAAGTAGCTTCCAGTGTTGACTTGGGCTCTTTCCCAAGGAAAATAGACTATTCCATCTCTTCTTGGTCTGTTTTGGATTCTCTCTGTCTTTCACTTGCTCTGCCTCCCAGACCAGAGACTGTATGCTCAGGGTTTTAACCTTTCTATCTCTGGAACTTTCTCCATGGAGTCTAAATTGTCTTGATTAGTGACTGCTGCTCCTAGTCTATTGCTTTAGGCAAGCTCTAGGGATGCTTCACTTGATGCCAGATACTCCTCAGCCATCTTCCCAACAGTAACTTCACTGCCATGTGCATATACTTTAAAAAAAAAAAAACCATCCTATTTGAAGTCATAGATAAAGTCCCTCTTATGTAAGAAGCCCTTTTCCTGTACTCCTTAATCTTAGTAGCTTCCCTTTCTGACTATGCCCAATTTATTGTATGTATGTATATATATATATGCACATATACACACACATGTGTGTGTGTGAGTGGCACATAATAGGTAATTAATAAATTATAGGTGACTTGATTGGTTACTTCAATGACACTGCCATCCTTCTGGCCACTTAGGTTCAAATGTTGCCATCATTATACACTCTTTTTTCTCCTTCACCCCCCCATACCCCCCCATCCAATTAACAGCCAAGTTTTATTGATTCTACTTCCGTAACAAACTTCATACTGGTCTTCTCTACTCACAAAGCCAACACCTTAATCTGAATTTTTATCATCTTTTGTCTACACTTCCACAGTAACTTCCTAATTTTCATTCTTTCTCTCAACTTTTCATACTGTTGTTACTACTTTCTTTCCTCAAATAATCTGTGTATATCTGTGCATATCTATAAATACCTTTATCTGTCTATGCTTAAGTATATATATTATCTCTCCATTAGCAAGTAGGCTACTTCAGGGCACAGACTATTTTTTGTCTTGTCTTTTAATCTTCATCACCCATCACATTGTAGTGCATATAGCAAGCACTTAATAAATGCTCCTTGGAGTGGAGTGAATAAGATTCAAAGCTACCAGATAATCTTCAGAGAGGAACTCTTTCCCATTCCCCACTAACCCATTCACTCTTGTTTGCTGAGGCCTATGTCCAACTTTTTTATTGAACTGAGGGTATTTATAACTCTGAGATAGACAGACGCATCATGATAAAGGAGTAGATAAGGATAAATGGTACCCTAGTATATTAACTTAAATGGTGGAATGGTGGCATAACTATGCCTTTGTAAATCACTGTCCCACACTAGCAAGGAAATAATCTCCTTATATCTCTTGGTTTGATCTTTTAAAAAAATTGCTTTAATTTTTTAACAGTCTCATAAGAATATAGTCAGAAGCTATAGTGCTATAACATTCTAAAGTTCTGTTAAACCTAGAACAGAAGTCGTCAAGTTGGGAGCCATGATTTAAAAAAAAAAGTTGGTAACTATATTTCAATATAATTCGTTTCCTTTGTAAATCTATATTTAATTTTATGCATATAAAATTATCATTCTGTGGAATCTATAAGCTTCACAAAACTGTCAAAGGGGTTCATGACACAAAAATTTTCTCTTAAGGGAAACAACCTCTTAACTAATAGCAAACACACTGTTATTGGGTAACTCAAAAAGGATTTTTATAAAATCAAAATTGTAGCTGTATTAAACCAGTTAATGAATAATGTATCCACTTCAATTTTAATGGACTGAAAAATCAATATTAGTTATCAGAATGACTCAGCAGTCAAAATGTTCATGTGATCTGAGGATACTGATAGAGACATGGTGTCTTAAACTAGGAAGTTAATAGTTTTAGTTTTTGTTTTTGTTTTTTTTTTCTGTCGGACTACCTCTGGAGTACTCTTTACTTTTGGGTGCCACATTTTAAAAAAAAAGATGTTGATCAAACTGCAAATGTCCAAAGCAAGGCAATAAGGATGGTGAGGGGCACTGGGATTGTACCAGGTGAGTCTTAGTTGAAGGAACCAGTAAACAAACAAAATAAGTTTCTTCTAGTATCTGAAGGGGTATCACATAGAAAAGGGAATAACTTTGTTTTCTTGGTCTTGTAGGGCAGAACTAAGAGCTTTGTGTCAGAGTTTCAGAGAGGAAAATTTAAGCTTGATATAAAAAATATTGCTAACAGTACTGTCTGAAAGTGGCATGGGCTGCCACCATGGACCTTGAACAATCACAGATCTTGAAAAACCCAGTTTTGGACAGTGAGTAGTATAACCAAGATTTTTATTTCATTTTGGTCACCTTCACCTACTCATTTGAAGCTTACTATCAATGTTCAAACATTCAAGGACAAGTTGTGGAATATGAATGTGATGGAATACTATTGTGCTATAAGAAATGGGGAAGATACGGACTTCATAATGACCTGGAAAAACCTACATGATATAATGCTGAGTGAGCGGAGCAGAATTAGAAGAACATTATACACAACCACAGATATATGAATTCTGTGATGACTAACCTTGATAGACTTGGGTCTTCTCAGCAATACAAGGTTCAAAGACAACTCCAAAGGACTCGTGAGGGAGAGAGATATCTACATCCAGAGAAAGAACTATGGAAACTGAATGCAGACTGAGGCAAACTGTTTGCTCTCTCTTTTTTTTTCTCTCTCTTTTGTTTTTGTTCTTGGTTTGTTTGTTTGGGTTTTTTTGGTTTTGTTTCTTCTTTCTCCTGATTCATTCCATTGGTAATAATTCTTCTTCACAACTTGACTACTGTGTAAATAAGTTCAATGTGAAGTTATATGTAGAAGATATATTGGATTCCATGCTTTCTTGGGGAGGGAGGGAGGAGGCGGGGGAAGAAAATCTGGAACTCAGGTTCATGCAGAACTGAGTGTTGTGAACTAAAAATAAAAAAATCTTAATTAAAAAAAAAGAAAAGAAAAAGAAAAAATTGTCCAGGGATATTCAGGATGCCACGCTTCTGGAGGCTGCATTTCACTTTTCTTTAATCCTCATTGTATTCTCAGTCCCTTGTACATAGTAGGTATTCAATAAATATTTGTTGAATTGAATTGTAGGGAAGTAATTATTATCCATGTTTAGACACGAAACCTGAGGCTGGGTGAGGTTACATTCTTTGCCAAAAACCATAGGGGTAGCTGAATAAAGAGTCCTTATTAGAATGTAGATAAGCAGGGGGCATTAGACCCCAATTGGTTGCAATTTGACCCCGTACTCTTTAAAATGTGCCGAGATTTCTAGTAAAGATATTCAGTGTTATTTGGCTTAAATATATGTAGCATTTTGAGATTTGGAAAGTGCTTTAAATTCATTATTTCATTTAGCCTTCCCCCTGTAGGTGCTATTAAATGCCCACTTATTTATCTCAATGAAGAAGCCCAATTTGAGTGACGTTAGGTGTATTGCCTAATTTCTTATAGCTAGTAATAATATCAATATTCAACATCTATGTAATGCATTAAGGTTTGCAAAGCTTTTTACAAATATCTCATTTGATCTTCACGACAATCCTTTGAGGTAGGTGCTATTATTATATCCATTTTATGGCTGAAGAAACTGATGCAGAGAGAAGTTAAATGATTTGCCAGGCTCAGGATAACATAGCTATTGAGTGTCTGAAGAAGGATTGGAACTCAGGTTTCCTGACTCCAAGTCCAGCTGTGTATATACTATGCTACTTAGCTCGAACCACAAGTAAGATTCAAACCAGGTCTTTCCTGACACATAGTCAAGTGTTTACTAGGGGAAAAATATAGATAGATAGATAGATAGATAGATAGATAGATAGATGGATAGATAGATAGATCGATCTTTTTTAAGAAACTGGAACTTTCTACAATATAGAATAAGGTAATTACTGAAGATTTCCGTGGCAGAAAAAATGATTTTTTCTGAAGGTTCAAAAGGAACCAGAATTATAGAAAGTCAAATAACCTTTGTGTCTGGGTTACTAAGATCACAGTCTATCAGGGATGGCAAACAATGAGCAGGAAAATTCAAGTTTATTTTAATTATAAAGATTGTATGCAAGGAGGCATACAATGTGTTTTGGTTTCCATACCCTCTGGGCTTTAAGATGTAAGGTCAACACATTCAATCACACTGGTAATCCAGGTAAATTAGTTACAATTAATAAGGGATCTATGTGAGCTGTATTTGTTTGATGAGGAGATGTTGAAATGTCAGGCAGCAATGTCTTTCCTGTGAAGGGGAAATAGTCTAGACTTGAAATCTATTATTCATATTCAATAATGCCGATGAATTAAAGGATGTTATTTTAAAAAGAAGAAAACCATCACCCATATTCATTTACTGTTTTCTTCAACTATGAAATTAAAGAGGTACAGCTATGCATAGTAGCTGACCTTGGAATCAGGAAGAACTTTGTTCCAATCCAGCCACTGACATAAACTATGTGTGTGACCCTGGGAAAGTCACTTAACCTTTTGGAGGTATTGGCAACTCTAAGATAATCAGAGAAGGTGCCAGCCTACATGGGTAGAAGATAGTTCCTCACTTGGGGGAAGGGGGACTCCCAATATCAGTGAAATCACAGGTCTAGCCCCTATACTAATCCCATAAATATGAGATAAAAAATAATATAATGAAAGCAAACACTCCCTTTTGGTGATATTCAAGTGTTTTAAATGAATACACACAAATTCTTAGAGTAGTCCCTTCAGAATTTTAGAAAATTTTTTTTTGTTTTGTCTTTTTTAAATATAGAGGAAACCAAAATATCTTTGTAAGCAAAAGAAAAAACTAACTAAAATGAAATTTAAGGCTAAAGAAAAAGCTTTTGAAAGACATAGGATGAGGAGGGGGTGGGAACAAACATTATGTGCTAGGTACTATGCAAAATGCTTTACAAATATCTTATTTGCTCCTCACAACAACCTTAAGAGGTAAAAAAAAAAAGTACTATCATTATCCCCACTTTACAGCTGAGGAAACTGAGATAGATGAGTTTAAGTGACTTGCTCACACAGTAAGTGTCTGAGGCTGAATTTAAATTCAGGTTTTCCTGACTCCAGGCTTGGTTGGGATAGTATAGGCTCAAAGGTACAATGTAGAAGGGTTAGCCTTGACAAAGAGAAGTCAATTCATCATGTTACCTTGGAACACAGAAGGATAGAATGAGTGAAAAGGTAGAAAAATTTTGAAGTTGAGAAGAGGAAGCTTAAAAAAGATGGCCTCAGTCTTCACGATGAGCTACTGGGAGAAAAAAAGTTAATGATAGAATACCCGTCTCTGTCTGCCTGTTCCCAAGTCCTTTTTCTACTTCAGAAAGGTTTTCTAGAGAATAGCACCAATCAATCCATATTAATTACATGCCAAACCATATGCTAAGTGCTAGACAATATCAGAGGGAAAGACTGGATATTAAAGCTGAGCTAGATATAAATGAGAATATAGGGAAAGTCAGAAAGATTTAGTTATTCTTCCCAGGTATATAGACAGTCCTGAATTATCAATATTAAAGGAATTTATAGGTTAGATTTAGCCCACCTTACCCCTCCGATCAATTGTAATGTTGGTGTGAAATATCCTGTACTGCTGGCATTTCCCTAGTAGACTCCTTTCCTCTAAAACGAGAGAGTCCTGGGTTGAACGAGGCACTCTATTCTCACTTCCATGTACTTATTTTTTCTTCAAGGACTAGCTCAGATATCAAGTCTTCCAAGAACCCTTTACATATTCCCCAAAATGAAAGTGGTTTCTCTCACCTCAAATTTTATTAGAACATTTTGTACCACTTCTTTCCTCCTATCACATTCATAACTTCAAAGTATTTAGATATGGAAGAGACTTTACATATTATCTACTTCAGGTCACACCTTTTATAGATAAGGAAATGAGGCCCAAAGAAGTTAAATGATTTGCCCAAGTTTAATATACTTCCAGATCCTAAAACAGCATATTGCACACACTGGAATAGATGTTTAATAAACATTTGTTGTATTGACTTTAACTTAATTGTATCTATTTGTTTATATATTTTGTTCCCCTATTCTTGTTGTTGTTTCAGTCATATCTGAATCTCAATAATTCCATTTGAGGTTTTCTTGGCAAAGACACTGGAGCAGTTTGCCATTTCTTTCTCCAGCTCAATTTATAGAGCTGAGGCAAACAGGGTTAAGTGACTTTCCCAGGGTCACACAGCTAGTACGTATCTGAGGCTGGATTTGAACTCAGGGCCTCTACCTCCAGGGATGGTGTTCTACCTACTGTGCCACCTAGCTGCCAATTGTTTCCATAGTAAACCACAAGCTTTTTGAGGTCAAGGATTATGACATTTAAAAAAAATCATCTTTATAACCCCAGTACTTACCTCTGTGCCTTAAATATAACAGGGTGCTTTTAAGATCTTTTTATTAAATTATTAATATTACATAATAGGAAACTGAAGCTATCTTCACATTCATAGAATTCATATTTTTAAGTTCAAAGTAAACAAAACCAAAAAATCCAAACTACTGTCATCACCTTCTACCAACCAAGACCTTGACCTATAACTTTCACAACTGGAGAACATGTGATCCCTATTCAGGTTGAAAAATATGATAAAAATGCATTGGTGGTTTAGGTAAAATTAAAAAAAACAGGTTTTAAGCTCAGTGTATTTGTCTGATTTTGCATTCTAAGGTCTTCTTAACTTAATCAGTTTCTAAACCATATGAGGTATTCTTTCTATCAGGTTTTCTGAAGCAAAAATCCTGCTGTCTGGCTCTTAGATAAGGGGATGTGCTTTAAATTACCTTCAACGTTTAATAGTTTCTCTTCATTATCTTTTAGAGCATTCTGTTAGGGGGTAAAGATGAACTTTAGCTCTGTTTTTAATGTCCCTACAACACCAATCAAATGGCATTTGACATTAAGCCAGACTACCACCCACAATAACTACAGCCTAAATGATGGTTTTTCTTGCAATATTGGTTAATCATCTTCTTTGTTAAGCAGCCTTATCTTCAAATGTGGCAACATTTCTCTCTTGTTTATTCTGTTCCTTTGACAACTAGAATAAGCACAAATAGTTATAATACAGCAAGATGACTGTCTTTCTGTCCTCTCATTCTCACACCCAATTAACTTGCAGACACATTATTGCTAAAAAAGACAAAACGAAACCCCCCAAAAAGTGATTTGTTATGGCAAGCAAAGAGGGACTTTGTGTGGTATTTTTCTTTTGGAGTGCTTCTCAGCACTAAGGCAATCAAGTGCCTTTCACTGAGTCTTGCCTTTCGTTGAATCAAGAGTCTTTGATGACCTGCTTAAGTCACAGGAAAGCCTAAGTCACATCAGTTTGAGTCGCATACCCTCTCTGGACTGGCCCTAATAATCCAAGGTTAGCATTTTGCTTTGGGGGCTCCTTCATAGGAAGAGTATTCATGTGATTTGGCCAGACAAGACTCTGGGTAGCCATTAAGTAGCCCTCCAGCTTTGAAAACCCATATGTGGTACTTCAGATGTATTGCTATGGACAGAAAATCTCTGCTGATTTGTGTTGTTTGCTCTGTTTATATAATTTCTACTTCTAATTTCTGTTTGTGTTTCCTCTAAAGTTCAGGGTGCTGACTTTTTCCTCTGAACTAAGTGAATGATATATGTATGTTTAATTAAAGTGATATCATAGGGGGATGGAGCCAAGATGGCAGCTGGAAAGCAGGGACTTGCTTAAGCTCTCTCCAGGTCCCTCCAAACACCTGTGAAAAATGGCTCTGAACAAATTCTATAGTGGCAGAACCCATGAAATATCAGAGAGAAGCAGAGCTCCAGCCCAGGAAAGCCTGGATGGACACTGGGAAGGGTCTATCACATGGAGCTGGGAGTGGAAAGGAACACAGCACAGTGTGGGCTGTGCCAGGACTAACCAGACCGGGAGCCAGGTGGAAAAGGTAGTAGGGCCCTGATTCATTGAGAGGTGGCAGTTACCAGACTTCTCAACACAGAAACACCAAAGACAACAGAATAGGTTAGTAGGAAAAACTGCTGGATCGACGTGAAAGGAATGTGTAGTCGGCCCCAGCCCCAGGAGGGTGGAAGTGGTGCAGCTCTGGGGCTACTTCCAGAGCTCCAGTTGTGGTTGCTCCCAGCCCCAGGCTCATCCTATGGGAGGAATTAAGCAGCAGATCCGAGTGAGAGTGCAGAGCCTACTAGGATCTGGGTTGTGGTACAGATTGGCAATTCTTAGGGGAGGAAGAGCGCTGGTGTGGCAGAGCTTGCTGTGTAGCAGGAGTTCTGAAAACAGTAGTGCAAGGCCCCTAAAGCTTGGGACAAAGTACTCTCTACTCTACAAGCAGTCATACACTGACAAAAAGGTCAAGGGTCAAGTAGTTAGCTGGGAACATGAACAGGCAGCAAAAACAGACTCACATTCAGACTCAGACTTTGGAATCTTTCTTTGGTGACAAAGAAGATCAAAACATACAGCCAGAAGAAGTCAACAAAATCAAAGAGCCTACATCAAAAGCCTCCAAGAAAAATATGAATTGGTCTCAGGCAATGGAAGAGCTCAGAAAGGATTTGGAAAGGCAAGTAAGAGAAGTAGAGGAAAAATTGGGAAGAGAAATGAGAGTGATGCAAGAAATCCATGAAAAACAAGTCAATGACTTGCTAAAGGAGACCCCAAAAAATACTGAAGAAAATAACACCTTAAAAATAGACTAACCCAAATGGCAAAAGAGCTCCAAAAAGCCAATGAGGAGAAGAATGCCTTGAAAGGCAGAATTACCCAAATGGAAAAGGAGGTCCAAAAGACCACTGAAGGAAAGATTACCTTAAAAATTAGATTGGAGCAAGTGGAAGCTAGTAACTTTATGAGAAATCAAGATATTACAAAACTGAAGCAAAGGAATGAAAAAATGGAAGACAATGTGAAATATCTCATTGGAAAAAACCACTGACCTAGAAAATAGATCCAGGAGAGATAATTTTAAAACTATTAGACTACCTGAAAGCTATGATCGAAAAAAGAGCCTACACATCATCTTTCAAGAAATTTTCAAGGAAAATTGTCCTAATATTCTAGAACCAGAGGGTAAAATAGAAATTGAAAGAATCTGTCAATTGCCTCTTGAGAAAAGATCCCAAAAAGAAATCTCCTAGGAATATCATCACCGAATTGCAGAATTCCCAGGTCAAGGAGAAAATATCACAAGCAGCCAGAAAGAAACAATTTGAGTACTGTGGAAACACAATTAGGATAATACAAGATCTAGCAGCTTCCACATTACGGTATCAAAGGGCTTCAAATATGATATTCTGGAGGTCAAAGGAGTTAGGATCAAAACCAAGAATCACCTACCCAGAAAAACTGAGTATCATGCTCCAAGGCAATATATGAATTTTCAATAAAATAGAGGACTTTCAAGCTTTCTCAGTGAAAAGACCAGAGCTGAATAGAAAATTTCACTTTAAAACACAAGAATCAAGAGAAGCATGAAACGGTAAACAAGAAAGAGCAATCATAAGGCACTTACTAAAGTTGAACTGTTTTGCTTACATTCCTACGTGGAAAGATGATATGTGTAATTCCGGAGACCTTTCTCAGTATTAGGGTAGTTGAATGGAATATACATACATATAGACAGAGGGCACAGGGTGAGTTGGATATTAAGGGATGATATCTAATAAAATAAAATAAAATTAAGGGATGAGAGAGGAATATAGTGAGACAGGGAGAAAGGGAGAGATAGAATGGGGTAAATTATCTCACATAAAAGTGGCAAGAAAAAGCAGTTCATTGGAAGGGAAGAGGGGTAGGTTAGGGGGAATGAGTGAATCTTACTCTCATCAGATGTGATTTGAGGATGGAATAACATACACACTGAAATGGTATCTTACCCCACAGGAAAGAAGGAGGAAGGAGATAAAAAAGGGGGGACGATAGAAGGGAGGGCAGATCGGGGGAGTAGGTAATCAAAAGCAAACACTTTTGAAAAGGGACAGGGTCAAGGGAGAAAATTGAATAAAGGTGAACAGGATAGGAGGGAGGGAACTATAGTTAGTCTTTCACAACATGACTATTTATGGGAGTGTCTTGCATAATGATACATGTGTGGCCTATGTTGAATTGCTTGCCTTCTTAGGGAGAGTGAGTGGGGAGGGAAGAAGGGAGAGAATTTGAAAGTCAAGTTTTAAGAGCAGATGCTCAAAAAAAAGTTGTTTTTGCATGAAACTTGGAAATATGATATACAGGCAATGGGGCATAGAAATCTATCTTGCCCTACAACAAAGTAAGCGGAAAAGGCGTGGATGGGGAGGGGAAGTGGGATGACAGAAGGGAGGGCTGAATGGGGAACTAGGCAATCAGAATATATGCAATCTTGGAGTGGGGGGGAGGGTAGAAATGGGGAGAACATTTGTAACTCAAAATCTTGTGGAAATCAATGCTGAAAAGTAAAAAAAAAATTAAATAATAAAGTATGGAATTAAAAAAAAAAGGAAAGTGGAAAAGTGCTACAGATATGGAATGTTGAATACATGTTTAGATGAGATCATCATATTTTTAATTTAGTTATTATTTTACTTTTTATAAGAAACCTCTCATGGAGTGAGGATGATCTCCAAATGTTTATAATGTAAAAAAGCAAAATACAGCAATAAAACTTTTAATTGTGTAGCAGTAAAAAAAAAAGAAAGGGCAAGTGGTTCTGAAAAAAAAATGAAGTGAGATTGTAAACCCCTTAAAGTTGCTTTCCTTAGAAAAACAGATCAAAGAACCTGTGCTAGCAGCCATCCTGTTTGCTGGTGTTATTGGCATTATACCTCCACAGCAGCTACAAGTAGAATTGTTGTTACCTGATTATGCAATCAAAAAGGTTTACAATATTAGTAAGGCTTGACTGGGCCTTCGACTGCACATTTTTAGCACTTAGATTACTATCTATTCTTCTTTCATAAGTATACTTTCTCTCATTTATTTCCAATATATATGAAGTACATTATCAATATCAATTGTCTTAGATTACTATTTTTTTCTAACTATAAATTCAAATACATCTTTTCATTATAGGAATAAAGAAGAAGTTGTTGAAAGATTCAGAAAAATGAAATATCACTGAATAATATTTGGAAACTTGATGTAGACTGCCAAAAGTCTTATAGTTCAAACTTTAATAAACTTAAATTGCACTGTTAGGGGGCTCGATAGATAGATAGATATACATACATCAAAATTTATACACACATATTATATGTACACATATCTTCTAAGTAAAAATACCATTCATCCATTTCTATTATTAAAATAATCCATAAACTTTCCCACAAAGATATTTGACTACTACCATGTTCTAAAAATTTTCAAGCTGTCTTGAAGGTGCCTTTTATAGTTTTAAAGATATCAAAGGTAAAAGATTCTACAAGGTCTCTTCTCTTTAAGTTCCATTTTATTTTCACACACTATGGCGATGGTACATGTAGGTTAATGCCAGGTTATCCCTTGGGTCTTATCCAAATCTCTTTAATTTTGAATGTTTATAGAATAGAGCTGAGTATAATTTTATGGGCTTTAATGAAATGAAAGCATCAATTTTTATGATAATTCTATTTGCTTTAAATTTTCCTTGAATCTCAGACTTTATATCTCAGACTAGATCTCAGATTTGGAAGGTACCTAATAGGTCACCCATAATTGAGCATGATTCTCCTTTACAACAAAACTGATGAGTAGTCTGTTTATGATGATTTCTAATGATGCAGAACTTGTTATCATAAGAAGCATCCCTTTCAACTTTGGGTCAGCCTTATTTTTTAGTGATTTATTTCTTTTTCTCCTATCTAGTTGAAATTTTCTTTCACCAAATACCTTGATTACTTCTAATATTTTCCTCTGGGGGGAGTAAAACAAGTCTGATGTCTCTTAAATATGATAATGTTTTAAATATTTGAAGACAGCTGTCATTTTTCACCTATGTCTCCTTTTCTTCAAACCAAACAATTCTGGTTCTTCCTTGTATGCCATGGTTTCAAGTATCTTCACTATTCCAATGACCGTTACCAGCTACAAACTACCTTATCAATGTCTACCTGTAACACATGGCATCTAGAACTGAATGTAATTTTTCACATGGTCTAACCAGAGTAGAGAATATTGGTAATATCACTTCCCTTGTTCTGCATCCATGCCTTTATTAATGAAGCCTAAGATTAGTTTTTTGTTGTTGTTTTGTTTTGTTTTTGTTTTTTTGGCTTCATGTCCCTCTGTTAACTCATATTGGCTTGGTAGCCTCATAAAACCCATAGGGCGTTTTCACTAGAATTTCTCTTTCATGTGATTCTGTGAGTCTAAGCAGAGATCTGACAGGTAGTGTGGATTAGTGGAGAGAAAATGTTGTCTTGGAGTCATGAAGACCTGGATTCAAGGATCACCTTTGACACATATATAGTCCTTGGGACCCTGGGCAAATCACTTAACCTTTCAACATCCCAGACAACTCTTTAAGGCTACAAATGACAGAGAAGGGCAGATGAGTTGGCTACAAATACAAATTGGTACCATCTCTGTCATTTGTATTCTTAGAGAGTTTTCTGGAATATTGAAAGTTTGAGTGATTTGCCCAGGGTCGCACAGACTATATATGTATCACAGGTGATCCTTGAACAGATCCTTGAACTGAGAAGGTACCAATCTGTATTTGTAGCCAACTCATCTGTACTTCATTTAAATAATGAAATCACAGGTAAAAGTAAAAAAAAAAGTAAAAAAAAATGTAGATATCTAATTATAAATTGGATTTTTCAGTGGGAGGTGGGGGAGGGGAATAGATTACCTGGGTTAGGGGGAGGCAGTTGTTCAGAGGATAACCTGGCATGGGAACTAGGAAAATGCACTAGCAAAACGTTCTGGATCTTGCCTCCAGCAGTGTAGAAGCATGCCTTCTGAGGTCATAAGTGTTTCTGTTCTCTCTGGTATATTGGCACCTAAGAACCTGGGCCTGTCTATCCCATGCTAGTGACAGTTTTAAAACCAAATGTAGGACTTTACTTTTATCACTATTGAATTTGATGACATAATCATCAAGGTAGAAAGACTGCAAGGATAGAAATCTGCTTGCAAAATCCTGCCTCTGATGCATACTGGCTGGACAAGTTGCTTTGCCTTTCTTTCACTGACTTAAGCAACTCACTAAGATTCACTAAGTTGTTGTTCTTGTTCATTCTTCCTTTTCAGTCGTCAGCCTCTCTCTCTTTCCGTGAATCACTGAAGTCCAGTGGCAGGACAAAAGTCAACTGGTAATGATGGAGGATTCAGGGGAGGATGACTTTGGCATCTTTGATGGCTGACCGAGCACTAAGCACTCCATAGCCCCTGCTTCAGACACCTTCATGGCCGTTTGAAAAAATTTTTCTCATCCATCCATTCTGCTGGGGGAAGTCTTCATATACTTAGGGTATACAGAAGAGTAAAAATAGGCATCAGGTTGTAGGGAAGGTGCCAATATGCATTGGTAGAAGCAGTTTCTTCATCTGGCAGTTTCTTATACCAAGAAATTATAGGTCCCATCCCTATCTCTATCATATCCCTAAGGCAAATAGAGGATTGTTCCACACTTCTGTCTTTTTTCCTCCCAGAATTAAAGCTTCAGCAAATAGTGGGGTAGGTGAGCTTCCTCATTACTGTACTATTTTGTCTTTGCTACAGTCTTGTTTGCTTCTGATACTGATTTTTTGGTCCTTCCATCTGGGAAATTCTGTAAGATACTATTAACAAAATATTGTTTCTGGTTTTCACCCACTGTCACACAAATGTTCTCTCCTATGATCCTAGTCCCCTCTCTACCCACCTTCTCTCCTCCTCCCCCCACCTCCATTCATGAACTCCTCATAGAGGTATATTTTCTTGACCTTCTCTACCATCTCTTTTGTTGCATTTTGTTTCTTTTGAATTAGGCATATACTTCCATTGCTAAATTCCAGCCATAAATCACATCCCACCAAATCTCAGCAATATTTAAAAGACTGGGTTTATGTCTTTGTGTTAATATCTCTAGTTTGCTTTATTGCCTATTCACTGTGTATTTATGTAATGATATCTGCTATCATGAATATTATTAACTACTCTTCCTGGATGGGGCAATGAGGCATAGTAAATAGAGAAGGCTTTAAGGCCAGGAATTTAAAATCCCATCCCTGTCAAAATTGGCTAAGTCGCTGTAAGTAAGTCACTTATCTTCACAGAACTCTAGGCAATTCTTTAAGATGATAAATTATACTGTTGATATGCTTTGTTAAAGGGAATTTCCTTACTCAGGGATTCTTTAAACCAATGGAATCACAGATCTGTTCTCTATGCAAGACAAGATGAGGTTCCTTGGTAGTTCATGTATATGATGACGCCTCTGGCTGATACATCCTTCCACCTTTATGTAACCCCTGTGGCCCCTTCTTCTGATTGGTTAGTTCCTCCTGGCACCTTCATTTTAAGGAAGGGCCCAAGCTGGCCATGTTTACCCCCTTCATTTCTTTCCATCTCTGCTCCTGGCTTTCTGCACTTCCTTCTCCATCATTTCTAGCAGCCTTCTCACCTTAGGTACCATGTTATAGTCATTTTCTTAAATCTTGTATCTTTTCATTCTTTAAGATCTTTCTGCCCTTGCATTAACTCCCCACTCCCCTGTTTGTTTCCTTTTATATGGTATCTTCTTTCATAAGAATGTAAGCTTCTTGAGGGTAGGGGCTGATTTTTATTTTGGCTATTATTTGTATTTCTAGCTCTTAGCACAGTGCGTGGCATATAGTATGTGCTTAATAAATGCTCGTTGAGTTGATTATTCCTTTCCTTCCCCTCCAAAACCTTCTCATTCTCTCTCTCTCTCATTCTCTCTCTCCCTCCCTCCCTCTCCCTCCCTCTCTCTTTCTCTCTCTCTCTCTCTCTTTCTCTCTCTTTCATTCTCTCTTCCTCCCTCCCTCCCTCTTTCTATAGAAACAATGTTTCATACTAGAGTTCTGGGTTTTGAATGAAGATTTATATTTTAAAAAATTGTGAATTTTAAGAGCTACAGGATCTTGATCAAGTCATTTAAGTCTTTGGTGCCTCAGGCAATTTTCTAGGACAGATCTTCCAGGGATGCTTAACAAAAGATACAGCCTTTTATATATCAGTTTATATATTGCCATATTTGCTATTTTCTTTGCTACATTGCTTAGTAACTGCATAAAAGTACTTTTCCTTACCCAACTCTATATTCAATTTAAAGCCCTTTAATCAGATCATCAAAGTGCCAAATAAATATATTCTTCTTGCTCTTCAGTGGAGATGCTCAATCCTAGGCCCTAAACTTAGTATAGCTGAAGTTCTTATCCATAAATAAAGATCCTGTTCTCTGACCCTTTTGATTGCTCACAAACAATATTTGCCTTTTCCTCCACAATAACATTTAATCAGCAGCTCTGATAAAACACTGTACAAGCCCTTAGGTATTTTGCCCTGGAATCTTTCAAAAGTTTCTTCTGGTGGTATCGTTAGTTTCCACATGCATTGCCAGGAGTAAGTATTGGTCATCAGGTTTGATGAGTCTCTAGAACCTCTCTGGTGTCATGGATACATGCAGAAGGAAAACACGAAATTTTCCAGCTGTTCATGCCATGTCTATTATATGGCTGCCTAGGTACTCCTATGTACCAGGGATATACCACAGAGATGAACTAGCATTTGTTCGATTTTCTGGTGACTAGTATGAATTTTTTTTCTCTCTTGGTAGATCCCCTGGCATCCTATCCTATTCTGATAGAGCTTGGTTAGATGGATTCTCTTCAAAGGGTATGACTTCATTGCCATGGGAGTTGCTTTTAATGTTTTGCATGGATACAGATTTGGTTGTCCTTTTTCTTTTTCCTTCCTTCCTTCCTTCCTTCCTTCCTTCCTTCCTTCCTTCCTTCCTTCCTTCATTCCTTCCTTCCTTCCTTCCTTCCTTCTTTCCTAATGAACAATGCCAAGCATAAAAATTGGGTTCTAATCTTTGGTTCGTATTTGAGTTTCTTAGATATACAAACATGACAATTGGTCAACCTAGAAATGTAAAGTCCCTGGTCTAAAGGTTCCAAATTTGATATTCTAAGAGTAGAGACATAAGGTTTGAGTTAAGTTTCACTATTTGACCTAGTTATAGGCAAAGTAAATTTAAAATTGTGCTGAGACCAATTTAATAGGAGTTTTTTTTTTTTGTTGTTGTTGTTGTTGTTTATTTATTTTTTTTCTTTTAGCAAGAGAGAAAGATCTCTATGAGTGATCTGAACCAGAGCAGTTAGTGAGCTGGAAACTACTAACATACCACACCCAAACCAGAGGGCTATGTTGGATGTTTCCAGAAAGCCAAATGACTGTATAAGAAGAGACTTCTATGAAATGGGCAATTTATTTATTTGTTTGTTCATTTTTACTGTTTAATTTTCCCTTTGAGCCTTTTATCTATATGGTCTACTTATCAAATGGGATTGCCCCCTTTGACTTTGTCAAAGCACCGGTCTATCTTTCTCTTTTTCCTTCACATTGTCTCCCCTCACAAGATCCATAGGTAGAAACCCTTGATGAACTGTTTGTCATATCAGTTAGTGATTCATTAAAAAGACTGCATCTCTGAATAGAATCAAATGGGGGAATGAGAAATATCATTATTAATAACCAATGATTTGGGGAGAGCCAGAGTTCTCCTTTTTCTAAAGTCCTCATTTAAAGCCTCAGCCTCTGAAGGACACTATTGATCATGATAGGACTAACATTCTTCTCAACCTGGGTATTGCTACCATACCCAACCTTACAAGGAATGTAACCTAAGGCGAAACTCTGGACCATTGTGATCTCTTCAGGCTTGATTGGAGGATATAGATCCTTATTGTAGATTTCCCCAAGGCCGGGAGTGGTTTGGAAGTAAATGACCTGATCAGAGTCATGTCCCCTAGCCCCTCATCTGAACAGGTCCATCTCTCTTTGTAGTATTTATTCTCACATTACTCGTTAACTAATCAGAGTCGATTGGTACCCTCAGAAACACCCACTCTTCTAAGAACATATAAACTGTGGGCCCACTGCCATAATTCATCTTTGGTCTGAGAGATAGCCAAATGACCATCCCTTCTTATTAATAACATACCAGCATTATTAATAAAATTAGTAATTACCCAGAAGCTATCTCTCAAAGTTTTTAAATGTCACTCTTCATTCCTTCCTTCCTTCCTTCCTTCCATCCATCTGTCCTTCTGTCCTTTCTTTCTTTTTCACATATTTTTTAAACTTTCAACCTCCACATATTAATCTGGATTCCTAAGAATTTGGATTTTTTCCTCTCATCCCTCTCTTCTTGAAGCATTTATTTCAAGGAATTCTTTATTCTCCCTGATAATCAGAGAATGTCAAGACATTTTTCCAGTGTTTTCTCTTTCTTTAGGAGGAAGACAAGATAGTTTACATGTGTAGGTGTTACCTAGGCCAGGACAAAGTATTTCTTTCTTTTTAAAAAAAATTTATATATATATATATATATATATATATATATATATATATATGTGTGTGTGTGTGTGTGTGTGTGTGTGTGTGTGTGTGTGTGTGTGCGTGTGTGTGTGGCACAGAAATGTAGTGTGGCACACTCAAGCTGAGGTTTCAGAATATGACTCAAAACAATACGAGACCAGAGATGTAACATGGGGATCCAGAGTTGTGCTGGAACCTATGGGGTTACATACAACCACATCTTGCTTCACTTTCTTGTACCTCAGGCTCCTCATCTGTGAAATGAGGGGATTGGATAAGATGGTCTCAAAGGCAATCTTGTAGCTGTCATATTCCATGACTCTTTCTATAAGGATCTTCCCAGGACATCTTAAGGAAAGCTACTCTGCATCCCAACCCTTCACAGAATGTCTCAGTCTTTGGGAATATAGTCCTTACCTTCCTCTGAATCCAACTTGGCATTCTTTGGGAAGAGCTAACTAAAATGAGGAGTTAACTATGATAATTCATCTCAGTCAAGAGAATTCCTGGGGGCTGTCCCCCCTCCACCAGGTTATCTATATCCCTAACACCATCCCCGGTAGCAGAACTCTATTATTTCTACCCTAATCCCCACTCCCAACAGAACTAAACAGGTAGCAAAAACAGATACTTATCAAACTCTCATGTATATGCCACCATGTTCCCCTGCCCCACTCATCCTATAACCTATCCTATATAACCTTTGCAGAAAGAGAACATGCAGTAGATTCATAAACATTTCAGACGTCTGGTCTAAAATGATCAATCAAGTTCAGTCAGGTATTTTGAAAAGTGGATGAGTTCCAGGAGCAGAAATGTGATGAGTTGTGAGATGATCAGCATAAAATTGAACTAGTTGGGGGTGGAGCCAAGATGGTGTCTGAAAAGCAGGGACTAGCATGAGCTCCCCGCCAAGTGCCTCCAAAAACCTATAAAAAATGGCTCTGAACCAATTTTAGGACTGCAGAACCCACAAAAGGGCAGAGGGAAGCAGGGTTCCAGCCCAGGACAGCCTGGATGGTCTCTGGGTGAGGTCTATCGCCCATGGAGCTGGGAGCAGAGCAGAGCCCAGCGTGGGCGGCATGGACCAACCAGAGCAGGAGCTGGGCGGAGCGTGCCCTAGTGCCCTGAATCAGTGAGCTGCAGCAGTTACCAGACTTCTCAACCCACAAACACCAAAGACAACAGAGAAGGTTAGTGGGAAAAACTGCAGGAATGGAAGGAGTTCCCGGTTGGGCTACTGCCCCAGGGGCAGCGGAGGTGGGGCAGCTACAGAACTACAGTTGCAATTGCTTCCAGCCCAGGCCCACCTGGTGGGAGGAATTAAGTGGCAGATCAGAGCAGGAGTGCAGAGCCTGCTGAAGATCTAAGCCCAGTCTGGGTTGGGGGTTCTTGGGGAAGGAGGAGGACTGGTGTGGCAGAGCTGGCGCATCCCCACCCAAGCTTGGAACACAGACCTCTTTAGTTTACAAGCAGTCACACCCCACTGAAAAACTCAAGGGTCAAGTTAGTTGGTTGGGAATATGGCCAGGCATTGAAAATGCACCCAGATTCAGTCTCAGACTTTAGAATCTTACTTGGTGACAAAGAAGACCAAAACATACAGCCAGAAGTCAAAGAGCCTACAACAAAAGCCTCCAAGAAAAACATGAACTTGGCTCAGGCCATGGAAGCACTCAAAAAGGATTTGGAAAAGCAAGTTAGAGAAGTAGAGGAAAAATTGGGAAGAGAAATGAGAAGGATGCGAGAAAACCATGAAAAACAAGTCAATGACTTGCTAAAGGAGACCCAAAAAAATGCTGAAAAATACACTGAAGAAAACAACACCTTAAAAAATAGACTAATTCAAATGGCAAAAGAGCTCCAAAAAGCCAATGAGGAGAAGAATACCTTGAAAGACCACTGAAGAAAATACTACCTTAAAAATTAGATTGGAGCAAGTGGAAGTTAGTGACTTGATGAGAAATCAAGATATTATAAAACTGAAGCAAAGGAATGAAAAAATGGAAGACAATGTAAAATGTCTCATTGGAAAAACCACTGACCTGGAAAATAGATCCAGGAGAGATAATTTAAAAATTATTGGACTACCTGAAAGCCATGATCAAAAAAAGAGCCTAGATACCATCTTTCAAGAAATCATCAAGGAGAACTGCCCTGATATTCTAGAGCCACAGGGCAAAATAGAAATTGAAAGAATCCACCAATCACCTCCTCAAATAGATCCCAAAAAGAAATCTCCTAGGAATATTGTAGCCAAATTCCGGAGCTTCCAGATCAAGCAGAAAATACTGCAAGCAGCCAGAAAGAAAGAATTAGAATATTGTGGAAACGCAATCAGAATAACTCAGGATCTGGCAGCTTCTACATTAAGATATCGAAGGGCTTGGAATATGATATTCCGGAGGCCAATGGAGCTAGGATTAAAACCAAGAATCACATACCCAGCAAAACTGAGTATCATGCTCCAAGGCAAAATATGGATTTTTAATAAAATGGAGGACTTTCAAACTTTCTCAGTGAAAAGACCAGAGCTGAATAGAAAATTTGACTTTCAAACCCAAGAATCAAGAGAAACATGAAAAGGTAATCAAGAAAAAGAAATTGCAACGGACTTACTAAAGTTGAACTGTTTTGTTTACATTCCTACTTGGAAAGATGATGCGTATGATTCATGAGACCTCAGTATTAGGGTAGCTAAAGGGCATATTCATATATATATATATACATATATATATATGTTTATGTATATATATGTATATGTGAGTGTGTGTATGTATATATGTATGTGTGTGTGTATATATATATATATACACACACACACACACACACATATATATATATATATATATATACAGAGAGAGAGAGAGAGAGAGAGAGAGAGAGAGAGAGAGAGAGAGCACAGGGTGAGTTGAAGATGAAAAGAAGATATCTAAAAGAAATAAAATAAAATTAAGGGATGAGAGGAATATATTGAGAGAGGGAGATAGGGAGAGATAGAATGGGGCAAATTATCTTGCATAAAATTGGCAAGAAAAAGCAGTTCTGTAGGAAGGGAAGAGAAGTCAGGTGAGGGGGAATGAGTGAATCTTGCTCTCATCAGATTTGACCTGAGGAGAGAATACCATACATACTCAATTGGGTAACTTACCCCACAGGAAAAAAGGAGGAAGAAGAAGATAAAAAAAGGGGGGATGATAGAAGGGAGGGCAGATGGGGGTGGAGGTAATCAAAAACAAACACTTTTGAAAGGGCACAGAGTCAAGGGAGAAAATTCAATAAAGGGGGATAGGTTAGGAAGGAGCAAAATATAATGAGTCTTTCACAACATGAGTATGGTGGAAGTGTTATACATAATGATACGCATGTGGCCTATGTTGAATTGCTTGACTTCTTAGAGAGGGTGGGTGGGAAGGGAAGAAGGGAGAGAATTTGGAACTCAAAGTTTTAAAAACAGATGTTCAAAAACAAAAAAAAAAGTTTTTGTGTGCAGCTAGAAAATAAGATACACAGGCAATGGGGCATAGAACTTTATCTTGCCCTACAAGAAAGAAAGGGAAAAAGGAATGGGAGGAGAGTGGGGTGACAGAAGGGAGGGCTGACTGGAGAACAGGGCAACCAGGACATATGCCATCTTGGAGTGGGGGGGAGGGTAGAAATGGGGAGAAAATTTGTAATTCAAAGTCTTATGAAAATCAATGCTGAAAACTAAATATATTAAATTTTAAAAAAAATGTAAAGAAAAAGATTGGACTAGTCCAGGAGCAGAGACTTGAGGGAATCTGAAACCTTTTTCCCTTCTCCCTTTGAGCTCATGCAGCACCCACAAGTGCTACTGAAACCAAGACGGGGTCATGAGTTGAAAAGTTTAAGAAGCCCTGGTCTATATGATCTACGATTAGTATATTTCTATCAGTACAATAGGCGAATAAGTGTCACAGTGGATAGGTTGCTAGGCCTGGAGTCAGGAAGACTCATCTTCCTGAGTTCAAATCTGGCCTTAGTTACTTAGTAGCTGTGTGACACTGGGCCAGTCATTTAACCCTGTTTGCCTTAGTTTCCTCATCTGTAAAATGAGCTGGAGAAGGAAATGACAAATCATTCCAGTTTCTCTGCCAATAAAACCCCAAATTGGTTCATGGAGAGTTGGACATGATTAGAAAAACAATTTAATAACAACACAAATCAATACAACGCACAAATTTAGCTGTTACTGCCTTTACCTATTCTGTACTAGAAGGTCTTTGGAAGAAGTCCAATGTCCAATGAAGTACAGTGAATTTTTTCTCTCCCTTTCTCCTCTCTCCTCTCAGTTCAGATATTGTGTCTACTTAAATCTTGTCTCTCTACTCTGGCACAAGGCCTTATGTTCTCGTTTGTGATGTTCTTGCTTAAAATATGTATATTACAAGTAAAAAATTTCCAAATTGACTCATAGAATGGAACTCTTTTGATAAAGAGCAAACTTCAATACACTTAGTCTGTAACAGTTTACATGTATATGTGAACATGGTAGCATATGAAATATCTGCACATAATATGATAAAATAGCTTTGTGTCACCACGTGTATTATATATGCTAGAGAATGTGATGTAGTGCATAGAGAGCCAGACTTTGAGCCAAGTCCTAACTCTGACAATATTAACTATGTGAACCAAAGGCAAAAAACACTAATCTCTCAATTCCCCAGACATTCCCTATAAGATTATAAAACATAGAACAGATGCTAATGTTTCTATGTAACTAGAGTTTCCTGTACTGTGGAATCTCAGTTTCTAACCTCCTCCTCCTTAACACCCACAAAAAACAATGCTGCATTGGAGTGATATGTTGCACGGTTCATATAACAAGATAAAAGTGTTCCTTCTTAGTTAAGGACCCCATCTACCCGGGACAACCTAGAGGAATCTATGTATTTAATAAGACAAAAGTGGAGTTCTTTGGAAGAGAAAGCTTAAAGTAAGTTTCTTTTGATTACCAGATAGTGAAAAATGGTTGAGGTCCTGGCTATGGAAACTAGAATTCCCAAAGAAAAACCTAGGAGGTTTAAAAAAAAATTATTTAAAAGTGACAAAGAAAATTGCAGAGCTGTTTTGCTTCCAAATTCTATTAAATCAGTAGAAAATCAATTGACTTTGAGAGTGCCCAGAAAATAAAAGTTGATATACTCAAAGTTCTGCTTGCCAAGAATTGTCTTATGCCTTGTAAACATTAAAGAATCATCCTAAACCTTAATTCACACTAGAGTCTCAGAGTTTGACTCTGAATAATGAAGAAAAATGAAGCTTCAAGTAACCCCTAATTAATGACATTGTTTCTCTCCTTCTCCCTTCTTTCCTCTTTTTATAACAATAACATATGTATACAGCTGGGAGGTGCAATGGGTGGTGTTAGACTTCTAGTCAAGAAGAAATGTTAGAATTCTGTCACAGACACTAGCTTTGTGATCCCATAGCAAGTCACTTACCCTCTCTGGCTCAGTTTCCTCATCTGTGAAATGGGAATGGTAGTAGCACTTACACCACAAGTGAGATAAAATGTCAAGGGCTTTGCCACTATGAAGGCACTAAATAAATGTTAACTATTATGTTTTAATGGTGGCGTGGGAGGGGAACAAATATGTAATCACCTACTATCTACTGAGTGCTTTATATTGCCTCATTTAATTATTTTTTAAGGTTTGAAAAATTCTTTCCTCACTTTGTGCCATGTGTGGTTATTATATCATCCACATCTAGTAATTTGCCCAAACTCACACGGTTAGCAAGTGTTCTAGGGAGGATGAGAATCCAAGTTCCTCCCGATGTCATTCCAGGACTACACAATGTAGATGTGTTTATATGTGAACCCTAAACAATGTCTACTAGTAATTAACAAAACAAAAGAAGAGGTCTCTTGTAAAATGTGTTGAGCGCTCAGAATTTGAACTTATACCACTGGTTGGCTTTTATATCAAGAGATATATTGCTTTGTGATTGTAACTACAAAACTGAACATAGGCCCAGTAAATGTTTCTATGCTAGGCACATGTAAAGATTGCAAATGCTATTCTCCGACAACTGAGAGTCGGGTTCAGTCTGCATTTCTTCCTTTAGAAGCCACTGCTCACCCAAACACCTCTGATGAAATTCTGATTGCTACATGACAGGTTTCTCTGTCCTGGTTATTATTTCCTTGCAACCTAGAGCTATGTCACATTATTTGAAGCTGGGTTTCTGTGTTTCCTTTAAATTGTTTCCTTGGCTTTCATGTCACTGTCTTCTAGTCTCCTGTAACATGTAGAAGCGACCTGTATATTGTGTAGCTGTACATTTTCCATTATGGTGGAGTTCAAGCATGGTAAATGTTGTTCCAATGTCAGTAGCCTTGCTGTTGTAATAAATAATAATAATTGTTAGCATATATACAGTGCTTTGAAGTTTGCAAATCACTTCACAAACATTATCTCATTTTTTTTTCCTCACAGTAACCCTAGGGAGTAGATACTATAATTTTTCCCATTTTATCGATGAGGAAACTGAGGGAGAGAGAGGTTAAGTGACTTGCCCAGGGTCATAGAGTTGCTAAGTATATGAGGTGTCATTGGAAATCAGGTCTTCCAGACTCCAGGTCCAGTGCCCTAGACACTCTCCTACCTATTTACCTGTTGAGGTGTTCATGCAAAGAAACCATAATTTCAATCTCTTTAAAATGTTATTTCAGTTTGAAAGAGTCCTTGAGAGTTTACATGCTACAACAAAACTGTACTTCCTTTAAAAGCAGTTTATGATAGAGTCTGGATAGTAAAATTGTGAGGTCTGCAGAATTTGGTAAAGGAGTAATAGTGAGCACTGTAGGTATGATTACCCATATATGCATCATGTGCCCTACTGCACTGGAAACTTCTTGAGGAGAGAAACCGCATATGTAATCAATGAATCAACAAGTATCCATTAAGCACCTACTATGTGCAAGGCCCTGCCTTTTAAGAACTTACATTCCATTACAATGATTTATATTTCATAGGATATTGTCATTGTGGCATCCCTATAAGCAAAATGTACATTACAAGGCATTCTATAAATTTTGGCTGAATGAATAAGAGTATACTTCTAAACAAGTTTGTCATTGAACAGTGATAGCTGATATGAAGAGGAAGGAAGGAAAATACTTCTTTCTAAAGGGGAAGATTACTCCCCTTGGTCATCATACTGGAATCAGAATGTCTACACACATATTTATGTAATAATCATAATTCTCATTCACCTTTGGCTTGTGTGACTTTGGGCAATTGACTGAGCCTCCCTTTGGCTCAGTTTCTTCATCTGTAGATCTATATTGTAGTCTGATTGTTCTGGAGGTTTTTCCTCCCTGAATAATTTCCAAGTGTTGTTTTCTTTACTTTCCTGCTGATCTCTACTGTATATTATATGTAATGAATGCAGATCCTTCTTTAACCACTGGGAGAAATATATTTTTTCATACTTTTGGTTATTGGTCAAGGGCAACTAGTTAAATTTCTTTGCATTTGCCCAAAAACAAAAATCCAGTAAGCAAGGGACTGACTATTAGGTACTAGCAGAGTGAGAATATCTTCTTCAATAACTTTTTGGTTGTGTCTTTCTCCCTTTTCTATAACCCCCCTTTAGAGTCTAAGGATTCATGAACTTAAAAGTCATTGAATACATTCAGAGCTCTTTGTAATGCTAATATTGTCACTGTGAGCAACACTTGCCATTACAGGAAATGTGGAAGAACTGATTACAAGTCAACTACTCCCCCAAGGTAAATTTATCAAAACGAATTTGCATAAGGCTTAAAATAACTATGTACTTGCATATAATTGATAAGGCTGAAAATGTACACAAGGGCAGGGTTTCACATTATGTTTCTTCTCCCAATAGGTCTTAAGAGAAGCAAAGGGTGACAGCCTAAAGCAAATACTTTATATTTGAAGAATTCAGCAAATGCTGTTCAAGCCTAGTACTTGGGAGATGGTTCAATAAAAGAAGATAAAATGGGATTTATGCCTCGGATAGTTTCAAACTACACCTCAAAGCTAATATTAACTGGGGATTTTGAATTTTTCAAGGTAAAACTTTAGAAAGGTCAACAACTTTCATCATTTTACAACTTTTTTTTTCTCTTTGACTTAAGTGTTGCAAATATTTTTGGTTGATTTGGTCAATTATTGGCATTGTGTATTTTTAAGATAGATGCTATGTCTTTTCAATTAAATACAGACATTTCCCAATATCATGGTTTTATGCATCATGTCTATATTTACATATCATAAATTTGTGTTTATGAACTCTTAGCAATTCAGAATTCTACCTTCAATTATTGTCAGAGGTGAAAAATTAATGAAAGTACGGTATTTTTATAGAAGAACACTTTTTGGATAGAATTTATGATCATTTATGAAGAAATGGGATAACCTATTTGAGAATGAAACATGCCTGTTTTGCAGGTATATTTTTATACACCTGGGAGGCAGCATGGTACATTGGAAGGATGCAGTATTTGGAATCAAATTGCCTGAGTTCAAATCCCAGTTCTGCCACTATCTGTGTGAGTGGCCCATTTTATTTTTTTTTTTTATTTTTTATTTTTTATTTTTTTTTATTTTAAGTTTTAAGTGGAGAATTTATTAGCCGGTGGCAATTGGGGTATGGCACCACAAATCAATGGCAAATGTGTTGGGGTGATGGCTTGGCTTATACAGGATATGGGGGTACAGAGTGGGGGGGGGGGGAAACAGGAACAAAGGTCCTGGCTGATCAAAAGATTCAGTCAGGTTATGGTACTAGTGGGATAATCTCATTTACATTCCTTGGTGGAGTCATGGAGCCCCAGGGATATCTGCTAGACAGGGTCTGCCAGGTTATCCTTCAGTGGGATGGTCCCATCTACTGAGATTCCTTGGTGGAGTCATGGAGTCCCAGGGGGTTTGCTAAATGCCAAAGATATCTGAGTCCATCCTTTCTGGGGGTGCTTGTCAGTAGCTAGGGGTTTCTCAGGGGTTCCTAATTTTCCTTGTATTACATTCCCCACTTTTATTCTTCATGGGGGGGTTTCAAATCCTTGAAAAAGGAACGACCTGATGGGGCATAGCAATAAAAATTAGGAGGCCAACCAAAATGCTAAGCAGGGGTGACAATAAAAGGAACGCTAGGTCGTTGGCCACTGGCCCATTTTATAATGCTGCTTTACAGAGCTGGCATTCAGAGAAAAAGGGAGGCTTCCCCCTGGTGTCTGTGTTTGTGTTTTCCTGCATAGCGTATCTCCACAGTGAAGTCTTGTCCTCTGAGTCTGATGTTGTAGAGACAGAGAACACAAAAGGATTTGGGTGATGATATCTCTGTCATAAAATCAACCATAGATTTGATCTTGACCTGAGCTTCTGAGCCCTTCCCTATTTTTTGGAAATGACCATGTCAGATGTCAAGGGATTCTTCCAGGAATGTAGTGCTGCCCTTACATTTGAAGGAAGTATAAACTCTCACATTCCAGAAGTACAAAATTTATTGAGTTGTAGAAACAATCTATTAGATTTGTCCACAGGGAGAAATAAATGATTGATGCATCAAATTTATTTTTGGAATTAAGTTTTGGGAACAAGATTCCTGTGCATAGTCCTGAATCAGCTTCAACTCATTTTTACACAGACTCCCTAAGATGATGTAGTACTAGGAATGTCTGACTTGGAGTCAGAAGACCAGGTTCAGTTTGCCATTTACTATTGTATGACTGGGAAGTCACTTCATTTATCTATTTGTTTAAACTCTCTTACCTTTCCTTGCACCTCATGGTTAGCCAGCACTAAAACCACATGAAATTGTAAATTTCTTTCAATGGCAACATACTAACTGAAAGAAAACAACTAGGTTCTATTTGAAAGGCTCATTAATTTGATAAAATATGTTTTAGAGAAATCAAATTTATATTCCCCACTTTCAACATTTTAAAACAATTTCCTTGCCTCAGATGTAGAATGAAATATCAATTAACTTACTCAGTTATGGCTATATATTTATAAATCATGCCAGCATTTCCCCTTTAAGTAGAGAAAAACCCAGTATAATGTTTTATGCATTATGTCAGTATAAAGTATTATGGATGAATCCTCACCAACCTCAAGCAATAGACACTTAAAAAAATGAACACTATACTTAATGACAAATGTTTTCATTTTGATCATACATTAGATAAGCCAAAAATTCTCCAAATGTCAGTTTAATTAAATGTGGCTAAAATTTCTTTGGCAGAATATACATTAGTATGTCTTCTATGGGAATAGAAATTATAGTAATTTATAAGGATATGTATTTATTGAAATAATTAGTTATCTAAGCAAAAACACCACTATTTGCTCTCCAAAAATGTTACTGCCCACTACCCTGGCAATAGTAAGGAGGTAGGAGTAAGTAGTAGCAAGGAGTTGATTCCTATAGAGAAGCAATGATATGAATTAAGTGTGATTAAATTATAGGATGTTACCTGAGTACTGCAAGACAAGGCCCCTTAATGGTACAATAATTACATATCAAGAAAGTAAAGCATATTGTCAGCTATTATTTCCAAGGCACATGGCAAACTTAGTTAACATGAAATAAATACATTAGGAGTATGAAACAGCATGTAACTACTGCAGGCCCAGTCACATATGGTTACATTCAAGCCATTCTCTGGATTATTATTAGTGGAATATATATGTACCAAAACAAATAGCCCTCCTTGCTAGTTAATCATATGCTCTTATTATGTGTGCATTTTTAACAAAATGACCAGCTACATATTTTGAAGCACTCATCCTCTTAACTCAGAGAATTTGTTCAGGGAACATAAATTAGTGAACTTGGAAACTGACTGATAGAAACTGTTCCATTTAACAGATTCAAATTGTCCCAAAAAGATTAATAGATTTGCTTAAGGTCACACTGATGCTAAATAACAAATTTAGGATTAGAACCAAAGTTCTTTCATTACAAACCCTTTCATTAAATTAGAAAAAAAAATAATAATTCATGATACATAATAATAATAATAATAACATATTTAGATAAGGTTTTAAGATTTGCAAGGCTCTTTGTTATCTTGTTTGATAGAATCACATATGTGAGTACCAATCTATGTTGAGGACAGAGGGAAATAGCTGATGTTTTTACTTTGTGAGCTTCTTGAAAGGAAAGAAAGGGTTTTTTTTTTAAATAAATCAGTAATCTCCAAGTAGGGACAGGTAGGTGGTGCAGTGGATAGTGTCCTGAGCCTGGAGTCAGGAAGATGAATCCTCCTTAATTCAAATCTGGCCTCAGACACTTAGTAGCTGTGTGACCCTGGGCAAGTCACTTTACCGTGCTTGTCTCAGTTTCTCATCTGTAAAATGAGCTGGAGAAGGAAAAGGCAAACCACTACAGTATCTTTGCCAAGAAAACCCCAAATGGGGTCACATAGTAAACTAACTAAACAACTGATAATCACCAAGTACAAGATATAAAACATTCTCTGTCCTCAAGGAGCTTATATTCTTCAGAGGAAGACAGTAGGTACACATATACATTTATGAAAGATACATACAAAACATGCAGAAATAAACACAAAATAATTCAAATGGAGCAGACACTAATAGCCAGAGGAATAAGGAAAGGCCTCATATATAAGTTGATATTTAAATTGAGCTTTGAAGGAAACAAAGGAATTTTAAAATAGAATTGAACAGGACAGTATTTCTAGGAACCTCAACAACAACAACAACAAAAAGAACCTTTGCCTAGTTTTATAAAAAGCTCTTGATCCGCTTTTAGATTCTGTATCCCATGCTTGTACAAATGCACAGAGACAGGAGAGGGAATGTTTTGCGTGAGAAACAGCAAGAAGGTCAGTTACCCAGGAAGAGAGTATAAAAAGGCATGTAAGTAAAGGGAGAGAAGGGAACAAGCAATTTTTAAGCACCTACTGTGTGCCAGGCCCAGTGCTAAGTGCTTTATACATATCTCATTTGATCTTTAAAAAAACCTTGTATGGTAGGTGCTTTTACTATTCCCATTTTACAGATGAGGAAATTAAGGCATATAGCAGTTAAGTGATTTTCCCAGGATCACAGAATTAGTAAATGTCTGAATGAAATGAAATTTTAACTCAAGTCTTCCTAACTCTAGGCCTACTGTTCTATCTACTCTGCTGCCTGGCTGTCTCTAGTAGAATCCAGGTTGTGAAAGGCTTTAAATGACAAAGATAGAGGACTGAAATAATTACTGCCCAAACAGAAATTTGGAGAATCATGACTATAAAACAGGTTGCTACATGTAACAATAGTTATGTTAAGCATTGATGTTTGACATAGTTTATATCCTGTCCTCTCTTATCTTTGGGTTTCTGTTTCACTGTTTTCTCATCATTCTAATTCCTACTTGCCTAACCACTCCTTGCTATGTCTCACCCCCTCCTCCACTTTCCCCTTCTCCCCTTCCAAAGTACTTTGCTATCTTGTGTATGTCCCAAGGCTCTGTCCTGGTCTTCTCTTTTCTCTTTTGTCTCTTCAGCTCCCATGGTTTTAATTATTACCTCTATAGAGATGACTCTCAGATCTCTATATCTAGCCAGAATCTCCAGAACACCAGGCTCATATCACCATCTTCCTATTAGACATTTCAAATTGGATATTACATATGCATGTAAAAATCATCCTCACCAAAATAGACTTCATTAACTTTTCCCCTTAAACCTATCCATCTTCTGAACTTTCCAATTTTTCTTGAGTGTACCACCCTTCTTTTAGTCACCATGGTTCTCTCACTTCCCCCATAATCCAATCAGTAGGCAAGTCTTTTCAATTCTCCCTCTACCACATCACTCATAACTTTCTACTTCTTCCTACTCATGTGGCCAACATTCCAGTCCAGACACGTACCACTTCTGATCTAGAAAGTAATAGTAGTCGTCGATTGGCCTCCTTGGAATCAGGCTCTTCCCTTGCTAATCCATTCTACACCCAACTGTCAAACTGATATGCTTAGATCACAGGTTTGACCACGTTTTCACCGTGTTCGATCTCCTCATTACCTCTAGAACCAAACACAAACTCCTTTGCTAAGCATTTAAAGACGATCACAACCTAGCTGTAATTTATCACTACTATCCTGTATCCTATCAGTCCAGTCACAGAAACCTTTTGGCTATTCTTCGTGATAGGACAGCTTCCATTTTGATGCCTATGCATCAACTTCCTTCAACACTCAGCTTGGATATCAACTTCTCTATGAGGTCTTTGCTGATTCTGCCTCACCAAAAATCACACTGTATTTATTTTGTATCTACTTATATGTGTACGTGCTATTTCATAGGATCTGTGGTCCATGAAAGAAGTGATTATTTCATTTTGTCTTTGTATTCCTGGCACTGAATATAAACAGTGCCTGGGAAGTAGTAGGAACTTAATATATTTTATTCTTTGATTGACAAAGACTAAGAAGTTTTAGCATACCATGAAAAAAGAGCAATTTGTTTTTTTTAAAATTAGGGTATTTATGAATAAATTAAATCTCTGATCAAATTCTAGTGTAACAAAGTGAAAAAACAAAACAAAACAGGTAATGTAAGTGAGACATTTCTGTCAAGGGTACTGTAAGACTGGCCCTTTCTAGTAGCATACATTTTTCATCAGCAAAGCAGATTTCTCTTTCACATAGTTTCTTCTTTTCTTTTTTTTTTTTAATGCAATTTATTTATTTAACATATTTGGTTTTCAGCATTGATTTTCACAACATTTTGAATTACAAATTTTCTCCCCATTTCTACCCTCCCCCCCACTCCAAGATGGCTTGTATTCTGGTTGCCCTGTTCCCCAGTCAGCCCTCCCCTCTATCACCCCCCTCCCCTCATCCCCTTTTCCCTTCCTTTCTTGTAGGGCAAGATAAATTTCTACGCCCCATTGCCTGTGTATCTTATTTTTTAGTTGCATACAAAAACTTTTTTTGTTTTTGAACATCTGATTTTAAAACTTTGAGTTCCAAATTCTCTTCCCTCTTCCCTTCCCACCCACCCTCCCTAAGAAGTTGAGCAATTCAACCTAGGCCACACATGTATTATTATGTATAACCCTTCCACAATACTCATGTTGTGAAAGGCTAACTACATTTTGCTCCTTCCCAACCCATCCCACTTTATTGAATTTTCTCCCTTGACCCAGTCCCCTTTCCAAAGTGTTTGTTTTGATTACCTCCACCCCCATCTGCCCTCCCCTCCATCATCCCCCCGCCTTTTATTTTTTTTTTTATCTTCCTCCCTCTTCTTTCCTGTGGGGTAAGATACCCAACTGAGTATGTATGGTATTCCCCCTCAGGCCAAATCTGATGAGAGCAAGGTTCACTCATTCCCCCCTCACCTGCCCTCTCCCCTCCTCCCATAGAACTGCTTCCTCTTGCCACCTTTATGCGAGATAATCCACCCCATTCTATCTCTCCCTATCTCCCTCTCTCAGTATGTTACTCTCTCATCCCTTAATTTCATTTTATTTCTTTTAGATATCTTCCCTTCATCTTCAACCCACCCTGTTTTTGCTCTCTCTCTTTTACATATATATACATATATATAAACACATATATATATATATACACATACATACACATACATACATATACACATAGATATATATATATATATACATATACATTCACTTATATATATATAAACATATACATATATATATACATATATACACACATATATGCATATTCCCTTCAACTACCCTAATACTGAGGTCTCATGAATCATACTCATCATCTTTCCATGTAGGAATGTAAACAAAACAGTTCAACTTTAGTAAGTCCCTTGCAATTTCCGTTTCTTGATTACCTTTTCATGCTTCTCTTGATTCTTGTGTTTGAAAGTCAAATTTTCTATTCAGTTCTGGTCTTTTCACTGAGAAAGCTTGAAAGTCCTCTATTTTATTGAAACTCCATATTTTGCCTTGGAACATGATACTCAGTTTTGCTGGGTAGGTGATTCTAGGTTTTAATCCTAGCTCCATTGACCTCCGGAATATCGCATTCCAAGCCCTTCGATCTCTTAATGTAGAAACTGCCAGATCTTGGGTTATTCTGATTGGGTTTCCACAATACTCAAATTGTTTCTTTCTGGCTGCTTGCAGTATTTTCTCCTTGATCTGGGAGCTCTGGAATTTGGCAACAATATTCCTAGGAGATTTCTTTTTGGGATCTATTTGAGGAGGAGATCGATGGATTCTTTCAATTTCTATTTTGCCCTGTGGCTCTAGAATATCAGGGCAGTTCTCCTTGATAATTTCTTGAAAGATGGTATCTAGGCTCTTTTTTTGATCATGGCTTTCAGGTAGTCCAATAATTTTTAAATTATCTCTCCTGGATCTATTTTCCAGGTCAGTGGTTTTTCCAAGGAGATATTTCACATTGTCTTCCATTTTTTCATTCCTCTGGTTCTGTTTTATAATATCCTGATTTCTCATAAAGTCACTAGCTTCCACTTGCTCCAATCTAATTTTTAAAGTAGTATTTTCTTCAGTGGTCTTTTCGACCTCCTTTTCCATTTGGCTAATTCTGCCTTTCAAGGCATTCTTCTCCTCATTGGCTTTTTGGAGCTCTTTTGCCATTTGAGTTAGTCTGTTTTTTAAGGTGTTGTTTTCTTCAGTGTATTTTTCAGTATTTTTTTGGGTCTCCTTTAGCAAGTCATTGACTTGTTTTTCATGGTTTTCTCGCATCCTTCTCATTTCTCTTCCCAATTTTTCCTCTACTTCTCTAACTTGCTTTTCCAAATCCTTTTTGAGTTCTTCCATGGCCTGGGACCAGTTCATGTTTTTCTTGGAGGCTTTGGTTGTAGGCTCTATGACTTTGTTGTCTTCTTTAGGCTGTATATTTTGGTCTTCTTTGTCACCAAAGAAAGAATCCAAAGTCTGAGACTGAATCTGGGTGCGTTTTCGCTGCCTGGCCATATTCCCAACCAACTAACTTGACCCTTGAGTTTTTCAGTGGGGTATGACTGCTTGTAGACTAACGAGTTCTATGTTCTACGTTTGGGGGGGGAGGTGCCAGCTCTGTCAGAGCCGCACTCCTCCTTCCCCAAGGACCCCGGGTCCAGACTGGGCTTAGATCTTCCTCAGGCTGTTGCACTCCTGCTCTGATCTGCCACTTAATTCCTCCCACCAGGTGGGCCTGGAGCCGGAAGTAACAACAGCTGTAGCTGCCCCACCTCCGCTGCCCCCGGGGCTGGAAGCCGAACCTCGAACTCCTTCCACTCCCGCAGCTTTTCCCACTAACCTTCTCCGCAGTCTTTGGTGTTTGTGGGTCAAGGGGTCTGGTAACTGCCGCAGCTCACATATTCAGGGCGCTAGGGCCCTCTCCGCCCGGCTTCTGTTCTGGATCGTCCATGCCGCTCAGGCTGGGCTCTGCTCCACTCCGTTCCCAGCCCCCAGCTCCCAGCTCCGTGTGGAATAGACCTCACCCAGAGACCATCCAGGCTGTCCTGGGTTGGAGCCCTGCTTCCCTCTGCTGTTCTGTGGGTTCTGCCGTTCTAGAATTAGTTCAGAGCCATTTTTATAGGTTTTTGGAGGGACTCGGGTACGGAGCTCACTCTAGTCCGTGCTTACCAGCAGCCATCTTGGCTCCGCCCCCTCTAGTTTCTTCTTTTCAATTCTGAATTGAGGTGGTAGAGATGTGGTAGGAGGATGGCAAGGCTCAGGGCAGGGGTATTTGAATGTGTGGCTTAAATATAAATGTAATTGCAAAACAATGATTAACTAATTATTTATATACAGGAATTTGATATATGCTACATTCAAATCCATCATTAACATGCCATGATTATAGGGTCATAGACTTAGAGCCAGAAGATACCTGAAATGTTATCTGGTCCAACACCCTCATTTTATAGATTTGGAAACTGAGGCAGAAAATATCGCATGACTTATCTAAGGTTATTATAGTGATGGAAATAAAATTAAACTGAAGAAGGATGAATTTATTAGTTAGGCTACAAGTAACCAATAAATGGGCTCAATGACTTCTCAGTAATCAAAGTCTCCAAGTGAGAGAGGGCAGCGTCTTTTATGGTGAGTAAAAGAATGATAGAGCAAAATCTTGAACAACATAGATGTATCTTCTTCTGATTGGTCAGAAAGTTAAAAAAAACCCTCTAACTTCAGTTTGATATTATGATTGCTTGGGCCTCCTCTTCTGAAACCCCTTTAAATCACAAACAAAACATATGATTTGTTTCACAAGAAAAAAAAAAAAACATTGTTGTTCAGTCCTTTCTGAGTGGTTTTCCTCTTCTTTCTTCAGCTCATTTTACAAATGAGGAGCCCAGGAAAACGCCGTTAAAGTGATTTGCCCAAGATCTGGGTCTGAGGCCAGATTTGAACTCAGGAAGAATAGTCTTCTTGACTCCAGGCCCAGGCTTTAACCACTGAGCCACCAAGCTACTCCTTAGATGAGAGTAAAACATTCCCAGTATTTCAATAAGAAGGTGGTATGTGTCATCTCAGCTCCTCCCACTGCATTGTTGGAAGATGAAGATTTCCATCAAGTGATGGACATAGTCCTCAGGTGATGGAAGGGAATTGCTACAATTTAAACTGATGAGAATGACCTTTAGACAAGTTTCTTGAGAATGTGGGTGGTGGGTGAAGTTATGAAATAAGAATTGTGAGACAAGGGACCTGAGGTTATTTGAGTAAAACTTACTGTAAAGGAGAATATTTGAAAATCAATTTTCAATTTCACATTATACAGAAAGTAAATGGTGGGACCAGGATTCAAACCCGGGTCCTTCAACACTGATTCTAATACTTTTTCTATTGAACCACTCTGTATGTCAACGTTGCCCTTATTGTTCTGTTGTGTCTGACTCTACATGATCCCATGGGTCCATGTTTTGTTTTTTTTTTGTGGGCGGGGTGGGGAAGCTGGGGCAAAGAGACTGCAGTAGTTTGCCATTTCCTTTTCAAGTGTGTTTCCATTTTACATATGAGTAACTGAGGCAAATAGGGATTAAATGACTTGCCCAGTGTCACACAACGAGTAAGTGTCTGAGGCTGGACTTGAACTCAGATCTCCCTGACTCCAAGGTGGTGCTCTATCCACTGCACCACCTACCTAACTCCCTATGTATAGAGAGAAATGTATACTTGTAAAGAAAACAGCCTATCTACTTCCAACCAAAACTGGTATGCAGAGTCATCACCATGGGTGATGGAGCCAGCTCAAAAGGACTTGAAAGAATTGACTGTCAAATTTTCAGTGCGAGGATTTACACCTCAGAAATTCACAAACACTACAAATCAGGCATTGAGCTATTATTTTTTTGTTGATTTTCTAGACTTCAGAAAATAATGGGAAACATTTTTAATAATGCAGATGAAATTTAAAAGTGTGTCGTGGGTAATTGTTTTCCCCTTAGAAAGCCACATGTTAACTATTTGCCAGCACTCCTCTGCATATATCTTAAGAGTGTGGTGTTGTTTACCACAAACCTCTTTCACCTAATTTAATACTGAATGTCTCTTTGGTAAAATGTAGAGAGAGGCAAGGAGCAGTAACCTATCTTTATGGGCAAATTGTTCCTTACTAGTTTCATTAGCAGGAGTCCTTGAGCATCAAATAAGATTGAAGTGATAAGATACAGCTCCCTATGCTGTAAGTGAATGAAAATCTTTCATATATGGATCAGGAATCAGAGAGGAGGAAATGCATGAGGGGAAATAGGAAATATCTGGCTCAGTTCCAAAGGTAGAAGCCAAAGAGTTATAAAACAAAAGAATATCACATGTCAATTGATATTTTCCTCTATGACTCTTATCTTTCTCACTTCTCTCTCTCTTTGACTTCCTTTTGATGCAAACCTTATTTGAACACCTCTTCCCTTTTATCTCTATAAAGGACTGAAGATAAATTCTGAGCTAGACATACCTTGAATGGTAGGTTCATTTTATATAAAAAATATAATTTAATGCAAGTTACTAGTTCACAGAGTCATAAAATTTTAAAGTTGTAGGGAGTTATAGAAATTAACTAGTCAAATTCATACCAAAAAATCTTTATTACAAACACATCTTAGAAGTTTTCATCTAGATTTTGCTCAAAGATATCCAAAGAGAGGGAACCCATTACCTTCTGAAGCAGAGCCCATTCCACATTTGCATCATGATAATTATCATGATTTTTATTTTCCCTTTTTCCTCCAACCTAAAGTTCCCACTTGAAGCCCATTGCTAAGTAGTTGAAGCCTCCATGGCCTAAGTAGAACAGCCCTATTCCTTTTTCAGGTGAAAGTCCTTCAACTATTCAGAAATCCATTATGTCCCTTTGAGGTATTTTCTCTTCAGCCTGAACATCTCTAGTTCTTTCTCCTGATCCCCTCATGATATTTCTGAAATTAGGCCCATTACTTTCCTGACTGGTCTACTTTGGGTTAAGGAGTAGGGGTGGGATATTTTGTAGCAATCACTTTAAGTTTGAGTCTGCTGTCTCTGGTGACTACATGAGTCTTTAGAGGGAAGACTGTGTCTCTGATTTGGAAGGGATTGAGGGAACATTGTTGTACTTCACTCCTTGCTATACCTTTTTAATAAATGTAGTAGTTAAGTGGTGGAGTGGTTAGAGAACTGGACCTGAAGTCAGGTTAAACCTGAGTTCAAATCCAGGCTTAGACACTTACTAGTTGTATGACTGTGAGCAAGTCACTTAGTTTCTCTGTGTTTCAGTTTTCTCATCTATCAAATGAGAAAAATAATAGCACCTGCCTTCCAGGATTATCATGAGATTAAAAATGATATATTTCTAAAGTATTTTGGAAAGCTTAAAGAATTATAGAAATGTTATTATTGTTAAGTCATTTTTCAGTCACATCCAACTCTCTGAGAGCCCATCTGGGGTTTTCTTGGCAGAGATACCGGAGTGATTTGCCATTTCCTTCTCCAGTTCATTTTACAGATGAGGAACTGAGACAAACAAGCTTAAGTGACTTGCCCAGGGTCACACAGATAGCAAGTGTCTGAGGTCAGATTTAAATTCACAAAGTTGAGTTTTCCTGACTCCAGGCCTGGCACTCTATCCACTTGAAAACCTAAGTATTATTTTTCAATATCTCTTTGTGAAAGCTTATTGAAATTAACTGGTTAAGTGAAACTGGGGAGTTTACTTGTTAACATGTTCAGGAGCATACTCAAAGGGAATTCATGAATGACAGTCCTAGTAAAGTCTCATAAGATACTCAGAGTTTTTTCATGAGGCAATCAGTAGATTCTTTCTATTTCTACTTTGTTCTAATGTTCTAAGAGATCTAGACAGTTTTCTACTATGATTTTTTTCAATATGACGTATAGGTTCTATTTTTTGGCTATTGTGTTGAGTTTGTACAATGATTCTTAATTTTTTTCTACTTTGTTTTCCAGATGAGTTATTTTTTCTATGAGATACCTTACATCTTCTATTTTTTTATTTTAGTATTTAGATGTATATTAATATTTCTTATTGTCTAATGGAATCTTTGGCTTTTATTTGGTCAATCCTAGTTTTCAGTGAATTTATTGCTTGGGTAAGGTTTTATACCTCCTTTGCCAAGCTGTTAACTCCCTTTCCAATTCTTTTTTTTCCACAGTTCTCATTTTGTCCATTTTTTTCCCCTCTAGCACTCCCATTTCATTTATAATTCTTTTAAAAAATTTAAATCTCTAGCTTCATCCCTACCATATATACTATTTGAATTCTTGGGTCCAAACTGTATTTTTCTTTGAGGTTTTGCTTGCAAAAGTTTTGACTTCATTATATTCTTCTGGGTTTGTGTCACCATAACAGTTTTTCTATAGTGGGGATTCTTTTTTTTCTCCCTCTCATTCTTTCATCCTCCTTGCTGGACATGGTGTTTAGGGCCTGCCTCTGCATACTTCTGGAGGCAAGGTCATGGCTGGTCTTGTTGATTTCTTGGGATAATGAGTATTTCATAACACTTACTTTTAGTAAGTCATCCAGAAGAAACCATTAGCCCAAAACAAAGACATTTATTTACTAAGATAACATTAATAATAGTAGCTATATAATATTTCTTCCCCCACATGCCTGGGGCCCACTCTCTCACACATATACATGTTGGGAGTATGGGCATGACCTGAGAATATACTAGTAATGAGGCACATATGTATGAACTAGTAGGGGCAAGGCCAATGCATCTATTTTTTTGCACTTTGTTTAACATATTAATAACATTTTGTGATTATACCTGTTAGGCTGCACGAGTATATAAGATTTGTGTGAACATTGTTAAAACTGTCATATCATGTAGATTTACATTCATTAATTTTATTTTCATTTCATTACCACAGCCTCCTTTATATTTGTATACAGACAAAAACAGGGATCAGATCTGTGATATAATTATTATAGTGAACTGGTAGATGAAGAAAGAACTACTACCAATTCAGGTTGGCATCTTCTTTGCAACTTTTGGCCTTGGAAATTTCCCTAGGATACTGAGAAATTTTGACTTACCCAGGAATACATGACCAGTATGTATCAAAATAAAAACTTGATATGCATTTCTAATTTCTAAAATATATTTTGAAAAATCCATCTCAGGTACTTGGCATAATAGAGCTGAAATTTATACTAACACTGGTATTTTATTAGGAATAAGAAAGGAAGTGGTGATGTATTATGATTTTCAGAGTAACTTGAGATTAGTAAATACCTATACATTGTTATATTTTTTATGTCTGGAAGGAAATGACCACTCATTTTGGATAATCGTAGTCTGGTGTGTGTGTGTGTGTGTGTGTGTATGTATGTGTGTGTGTGTGTGTGTGTGTGTGTGTGTGTGTGTGTGTTTAGAACAAGAAGTCTATGAAGGAAGGAAAAGAACTACTCTTTGTGGTGAAAGAGAAAATGATAATAAATAATGGAGACAGGTCAGACCTGTTTATCTCATTTTTTATTTCTTTAATTAATGGGGGAAAACATTTAGGCTAGGAATGTTAGGATAATAATAGTAAGCACCTGGAGATAAATAAAAAAACAATAAGCTATCTTTCAATGACTTTAGCAATTTCAGACCAAGATGAATTGGATCCTGCGTATTTCAGATAGTGATAGATATTAGGGCTGAACTATTCCTAATGATCTTTGAAAATTCATAGCGAGCAATAAAAGTGTTGTAAGATTTTGACTAGGCAAACATTTTGATTTCAAACAAAGAAGGGAGTGAATTTTTATGACTCTCAAAAAGGAAGCTTGATGTGAATTTCTAGCAAAATTCTAGACATACTATTAAATGGGTGATTTATGAGCATTTAAAAATGAAAGTAATAATCACTAAGATCCTTTATGATTGATCAAGAACAGGTTATACCAGACAAACTTCATATTTTATATTTTGATGAAATTATAGTTAAATGATGGTTAATTTAAAAAACATGATATACCTACATTTGAGAAAAATGACAATGACATGCTATACTAATGAAAAAGATGGAGAGATATGGGCTATTTGATAGAAACTTAGATAGATTCTGGACAAGTTGAAATACTAGACTCAAAGAATAATGACTAATAGATTTATATCCATATGAAAGTAGTTGTTTAGTGGAATTCCCCTGTGTTTTTTCCTTGTTCCTTTCTAATTCCATATTTTTTTTTAAAGCCAGTGAGTTGTGGAATGGTATAAGTGGTATGCTTATCAATGTTTCAGATGTTTCAAAACTAAGAAAGTTAAGACAATGGATAACAGAGTCAAAATCATAAAACAGGGGGAGAGGCTGGCTAGAAGACCTGACTCCATATAATTAAATATAAATTGATAGGGATAAATGTGAAATTCTATATGGGCTAAAAATCAACTGTTCAAGAACAGGAAGCATAAAGCATGCTAAAAAATAGGAGGTTCTTGTAGCTTTTAGCAAGATCAGTACAGCTCAACAATAAATCATGGTATCCCCCCAAAAGGACAAAAACAACCCTCTAATGCAAAATTAACTAATTACTACATTCATAAAGGCATGGTGATTAAAAAGAGGAATACATGCTAATTCTGGTATACTTTGCCTTGGTCAGACTATACCTGGAATATTATAGTCATGTTCATGTACACATTTCAGGAAAGGCATTGACAAGCTGGTGAAACCAAATGTGGGCTTCAAAAGTATTGAAAGAATTAGAGATCATGCCAAATGAGAAATAGTTGAAGAAACTGGGGATGAATTTGGAGAGGAGACTATTTTACGGAGACAAGATTGCTATCCTCAAGTACTTAACAAACTGCCCTGTGAAAAAAGAATTCAACTTGTTTGTGTTGGCTAGAGATGGTAGAATTAGGATTAGTATTTGAAAGGTTAGGGGGAAAGATTTTATATTCATATAAAGGAAAAAAAAACTTTCCAAAAGTTAGAGCTGTCTAAAAACAAAATATGTTGGGTCAGGAAGTAGTGAGAATGAACATCTTCAGTTGGAAGCTGAATAATCACTTGTCAGATATGTTGTAGAGAAAATTCATGCTTATTCATCAAATATCTACTTCTGCCATTGCTTCCAATTCTGGAACAAGTGGTGACTGCCTGTTTGTCTGGCTATGCTGGGTTATGTGTGGTGTGAGGGAGAAGGGGTGTCTGCCCATTTGCTTAGGCACCCATAAGGTTGGTGTGTACTTGTTTGCCTGGGGCTATGCTGAAGCATGGGGTGATCTTGTTGCTGGAGGCTCTCAATTCCCTTGGCTATGCTGAGGCACATGGTGGTCCTGAAGTTGCTGTTTGCCTGTTTTACCACATCAGGGCTCAGGATCTCCCCCTGGTTTGGCTGCTGGTTTGCTGGGATGCTGCCTGTCCTGGACTGTGTTTCCCTTTTACCCAAGTGAGACAGACCTTTCTGGCTGATGTTCCAAGTTTCTTGGGCTAAAAGATTGTTTCATCCCATCTTTTTGCTGGTTCTGCTGTTCTAGGATTTGTTTTGGCTTGCTATTTTATGGTTCTTTGGAGATGCATATGGGAGAGTTACAGTGATTTCCTGCTTACTCCATCATCTTGCCTCCCAGAAGTCTATAATTACTTCTAATAAATAGCAAAGGAATAAAACAATCGTTTCCATGATATAGTGCAACAAAAAGATTATTGCACACAAAACTACAAACTCAACATGTACAACTTGCTATACTAAATGGATACAGTGTTTGTGATCTGTATCAGAAAGAAGTATGAATAAATTCAACTCACTTAACTTCTCTGGGCCTTGGTTTACTCATCCATAAAATGTGGGAATAGACTACATGACCTTTAAGGTCATCTGTAGATCTAGATCTCTAGATCTATATGTATATGAAGAATTTTTTTTGATGAGGTAATTGGAGTTAAGTTACTTGCCTAAGGCCCATAGATAGTAAGTGTCAAATGTCTAAGGCCAGATTTGAACTCAGGTCCTCCTGACTCCGGGGCTGGTGCTCTATCCCTCTATCCACTGCAACCCCTCTATCTGTCCCAAAGAAACTTCTCAATAGACCTAACAAATGCTATGGTCCTATACAACCCTCAGATAGCCTTAAATGTCAGTGTTCAACATGGCAGAGTGTGATGACCAACAGTAGGGATTATCGCTATTCCTTTCAGGTCTTTGGCCTTCTTCCTTGTCACTTGTCTTGACTCAAACCTGATTTCTCACTAAATGTTTTTGCCCCCTAGATGGAAATATAATAATTTGCTTAGCATTTCTAAACTAATCACATTCGCTAACCGCTTCTTGGCTCTTTCTGGGAAACTTGCCAAAGTACCCATGGTATGAGTAAGCAGATAGTGATATACGTTGTTTGAGACATTTGTATCCCCATTATCCTATTGCTGTTACAAAAGATGGAAATCAAGACATCAGTGGCTTAGATCAGCCTTGAAGATACAGCAATAAAAGCTTTAGGCCCTCCAAAAATGCATGTGAGGAGTTTAAATAGCCTTTCCCAAATTTCTTTGATTGCTATAACGATGCCTCTGATGTCATTAAGAATCACAACCCAAAAGGACTACCCATGGCATCAATACTATATATAACATTTCTTCTTTTTCCTCAGAGTTTGATTTTTTATGTGATATGATGTTTGATATGCATAAATATACGTGTGTGTGCCTGTGTGCAAGTGTGTGTGCATGCGTGCGTGTGTGTGTGTGTGTGTGTGTGTGTGTGTGTGTGTGTGTGATTTCAGGAATACCAGTAAGCTCAGCTCTCAAACTTTCATCTGTATCCTGATGTCATTTAGGATTATTTTGTTTTAAAGCTTTGCCTCTTCTTAACCAATGATACCAGCAATAGCGAAAACCACAATGGTGTCATTCTAATCATGTGAAAGGTATATGTCATAAAACCTGATTAATAATTAAGGCTTTAGTGTGAAAGAATTTGCCAGATCATTTCCTGAAAACAAGTTTTGACACATATGCAAGTTGAAATGATGCAAAGAAACTAGATGCCTGTGGAATAGAAGGTACTACTGAGTGGATGAGAAGACACAATCATAGATTCTGATAATGGAATAGACACTGCACTTGTTAGTCTCTAAGGTTTCTTCAAAATCTAAGATTCCATGAGTCTATGAAACACTGATTAGCAAGGTAAAAGCACGGAAAAGCATTATCATACATGAAATTACTTTTACAGTAGCAGTTTTTATATAATGCAAGAGAAATAGGCTGGAGACACCTTTAAGACAAACCTTACTATCATTGAGGTACATTTTTCTTAGAGTAGGGGCATAGCTCACTGAAATGCAAATAAATATAATAACCATTTACCATATTTTAGGCTTTAGCAGCATAAGAACTTGGTATCTTATCAGTTTTTATTTTGAATATCCCATAAGAACATTAAAACATTACTTATCCCATTTTAACCAAGAAACAAACCCCTTGGATTATGCTATAGCCTAAGGATTTGGCAAAGGATAACTGAGTATAAAATTGTAAGAAAATGCTTTGAGTATATTTAAGTTAAAGTCTAAAGTCAGAATACCTGCACTATCATTACCAGAGCCAGGAATGAAAATTTTACCTTTGTTGCAGCATCAAAGCAGACAAATCCCATACTAAAGTCAATAGTTAGTCCCATTAGATGACTTTCCAGTACACAGGCATAGGTCTTGCACTAGAAAGATAAAAAAAATGTTACTTTATATGAGAGAGATCTAAAGAGATTGTTCTACCTTATTACACCCAACTTCCGGAAGAATTGTCACATACTGTCAGAATCATATTGAGGACATTTTTAACAAACATTACCTCTGATGGCTTCTCTTGAACACTAATGAGAATATTGCTTAAAATTCTATCATATTGGGGAAAACTTTTTGGATCCAAATTTCTCTCATTCGCCAAAACATACCCTGAGGCAAAGAAATATAACAGAGTTCATGACTTGGTAAAAAGTCTATGATTTGAACCATGTATCACCCTGACATAAAGAGATGGCCTTTCATAGCTCTGGAACCGGAAACTTTAACTATGTTGCTAAAATGACAGCAGTCTGAGAACAACAAAGTAGTGACCATTCCTTAAAAAGACCAATGCACTCTCAATAACATTTTAAGTGAACATGGAAGCATTTTAAATCACTCACCACAGACCGTAGATGCCTAGCCTATGTTGAACTGTTTTTCACTATACCTTCTGAATAATTGAGAAAAGATTCACAAAATTTAATATTTTTAGCCAATAAGTGAGTTGTTATTGCTCTTGCCATCAACTTGAAACCTAAAAGATTAAACTTCATAAAAATGACTGTACTTAATTAAATTTTACAGGAGGAAATATTTTCCTGAATGGTAACTCCTATTATAAGCATGGGAAGATAGTTCCTGTTGGTGTAAAGATTGCACACCATAGAAATGATATTATGCCCATACATGCAACCATTTTATTGAGATGGCTCTCAATCTAGTCAAATCACCCATCATTTCCATTTTTAAATTTGTTCAAATCTAATTCAGTAAAACATTGAACTGTATATATTAACAACCTGAGCCTTAAACACAATTTACCTAGCTAGTCTATGTAATTTTTTTTCTTTCTGCTCTTTCTCAGTTCTCTTTGCAGCTCATCTATTTCATTCTCTATATTTCCAGTCCAAAAACAATAATGCCTTTTTAACTAATCAGGGAAGGAGAGAGATTACACAGGGCACCATGATCTATTTATGCAACATAATGTATGATTGTATCTGTAGACCAGTTGCTTTATTTGCATTTAAATATGACCTATAGAGGAGCCTTGACAATGATAAATACACATTAATATTGCATGTAGCAAAATAGAAAAAATTAAACCGCCATATCTCTTGTAGTTCTTGCTTCAGTTCGGTAAGTGCCACTATGCTGTTTAGTAGTTCTGGTCCTGCGTCCTGGTCCTCGCTTTGTGACCTCATTTCAAGTTTTCTTGCAAAGATACTGAACTAGTTCCTCTTTTCCTTCTCCAGCTCATTTTATACATGAGGAAACTAAGGCAAACAGGGTTAAGTCACTTGCCCAGAATCACATAGTTCCTGAGCATCTGAGGTCACATTTGAACTCTGGTCTTCCTGACTCCAGGCCCTGTGCTCTATCCACTGAGCCATCTAGCTGCCTCAACCAGTGTGTTGTGTGAATTGAACTCTGTATTACTTAAATGGCTCAATACATAGAGAGGCCACATTAAAACTTTTATTACTCATGTGATCCTTGCTTCCTAAAAAGAAGTATCTTCAGCACCACATTTATTAATAACATCCTCTTGATAAGTATTAAATCATTTACAAATGACAAAAGGTGAATGTAAAGTCACCCATTTGTTAAATAATAGCAATATTAGATAGACTAAGAAGAGAATAACAATGAGGCAGTTAAAGGAGAGGGAAAGAGATTCAGGCAGTTATTTCCCTAATATTGGGCATTCCTAGGTCTGGACTTTCTCTTTAACATACAGATTTGCACCTTCTCTACAATTCACAGCCAGAGAGATTTGCCTGGAAGAGATCTAAGACGTTAAGTCACTAGCCCAAGTCCACACAGCAAACACCTATCAGAGGCAGAGTTTAAAGCCATGTTCTCCTGGACTCAAGGCTGGTTCTTCATTCATTATATTACACTGTCTGTCTATCATGGTACAGTGAAAGAAATGCTAAATCTAGAGTCCAGTAACATGAGGTGAGATCCCAGCTCCGCTGCTTGCTCTCTGTGTAATCCTGGGGAAGTCTCTCAGGCTTGCATCCCCCATTTGTAAAATGAGAGTTTACACGACGTGACCCCGTGCTGTTATGACTTAGATCCACTTTTGGAAATGCTAATTATGACACTTGCAGCTTAATGACAGAATATAAACTCCTTGAGAGGAAGGCTTATTTTGTTGTGTCAGTTTCCCTAGCACCTATCACAGTGTTTGGCTCATATTATGCACTCAAATACTTTTTTTGTTGATATATGCCCTAACCTCTATAGAATTGTATGTTTACTTCTGAATTTTTAAAAATTCATGGACTTATGATTTCTTTGATTTCATGGTCAGGAAGCCTCTCAACCAGCACCTTCTCTGCAGGATACAAAATATTAGAAAGTTTTCTATGGGTATTTAAAGGTAAGTGACATGTAGTCACTTTGTGTCAAACTTCAACCAATGCTTTTCTGACATAGTAGCCAATTCTATATGCACTACACCACACTGTTTCTTACTTTAAATGCAACTGGAGGCACAGTGGACAGAGTGCAAGCCAGGAGTCAGGAAGATGTCTTCTTGAATTCAAATCTGTCCTCGGACACTTACTTGCTGTGTGACCCTGGGCAAGTCACTTAACCCCTTTTACCTCATCAGTTCCTTATCTGTAAAATGAGCTGGAGAGGGAAATGGCGAAACACTTCACTATCTTTGCCAAAAAAAAAAAAAAAAAACAACAACAACAAGAAAAAAACTTTAAATGGGGTCACAAAGAGTTGGACATTACTGCAATACAGTCATATCTGCTTCTCAAGGACATAATGTGATCTTTACTATCCTAATAATTTTATTCAAATTACATGTAAAATAATTTCAATACTTAGATATTATTTTACAATATTATGAATTATAATATTTTAAAATTAATATTTCTTGTTTGGCAGCCCACCAAACAAAGACACCAAGACAAATAACATATCAGGTGATTGCAGAATTGCACTGGGTAAATGAGATAATTGATTTTAAAAAAAGAAACCATGTTTCTATCATTGTTTGAATCCTATTTTGAGAGAGCTATTACACCTATTTGGACAATGCTAGAAGATATCCCACAAACACAATCTTGTGAATAATATTACTTTTAAACTCATGATTTATATTGTTCAGCAATCCCCTCAAACTTAAACAAATTATTCCAAGAGAGGAAATACTTTTTGCAAAGAATTATTTATCTACTTCACATAGAATTATTTCAACTTCCTTTTTTTGGCAGGGTGGGGGGGGGGCGGAACAAAGCCTTCTATTTTCCATAAGGATAGTTACCAAATTCCTACTAAACTCCATATTAGGTCTTTCCCAATCACCCTGGATTCAGTGTTTTCCTCTAAGATTATTTTATGTATTCTTTTACTATACTTATATTTACAGGTTATCTTATCTGATAGAATTTAAATTTCTTGAGGGCCAAGACTTTTGGCTTTGTCTTCCTGTACCTATTAGTTCCATACTTTCTAAAGTTGTTTTCCATCTACTTTCTATTTATTCTGTATGTTCAGACACACACACACACACACACACACACACACACACACACACACACACACACATTTTCTTACCCATTAGAATGCAGTGATGACATTGATGGCAAAGGATTATAAACTGTGTCCCTAGAATTTGCTAGCACAGAGTTGGTGTTCAATAAATGCTTCTTGGCTGATTTTTAGCAAAGTATCTGACAAACAATAGGTGCTTAATACATGCTTATTGACTAATTGATTAATAATAGGTGGTACTATGGGATCTTCTTTGGACATATAATGGATCATGATTGAAAAAAATATTAAAATTTTTGTGAGCAGGCTGATTTCAGAATAGCAAAAGTGATAAATTAAAGTGCTAAAGGAGATGAGGATTAGTAGAGAGATGATAATAACTTTATATTGCCATATAAAGGAAAATCCAAAATAAACATCTGTTCAACAAGCAAAAGTTTTCATTCGTATTCTTCTTTACTCCTTTACTTTCCAATAGAACTTACTTTTTCCATAATCTTTTATTTCTATACAAATGGTGCTAAGTCTTTTGTGGATATGAAAAAAAAAACTAAAAAAGGATAATTGTCAGTAGGTAGGCATCTTCAAATTCTTGTTACTTTAAAAGACTCCTTATCCAAATATGTAATAAAGTGAATTACCTTTGATTACAGATTTCTCATAAAAAACACATAAGGAACCTGGTAAATTCTAAGTAAAAAAATCATTGCTCATTTCCAGTGCAATCCCAATGCATTGTGGCTCAAATTGGCTTTATGAATAATTCACCACCATACGTACCCTTTTAAAACAGTCCAAAGCTCTATGCTGTTGCTCAGACTTCAGGCTTAGAAAATATGTACCACAGATCTAAGGAACTGTTTTAAATTATGGAAGAATAAAATAAGGCTACTCTATCCCATTTCTAAGGTTTTGAAGAATTAGAGACCCTCAAAATATTAGCTTCCTTTGGGGCAAACATTAAAAAAATGACCCTGTAGTCCTTACATAGCCATTGATCTTCCCAAATGATGGTGGTGAAAAAGGGTAAAGAAACATAAAGGAGAAATAAATACATTCCCCTATTAACTTCTGTTCAATTAAATAATATTAACTCATATTTTAAAAGTAGTCTTTCAATTTCATCCTAGATCCTAGGAATAAAGTATTTTTTTTAAAATAGAAGTTTCCTCTACCTCAATAATTCAGAATCAATTTTAAAAATCACATTTGTATAGCAAAATAGCAAGCATTACAGTATGTTTAGGCTGTATTAGGTTCTGAACAGAACATAACAAATTACTGACACTGAAATATTCTTTGGTTCCAAGTACATTTTTGCACAGGTACATAAAGAAATGCATAGAGTTAATATAGACAGCCTGGGAAGCAACTAAAATACTAAGTCTCATGCCACCTCTCGCAACCCTATTATACTGCAACTGTTGTACAATAGTTTTACACAAAAGGATGAGTTGGAAAATATTGAAATAAGTTCTACACTTAACCAGGAAATAGTAATGACATCTGTTCTAGGGGTTTATGACTCACATAAAGACATTGCTAAAGATATTGGAGAATTACTTGTGTGGGGTGAAAAGATAATGTTCTTTTCATGATATGAACATTCCGGTGCATCAGCTAAGCATTCTAGAACACCAATTCATGATGACTGCTATTATAATAGATGTGTTTGTTTAAATGAAAGCAATGCTTTTGCATGGGTTATTGAGAAAAATTTGTAGACAAATTTGCATCAAATGCTCACTTACCACAGTGCCTGGAACATAGTACTGTTCTATCTATCTATCTATCTATCTATCTATCTATCTATCTAATCTGCCTGTCTGAGTGTCTGTCTCTATCTATCTATCTATCTATCTATCTTTCCCTGTTTACTCCAACATACCCCAAGAAGGCAGAAACAAAACAAAACAAAACATAAAGAAAGGTGTAATATATAGCCAAACATATTTAGAAGGGTTTTTTTCTTGAAAAAGTAAACATAAATAAAGTTGATGTCCATTAATTGGGGAATAATTAAACTAGTTGTGGTATACTGATGTCAAGGAAGATTTTTCAGATTTAAGAAATGATAAGTATGAGGAATTCATAAACTGGTGCAAAGTTAACTAAACAGAACCAGAAAATAATATATCTGGTCATAAAGACAAAAGATCAATAGAAATTTAAAATCAATATAAAATAATTGATTTACTACCACATGTCACAGTCATATAAGTGGACTCCAGAAATATGGGGAGATTTAATGTTTAAATCTCTGTGATTAGCACATATAGATACAGACTTAGTTGTTAACACCAGTTACATTGTCCTTCGCAGATTTCATTACAGAATGTATAACTTGTTACTAGGATTGTCCTTTCATAGAAGGAAACAGCTGAGTAGGAACTACAAACGTGCAATGTTTATTGTTACATTTATTAAAACTGCATCTTTTCAACAAACCACTCATCTCTAGATATGTGGAAATATACTTAAAATATATATTTGAAAGTAAATACTGACTAATTAGCATATGGTATTAAGATATCTCTAGGTCAGTGTCACTTGTCATAAAATTGTAATTGTCCAGAAATGAAAACATTTATTAGACAATACAATACTTTCAGAGAGACAGCATGGTATAATAGATAGACCACTGGCCTCAGAGTCAGAAAAATTTTATTGCAACTTGCCTTTAATGCATATTGGCTTTCTGGGGCCTTGTATCCCCAGGCATCTTTCTAAGAATATACATTTCTAAGAATATATGTTGAAAAGCAGTTGCTGATCTGAATTTATATGGATATTTTCCCCCTCGTGGGAGTTACCTACCATGATGAAATCAATAGTCACATTCAAAATACTTATTTCCAAAATTATTACTAATTTTATAGTTTAAATTAAAAGGTTCAACATTTCCTGTCACTATAAAATGTTCAAGGTTAGTTAACAACAAAGCAGGCAGTCTCTCAGTAGTCATGCATTCAATCTGTATTATCTCACTTCAAAAATATTGATTCCTTATTTTGTGATTATTTTTAAATTGCTTCATTTATTCATATCTTGTCTCCTTACCTAGGCTGTTTTCCATCTTCATAGCAAAGACATTGTCTTAGAGAGTTTTTTTAATGTATAAACTAATGACATCTGGTACAGTATTTTACATACAGCAAATGTTCAATAAATTCTGTTTAGCTAGCTTATTGGAAATACATAAACATGTATTGTACTTCCTCCAATGTACTCTCAAAAATCTCCCTCAGCTGTGAATCTTCCAGTATTTTTCTCTGGATGTACAAATGATGAAGGGATAATGGTTGAATAATGAAATTGTTTTATCTTCCTCAATTTATATTCAGTTCATTTTAATGTCATTTTAAATATAATAATCAAATATTGCTTCTTATGAACTCAACTCTAGAGAAAATAACATGCAGGAAAACAAAAGATCATTTTGCTGCAGAAAAATTCAAATTCTTAAATTAACTTTTTTTTATGATGAAAATGTATTCCCTAAAACAGAAACTCAATTTTGTCTCACCTGTATCCTTTCAACTTCTAAAAAAGTTGCTGTTTGGAAGGCTTTCTCCCACTGGGCTAGGTCACACTCTAACTCCACTGAAAAGTAGAGGTCCTCTCCAGTTTCTGATTGGACGCCAAAGCAATGTTTCCGACGGTCCAGTAGATCACTGTCCTGATGAAAACCTGAAGTTATATAATCTGGCATACATCAATTCATATTTCTTATATGACCATGCCTTAAATCTAATTCTAGTAATCCATTAAAAGTAGGCAATCCAAAAAGAGATATATTGAATGATACCAATGAAAAGGATTTTTAAAATATGTAAGGCAGTCAAAAGTGTTATTCATTGCTCTAAAATATATAACCATGTGATTTTGAGTAAGTCATGTTAGCCTCAGTTTTATCATAGACAAAACTAGGATGGAGTTTCTACCCTGACTAAATCATAGGATTATTGGAAGTATCAAACGAGATCTTATGTGTCAAAGAATTTTGTTTGGTTTTTTTTAACCATACCCCTGGTCAAATCACTTTATATCTTAGTGCTCTAGGAAATTGTATTTGTTGTTTAAGGAGTTAGCTCACTAAGAAGTTACCTATACCCATGAAATCACCAGATCTCATCCCTATTCCTATAAAATTTGATTGTATAGAGAATTATATCTGAGAAGCAGTGTGGAATGATAGAGAGTTGGCCTCAGAGTCATGAAGACCTGGGTTCAATTTTCATCTCTGTTGGCTGGTGAAGTTCCTAATAAGAACCCTAAGCAACTCACTAAAATGATAATTTATGGAGCAGGTACCAGGGAATCAGAGGGAATTCCCTCTTTGGGAGTTCCTTATGCCAATGAAATACCAGGTCTGGCAAAAAAATCAAATATAATATCATCATCATTATTATTACCTACTAAAATAGTAATATCACCTGTAAAATAAATTTTTCAAGCAATTCTTTTGCATCATAAAGGAAAATCGACCACATATACCTATAAAATAATTTTACAAGTACTATTCAACTATTTCTGCAATAGCGTATAAGGTCTTTGACAATAAACCTTGCATTTGGTGTGACATATGGATGATGTTTGTAGGTAGGTACTCAAAATGCACAAGAACAATATTTTCATTAGAACATAAACTCCTTTCAGTGAAGGACTGAATTATTCTTTGTATCTTTAGCGCAATGATTGGCACATAGTTGGCACTTAATAAATGATTTTCAATTGATTCCTTAAGTCCACACTGTTGAAATAGAGACCTCATCCACTTTGTACAAAGAATATGAGTAGCTAACTGCCTTGTATTTAATCATATTCTAATGTGTATTATAGTTTTTTGTATACATAGTTTATTTTTTCTCCTCCACTGCAATGCATATTACTTGACAGTAGGCATTGTGCTATTTTTCATCTTTGCTTTTTCTAACATACTGCTGAACAAAATATATTGGGCACTTAAATGTTTATTTAATTTAGTTTTCTCTCAAAAAAGTTTTAGGTTAAACATTAGATAACATAGACTGTAGGTAACGAAAATTTAATCAAAGAATTAAACAAAGTCTCCCTTTCTACCATTTTAGGGAAAACAGATAAGGGCTCTCTGACATTCCAGCTAAATAGGTTTAGAACTGATTGAAAGGGTAGACTCAAAAATTAGTCATCAATGGATGTATGTCAACTTATAGGGAGGTAAGATCTCTTATGGGGTGTCCCTGATAGCTTCCCTTGTACCTGGTATGGTGAGAATATTGGTTGCCTAAGCATAACTGACTCCAATTTGTATTAGGCCACCATCTTGTGATGAAATGTTTTATTACTTGCTTCTTATAACATTTCTAAATATTAAGATAAGCATATGTGAGTTATAGGTTGGTAAACAGTATATGTATTTTTTATTAACTGACAAACATATGGGATACCTAGAGAGGGCAGACTACCCATGCGAAAATTTTGTAAACAACCTCATCATTAGCTTGTCATCAGGTATTTACATTTCTAAAAATCCGTTCTACTTCTCCCTGTTACACTATTAAATTAAAGTAATGGTAAATTACATTTTTAGGTAATTTCCAAGTTTATAAGGTATTTTACACAGACATAGATGTCCTTTTCTTTGGCATTCTAACCCACAATCCAATGTCCTTGAATTCATGGTTGCCTTACTTTAGGCCTTTAGGGGGGAGCTAGGTAGGAAAGGTTGCTTGAGTTACTCTCAATGTAAGTTATATAATTTGTAAGTATATTTTTTTCAACAAATTATCAAGTCTATCATTTAGCAATTTGCCCCTTTGATGAATTATTTATTAGTAACTAAGTGGTATGTTAATGTATTTATTTCTAACTATATTCAAGCATTAGACTTTTCATCTTCAAAGACTTGACCCAATATTAAAATGTGTTCAGAGAAGGATCTAGGATTTTGTTAGCCACGTAAAAACTTTCCCTGACAATGCTTATCCCAACCCATCTATGACTTAGGAAATAAATCTTAAAAAGTTTCCTGAGCTATGTAGGAGTTAAATGGCTTGTCCAGCACCATAAAAGTAGTAATAATGGCAAAATTTGTATCTAGGTCTCCAAGACTCCAAATTAAGTGCTCTATTTTCTTAGACACAATGTCCTTTGCGACAGTCAATTGTGGTCTCAGGTTTTTTTTTGTTTGCAAAAAAGCATCAGTAAAATAAATAAATATATTCTAAAATCATGCAATAGCCCTGAAATATGTAATTTACTTATTTATAAATTATATACATGTATTAATAACTATATACATAAAGAACTTATGCAAAATGGATTTTTTTTGGAAAAAAAAGATGAAATGATGATGAATTGATTTTGACTCCAGAGTTAACAAGTAGCCATTGGAGTCATTGGAGTGGTTGGGAGAGGTGACATGGTGAAATCTACATTATATGAAGTCACATTGGCAGTTTTATGTATAATGGATTGGAGTAGGGAGAGGCTTGAGGCTAGAAAATTAATTAGAATGTAATTGCAATAGACCAGGTGAGAGGTGATAAGGGTTTGACTTAGGGTGGTGGCTTATATGCAAGAAGGGGACAGATGCAAAAGAAGTTGTAGGTACAGAAATGATAAGATTTGGCAATTGAGTGGATATATGTATTGAGGGAGATCTTAGGTGACATATAGATTGGGAACTTGATGGACTAGAAGGCTGGTGATGTTCTCAGCAATAAAGATGTTAGAAATTTGGACAGCTTTTTGGAGAAATATAATATAGGAGATCTATGATGAAGATCACAACCCATCCTGGGAGATTCACTTTGAACCACTCCCCACAAAAGATCTGTGCCCTGAAGAGGAGGAAAAGGTAATTTTATAAAGGCTACCTGTATAGAAGTTGCCTCTTTGAGTGCTAGGTAGCAGTCAAGTTATATCTGTTTCAAGGGTCCATGTCAACATTAGCTAAAGAGAGGGACTATGTCTGGATGTGTGAAACTTGGAATCATCTTATAAAATGACAGTTCAACTCATTGGAACCACGGAATTTTGGAATTGGAAGGCACATCAGAAGACATCCTTTTCTCACAAGTTTTGACAAATAAAGCTAATAAATTTTTCTCTCTCCTAACATCTACTAAACAATGAAAATCAATAATGATGCTTAAATATCTCTCATTCATTATATGTAAATATTAAGGAATTTTTCTAATAGATGGTTGCATTGATCATATTTTAAATAATTATTTCCTTTTTTTCATTTCTTTGGATAATCTCCAAATTTAGTATCAAAGTATACATGAAGTCTAGCCTAGATATGGACCTGCTGTAACATATTGCAAATGTAGAATTGCACAGGAGAATTCACATGAAGAAAATCATTTGAGAGAATTATGATTTGGGTCAATCATACTAAGAGCAAGAGATTATCACTGTATTTTTCCTTTATATTAACCACACTAAATTTGGATTTGTTTTTGGTTGATTTTCACCTCCCACTTTAATTTATCCCAAAAACAAATATCTTTCTCTCTGCCCTATTTATTAGCCACCTATTTTTAACTCAACCTCAAAGCTGCTCAGCTGGTCCATCTGGACTCACTTAGTTCTTCCAGAAAAAAAAAATCTATATACTATTTGTTATTTCTGATAACTTCTCTATAAGTTCATTGTGTATTTTCGCTGGTTCTCTTATTAGCCTTCAAATCTCATGGTGACTGTATATTTTCTAAGAAATCATTTATATGTATATTGTCACATTAAAGAAGAAAGAGGCAGTGTGTTGTAGTATATAGTCTTGGAGCAAGGATGGCCTGGGTTCAAGGGCTGTCTCTGAAACATCTTGGCTATGTTAGAGGGAGTTTTCATAGCTGGGAGTTCCCTACAGTACTGAAACCACACCACTAGTCCCTCTTTATAAAGAAGAAATAACCATTTACAGTTCTTTCCTGGTAATTGTTTATAACAATCATAATCAGAAGATAATGGGTAGGTACAAATTAATTTTTAAAAATTTACTAAACCATGTTTTTAAAGAAATCCTTTTGTTTCTATGTTGACTACTGAGTAGCTTGAGTCTGTTTTTGGTGTTTTTTGTTGATTGTTTCTTCTTTTTTCAAAAAAAAAAAAGGAAGGAAAGAGAGAAAAGTAGAAAGAATTATCACAGGCTAGTGTATCCAGATTTTGTTTCTTTAGCTTCAATGCTACAAAATGTATAATAAAATAATGCAGCATATAGAAGTCTATCTGGTTTCCTAGCATTCTTAGCAAACCATTCCTCAGATCAGAGCACTCATCTTCATTCACCAATTTAATTACATTCCCATAAAAGGCTAATAGCTAAAACAATGATAATTTTTAAATAATTAAAAGCAAAAAACAAACAAACAAAACAACAAAGTTGACCTCCTTTTTCTCTTAGATCCAGTCCCAAATTTTGGTGTTTAAAGTATTGTAATTATTTCCCTGCTTCTCCCTCTGAGTTTCCTTCAGGAGTTGTTGAAAATTTTCATTCACTTTTCATTCATTCATTTACAGAATCCTAGTGAACTCCATTCATTGCATTATTTCACAAAAATTGTGTGTATGTGTGTGTGTTCTTTTAAATTTCCCCATCTTAATTGCCTTGACTTGATGCCAAAGGACATGAGTTCAAATTCCAGTGCCATCACTTATTACCCGTATGACCTTCTGCAATTCATTTACCTTGTCTGGGCCTCAGTATCCTCATCTCTAAAGAAAGAAGCTTGGACTTGATTATGTGTAAGTTCCTTCTCAACTTGAAACCTATGATGTTATATTAAGGTACTTCAATTTATCTAACCATTCCCCTTTGCTAGACATTCAATTTGCTTGCAGTTTTATCTTTAATTGCTTATAATGCTACAAAATTGCTAGGAAAATGCTACAAATGCTATGAAAAACATTTAAACACATTCCTAATGATTCCTAATGATGGAATTGCTAAGGCAAAATGTATCATTTTTATAAATTTTATTGTATTCATACTACCAGTTACATCTCCAAAGAGACTCTACCTGTTAAAATTCGACACAGCTGATACATTTTGTGAAGCACTCACTTGGTAGGATGTCTGTTGATAGCTGAGAGTTTGCAGGATGAGGCTGCTGCAAAATATGTTTTAGGTGAGTCTTCCACTGCTGATTCAGTAGCATCAAGCAAGGTATGTGCCTTTTTTGAGGCATTTAGGTGCTTTCCTGTTGGGCTATCCTTGAAAATATTGTTGAAGGAGTTGTGGCATCTATGTCTATAAGGGCCTTGTTTACGTTTCTGTACCAGTGATGCTGAAATTGTCATATCTGAACTAGGGAGTGTGTCAAAATTATGGCCCCATGGTCAGTGAATGCTATGAATCTGAGAGCACTTTCCCTGGGCTATTACTGGGGTAATAGCTTAAGGATGTATCATCCCCTGACAAGTAACCCTCGAACACTGAAACGATTTAATCAGGAGACAGAATAATTGTTGACATTCATAGAGTGTGTGTCTGGTCATCCAGCCTATGATCGATGCATGTTCTTGCCAGGCATCCTTTTACCCAATGGAATGTCTTTCTAGGGTGGCTGATCAGAGTGAGAGGTGTAATTTTATGGGCACTGAACAGAGTGAATTCAATTGGTACAACTAGGTATCTTACCTTGTAAATATTAGATGCTTAATAATTGTGGAGTTGGACTGAATTGTTGATAATATAATGATTTAATCAGTTTAATTTCTTGTAGAAATTTAGCTATAGTTATGTGAATAGAAGACACTTTTGTTCCCCCAGAAGCTATTTGGGTCTTATCATTTCTGAAAATCTCAGTTCCCTTTCTAACCCAATACTCATGGAAAATATTTACACATGGACCTTTCTCACCTTGGATATCAGTATTTTTTCTCTTCTTTGCTCATGATAATGATATTTTCCAAGGTGATAATCTTTTCCAGCCCCAATTTAATGCTTTTGATTTATTAAGAAAGTTAAGACTGGCTACTGAGCAAATGTATCCAAAATAAATAAATTATTGGTTCTGCTAGGCTGATTTATCTGATAACTCATGCCAACAAAATCTGACTCTATATCCCATGTATGCTCCCACTTCCTTTTCCTCCTTCTTGCCCTGCCTCTGCTCCATGGAAAATTCTATATTCTGGTAATGGTGAAGGACAGAATGCTGCTATTTTCTCTCTTCATAAAAACACGGTCCCAGTCCTGAACAATGATAGCTTTGTTCCTGTTAGGAATGATCATCCTTCCTGTCATTTTGACCTATCCACCTGGTGGATAGATACTCCTAAATTTGATGAAGATCCTGGAGCAGTTATTGCCCAGTTCCAAGTTTTTATAGAGGATACACTCCTACTTGGGAAGATCTAATGAATTTAATGGAAATCTACTTTCCCTTGGTGAAAAGACAGCTGTTACATAAGTAGGCAAAATACATCCTCCAGTGAGAGGGGCTGTCCCTTTAGGACTAGTACCCCTTCCCAACTGGCCTTTGTTGGACTTCTATTGGGATTCCAATCTTACTGCTCACTATCATAGACTAAGACAAGCTAGGGAAGTTTTACTTGCAGGAATGGAGGCATGCTATGCAGGCTGAAAATTGGAGCAAATTTCAGGAAACTATTCAGGAAAAGAATGAAACTCCAAACTGTTTTCATGATAGACTGAGCAAAATGACCAAATGGTTTGCAATCTCAGATGCACTAAATCCAAGATATGCTAGGAATATTAATCTGGCTTTTGTTAACAATCCTAACCAGTTATTCAGAATTATTTTCATGAACAATGTCCTGGTTGGCATGAGAAAAACATACATGAGTTTAAAACTATCACCTATTATGTATATGAGGGAAGAGATAAAGACAGACAGCTAATCAGTGAAAAATCAAAACTTTGAAACCATCTTGGCTGCTGCCCAAGAGGTTCTGGCCTATTGAAGGTCATGCAATTATTACTACTACCAGAGCAATGGCCACATTGCTAGTGAATGCTGAAAGAAAACAGTGGGATTTGATAAATCAAGCTAACTCTATGAAACAGTGGGATTTGAAGAATCAAGTTAACCCTGGGCAAGCTCAGAGGAACTTTACAGCAGGAAGGTACAGGGGTGGGGATGGGGGTTGGGGAGGACACAAGAACCAAAGCCTCTAGCAATAGTTTTTCTGGGCTGAGATCCTTGCCCTAGTCATCTCGGTCTCTACCTTGCCCCCACGCTAGAGAACCTCTTATTACTCTCTTAATTGGTACTACACATTATGACTGTCTGATAGATATAGAAGATGTGGTTTTAGTTTTGATGTAAATGTCAAAATCTAACTGTTTTATTGTTGATCCTAAGAGAATTACTGGTGTAGATGGAGAAAGACGCACACATTCCCATACTACCTCCCCAATTGGTCACCATTGGCTCCCTCTCAGTGAAACGTTCATTTCTACTGATACCCAATATTTCTGTTAAAGTTCCAGGTGAAGATCTTGTGTGGAAGCTCAAAGCTACCATATTATGATGAATCCCTAGCCTTGAACCTCTCAGAGGACCTTTCCTTTATCTCCTATGCTAATAGCTTTCTAAGATGCTGTTGATGATGAAGATACGCTCACTTTGTTTTCTGTTTCAACCCTTGGGTTTCTAAGAATGATGCTGCCATCCTATCCTATATCCCTGATTCTCTATGGGCCATATTCTCTGTGGAATTGGACCTAACTGAAATATGCAGTCCCAGTTTCCATCAGGATTAAGGGATGGCCTCTCCCATCTGTGGCCCAATATAATTGTTCAAAAATGCTATTATAAGTATCTCACCAATTATTGATTCTGTGAGGGACTAATGCATTACTGTTCTGGGTAAATCTCCTTGTAATATTCCTATCCTTCCTGTGAAGAAACAAAACCCTGGACCTGATGGCAAATCTATTTTTTACTTTGTGCAAGATTTATGTACTGTTAATGCTTACAGTATCCCTAGACACCCCGTTTTCCTAACCTTGTCACAATTTTTTCTTCTATTTCTTATGAGGCTGCCTTTTTACAGTGATAGATCTATGCTCAGACTTTTTTTTAGTATTTATATTCACCTATTTACTCAGTATCTGTTTATCTGTTTGCCTTTACCTGAAAGAACTAAGTGAACAAGGTCTTGGCTACCTCAAGAATATGTTGAAAGCCCCATCCTATTTTCTCAGATTCTACAGGAGATTTTGGTTTCCATTACTTTCAAAATGTTCCACTTTAGTTTAATATGTTGATGACCTCCCCATAGTGACACCTAACCTTGAGATCTGCCAAGACGACAGCAAGTGCCTTCTACTGTAGCTATAAGGTCTCTACATCTAAGGTTCATTAGTTACACCCCAGGTTGAGTATCTAGGTCTCATTTTGTCTGATGGAGTTCATTCTGTCTCTCCAAAATGCTTTCAGATTCTTCAACAGATGTCAGCCCCTAAGACCAAGAAGCAGATTCATGTCACTCTGGGAGTATCAGGCTATTACCATCAGTAGTCTCCTGCATCTTGTTTCTCTAGCTAAGGATTCTGTTCCTGAACTTGTCCATGTTTTACCAGAACACCTTAAGGCCCTTGCAGAACTCAAGAAAGGCTTATTAGCAGTACCAACCTCAGGACTTCCAGATTACAACACATTTTTTACTTTGTTCATCCATGAACTATAGGGAGTGGCCTCTGTATTTCTGACCTAATCCCTTGGTGCTTCTGCTGGCCCAGTAGCCTATTACTCTGCTTAACTCGATCTTGTTGTGGCAGGAACTCTTTCATGGCTTATGGCATAGTAACTCCTGCTCTTTTAGTAGAAAAGTCCTATGACTTTGTCCTAGTGCCCTTTGACTATTCAATGTCTTCATGAAGTTGAAGAACATTTGCTGTGTCATAGAGTTTAAGCCATTTCATATCAGAGGCTAGCAACATATGAAATAACTCTTGTAACAGATAATGATGATTCATGGTTGGATCTCTCTTGGTTTTTGTGATTATTGTCCTGGTTTAAAGCAGGTGGCTACTATAATGAAATATACTCTTATTACTTTAAGCCTTATACTTGTATTTTGGCTTTGCATTAATTGTTGTGTTATTAGTTGTGCTAAAGCTTTTTTTTGTTTGTTTTTTAAAGTTTGTGCCTAAAATACTTATGACAGTTCTCACTGTGAACCATGATTATGTTGATCCTGATTATACTTATCTTAGTCCTGATTGTATATCAATCTATCAATCTAGCTAATTATAGATAAGGGATCCATGTAAAGCAAGTTTTTAAAAGATCAAAGGGTGGAATTGATAATTGTGAAATCATAATTAATACATTTACTATGTGATAAGGCTTATTTTTAAAATACATTTACTTAGCTTTGGTAGGACTTAATCAAATTAACTTTAAATTGTGCTAGAAGAATTTGTAAGAGGTTAAATTCCCTATTTTTGTAACAGCTTAGCTCCTGAAAAACTGAGCTGGGCAGCCTAACTTTGTGGCTCTGCAAGTTTCCCTATTCTGTGGGAATTAAAGTTTCCCTATTGTATGTGAGTTAGTTTCACATGATACTAAATTTAATTACTGATGATTGAATTCTAGTAATCATATACTCTTGTGCTCAGATTGCCTATAGATATTTATTATAGTTCCTTATTCCCAGAAACCAGTTCCCTAATTGTAATGTCTGTTTCCCAATGGCATGTTTTAGTTCTTTGTAACCAGTTTGGAACTGGATTAGTTCCTTCTTTTCTTTTTAGTATGACTACCTTATTTACATATTATTATTTGCGTAGTGTGACCATCTTACTTACATTTTTCCCTTTTTTGGAGTGTAAAACTCTCTGCCTGATCTCAGTGTTTGTCTTTGCCTATTATAGAGTCATTGCCCTCATTTATTGACAAATTGCTAGCTTTGCTAATAAAGTAATTATGCTTAGAAATTTGTGCTTCAGTTTACTTTTATGTCTCATGTAACAGTGTTCAAGTTACTCCCTGCTTCCATTGGATCCATTCAATATTTGATCCTTGATTGATAAACTTGTCAAAATCATTATCTTTTTATGCAAGTGTGAATGATAAATCATTATAGAAGATCTTCCATATTATAGTATAAGCCCAGCTTTTCTTCCTTCCCCCCATCCTCCCTCCCTGCAAGACTCTCTGGTTTGGAATATCAGACATTCCTTTTCCCCTTTCTTTCTTGCAAAGACCTTTAGACTTTCCAGCTTGGAATAAAGAATCAAACATCCCTCCAACTGATAAACCTTAAGAATGGACCTCTCAGACACTCCCCTCTTGTGAATTGGCCCAAAGCAAAAGAATGGAATACATTAGGAGATAGGCCCCACTAGGAGATAGGCCCGAACAAAGAACAGGTAACTCTTAAGACAAAGGACAGGAAATTCCGAAACTGCTTCTTGAAGACCTAGCCAGTTCTCAAAAACAAAATGACTGACAAGATCTTCCCCTCCTGAGGGGAGTGGCTGCCCCTTCTGGAGGGGAACATCCAGGACATTTAGCAGTAGGCCCTTCTTGTTGAGGAAGCTATAAAAGTCCCCATATGGAACAAGCTAGTGGGGGATCTCACTATGGAAAGGAAGCCTCCTGGGATCAGTTTCCCTTTCGGGCCTTGATCGAGCTGGGCTGTGTAAACTGGGACCCCCCTCAGCTTTGGGAGGATTAAGTGCTGGAGTTCCCCTGAGAGGTGATGAATCTATGTTTTTTGTGTCTTTGTCTTTGTTGTATTAACTGTGTTTGTTAGAGTATCTCCCCTGTCTTTCAATAAAAACCATGTTTTCTCAGGAGTGTGCTTTATTGCCAGTGCGAATCTGAATCCGAACCTAACTTAGCTTAACTGAACAAAGTGTTACAGTGTCAATCCTCTGCTTGAACAACTGCTATGATTCCTAATTTCCTAGAAGATAAAGTGCAAACTCGTTAGCCTGCCTTTCAAGGCCATCTACAATCTGGCACCAACCTATCCTTACAGGCGAAAACCGATGAGAGCCTGAACATGATAGGTGGTGATATTGTCCACGGAGAGAACAAGACATATGAAACATGCCTTATGGAGGTAGAGAATTTAGCATCTGATTGAATGCAGAGTGAGTAACAACGAAGGAAGAACCAAAAATGACTCTAAGGATTTAAGCTCAGTCAACACAAGACAGTGGTATCATAAACAGAATTAAGGGATTTGAGAGGGCTGACCTTGAAGTGAGAAAGACTTGAGATCAAATTCTGCCTCCCACTCATACTAGTTCTATAACTGTTTACAAGTCACTCCACCTCCCAGTGTTTCAGATAACTCTATAAGACTATAAATTACAGATGCATTGCCAATCTCCATTGGCAGGAAAATCCACACACTATAAAATCACAGGCCTGAACCAAATAAAATCTAGTGAAATAAAAAAAAAATAAAGCAAGGAGTTAATAAGGACACATTTATGTTTGAGATGCTGATGAAATAGGTAGGTAGAGATGTTCAAGAATGAAGATAGATAGATAGATAGATAGCTATAGATATCTATCTGCATATATATATATATATGTATGAGAGAGAGAGAGAGAGAGGGAGAGAGAGGTCATTTAGACTGAAGCAATAACTGAATCTATTGGAGCCAATGAAGGCACTGTGAGATAGTGTAAAGGGAAAATAGATAGTCAATAAGCATTTATTACTGTGGGGTAGGCACTGTATTAAGGAAAGATTTTCAGGGGACATGTACATTTAGTGGGAGAGAAGTTGACAAATGAAAGGATATCATGAAAGAGTGGTTATATGTCTCTCTCATTTTTTCTGCTACTAGAATGTAGGGCAGCTAGGTGGCATAGTGATTAGAGCTCCAGGCTTGGAGTCAGGAATACTCCTCTTCCTGAGTTCAAATGTGTCCTCAGACACGTACTAGCTATGTGACCCTGGGCATGTCACTTAATCCTTTTGTCTCAGTTCTTCATTTGTCAAATGAGCTGAAGAAGGAAATCGTCAACCATGACAGTATTTTTATTTCTTCCTTTCTGATTTACTTTTGTCTATTATTGAATAATAAAGGCACATTGGAAGTTGTTCAAAATTCAAATTGAGAAGTTACTGGGTAAGTGAAGTTTGCTTCTTTCTAACCAGATTAATTATTGGAACTTATATGTTTGATTGCTCTTGCTCTTGCTTTCTCCCTCTCTCTCTTTGACTGAAATTTAAACTCATTCTCTCTTAATCTCTCCTCAGTGGATATTGAAAACAGCTGGCCACTGCCCTCTAAAAAATAACCTTCCTTATACTTGAATACCATCATTGGGTCACTTCTCAGCTGTCTCTTTCTAGCACTAAATGGAACCAATTTTTTTACTGTTTCCTCATAGGTCCTATTTTTCAACTCTTTAATTATCTTTGTGGCTGTCCTCTGAACCTTGTCCAACATTTTCTAATCTCCCAAGTACTAAAAGTCTGAAAGTGGGCATAGTTACCCTCATAAGGATCTGACCCTTTGTAGAATACAAAGGAAATTACTTGTGTCACCTACCAATTGCATTTCTATTTATATAACCTAGGATCATGAGCTGGGATGCCTGGGGAGGAATAAAAAGATCTAGGCAATTGTGGGCAGCTATTGTTGGCCAGAAGAATGTCTCAATAAATTGGTTCCATTAATTCAGCACATTTTGTCAGGCTGAGGGGGATGTTTTTGGCCACATTGTTCAATTAGTGCTCATTAAGAGAAAGTGGTCTATTGGCCTGGCTCCCAAATACCCTCAAGATTAGCCACTGGCTACATACTTCTGGATTACAAACTTTCATTTCTCTTGGTGGCAAGCCCAAAAGGACCACTCACTGCAAAACAAACAAACAAGCAAGCAAACAAACAAACAAATTATGTCCCAAGTTATATATAACTACAGTTATCTCAGTACACATCTTTAGTTTTAAAATATTTCTCAACATGAGGCTGTAGATGAAGTCTCCGATTACACAAACAGGAAGACATTATTGAAGTGGTTATTTCTTGCTTTAAATAGCATTCATATCACTCCATAAGTGTGCTGTGCATGCAGAACACAGGGACCAGAAGATAGATTGAGAAATTGTCTAAGTAATATAGGAAGAAGTGGTACAGTACTGCTCTCTGATTTGTATATCTTCTGCTCATGAGTGAAGGGGGATAATTATTGACATACAACATCACTAGCAATGCATGATTTTAACACATGAAAAAGAATATCTCCAACCAAATATTACTTTATACATATTAAAAATATACTCAAATATCTAAAGGATTTGCAGTCTCATAAACATGGGTTTCCTACATCCACAACTATAACCTTATTCAATGTTCTCTCACAAATTCTCCACAAGGGGCTCACTCAATGTGTTGAAGGCCTTCCACAATTACCTCTAACATCCTGAGGGTAACGTGAAGCACTTGGGCCATGCATCAGTTGTTCCTCCAACTCACTATGTGACCAGCACATTGTTTTCAATTGTATAATACCTTGATGACTCCTTTAAAATATTCCAATATCTAAAGGGATCTGTGATATTATCAATCCCTGTGTTTCCTCCTACAGTGGATATCACAACATTTCTACATCTGCCCATCCTGCGCAACTCATCTCTGTCCTTGTAAAAGTTTTCAAAAGCAGGTTCAGTCATCATGCAGGAGGCCTTCCTTACTTTCTTTCAATATTACAAAGTTAATCAATGGAGCAATCTGATCATCCCTCTGCCAGCCCTCATGTTACCTGCCATGTTACCAGCCCATTTTTCCCTTCTGTCATATAATTCACTGATGTCAACCTTTACCATTATTCTTTAGAGTTCTATATTGGTGATATGTTGTTAGCTGGTCATGCCTACCATTCACCTTTTCATTGTCCCCATCAATTGTCAGTGATGACCATCTTTTGCTCTTTGGAGGTAGTAGTGTCCCAGGTCTTGCCATACAACAACACTGGTAAAATGTTAGTGTGACAAAATGAGTCTTCACTATTATGAGAAGCTTGGGGGTCATGACAAGTATTTTTTAACATCTTGAAAGCGATCAACCCTGCTCTCCTCCTTTTCAATTCTGAGCCTAGGTCATTACCTATCTGTACTTTCTGTCCCAGAGCCAGAAAAGTTCCTTAGAATTTCTATTCAAATTCATATTAAAATCTGGGTGATATACTATCTTCATCTATTTAATCTTTCCTGTGTGGATGGATAGACCAAAATGTGGTTAATATTTCTTCTTGTGAGTCTCTGTGAGATTGTGAGGCTTTATGCAATATTATTTAGATACAGAAGCATCGGCGGGGGGTGGCGGGGGGAGGCTTACCATCAATAAGGAATCTTTCCAAAGCCCAGACTCTGCTCCTGGTCTTCTCTATCACAGTGGTGAATTTTTTTGTAGTGCATTTATCTGTTTTATGTCTCACTTGATGTTTATTACCAAAATGTCATTGAACAGGGTTATTTCTGTTATTTCATCCTCTAAGGAATCTTGAGTGATATAGCTATGTGTATATCAAATATCTTATTGTAAAAAAACCTGCAAAGGGCAGCTAGGTGGTATAGTGGATAGAATGCAAGGCCGGGAGACAGGAAGATTCATCTTCCTGAGTTCAAATCTGGCCTCAGATACTTACTCGCTTTGTGACCCCGGGCAAGGAACTTAACTCTATTTGCCTCTGCTCCCTCAATAGAAAAAGGAGCTGGAGAAAGAAATGGCAAACTGCACCAGTATCTTTGCCAAGAAAATCCCAAATTAGGTCATAAACCATCAAACACAACTGAAACAACTAAACAACAGTTACAAAAAGTCATGTTTGGGTCTGCCAAGATGAATGCTTTTTTCATAATTAACAAACAATGAACAAAATAGGATCTTCTATTGTCTATGTCTTTCAGTCAATTATGAAATAAAAAAGATGTGGTTCAGAATTGAACATGGTATATAGTTAAAGCTCATAAGGATTTTGCATAAATTAGAGAGTGGGAATTTAGGTTAAGTGTTGAAGTTTCCTTGGTCACTTTTTTTTTTAGGATCAATAAAGTCTGAAATGTGTTCCTATTTCTTTGCTATCATTGCCTACCTTAGATCTCATGTAATAAAGTCCTTCTAATGTCTTCACAATTGTACTTGCTACTTTTTTCTTTCTTTGTTCTCTTTGCTGCCATCTCTACTTCCTCTATAAGCCCCCCAGGGATTTTAGGGTCACTAGACAAGGATCTGGCATTTAGAGTCTTGATTGCCTAGATAAAGTTTAAAGATAGTCTAAAAGTTGCATGATATTTAACATCCTCTGCTTCCATTTTTATCTGTCTCTGTATCTGCACAAGCAGAAGGTGACTACACAGCACTAGGGGCTATTTTGTATTTTCCTTTGTTTCATGGGTTGCCACAGACAGAGAATTCATGATCTAGCTCCCCGTCTGTGTTGGGTTTGTTTCTCTGAACTTAGCTTGGTTGCTCCTCAGAAAGCAGATATGCAATCTGACAAAACAAGAAAATGATAAATGTTGGAGATGTGGGAAAGTTGGAACACTAATGCATTGTTGGTAGAGTTGTGAATTGATCCAACCATTCTGGAGAGCACTTTGGAACTATGCTCAAAGGGCTACAAAACTGCGAATACCCTTTGACCCAGAAATACCACTTCTAGGTCTGTATCCGAAAGAGATCATAAAAATGGGAAAAGGACCCATATGTACAAAAATATTTATAGCAGCTCTTTTTGTGATGACAAAGAATTGGAAACTGAGGGGATGCCCATCAACTGGAGAATGGCTGAACAAGTTGTGGTATATGAGGGTAATGAAATACTATTGTTCCATAAGAAATGATGAGCAGATGGACTTCAGAAAAACCTGGAAAGACTTACATGAACTGATGCTGAGTGAAGTAAGCAAAACCAGGAGAACATTGTACACAGTAATAGCAACATTGTACAATGACTAATTTTGATATACTTAGCTCTTCTCAGCAGTGCAAGGATCTAAGACAATTCCAAAAGATTCAAGATGAAAATGCTAGTCATATACTGAAAAAGAACTCGGAACAAAGATTGAAGCATACTATTTGCTCTCTCTCTCTGTCTCTGTCTCTCTGTCTCTCTCTGTCTCTCTGTTTCTCTCTCTCTCTCTCTCTCTCTCTCTGTCTCTCTGTTTCTTCTTTCTCATGAATTCTCCCATTGGGTCTAATTATTCTGTACAATGTGACTAATGTGGAAATATGTTTAATATGAATGTATGTATATAGCCTCTATCAGATAGCCTTCAATCTTGGGGAGGGAGAAAGGAAAGAGTGAGAGAAAATTTAGAACTCAAAATCTTATGGAAGTTAATGTTAAAAACTGAACATAAATAAATAAAAAAAGATAGCAGATATGGTCGATTACTAGGACATGTACTTGAAGTCTTTCCAGAATGTTAGAAGCTACAAGAATGGGTGTTCTCCTGGGATAGTCTGCAATAACACTGGGTCAACAAAACTTTTATAGAAAAAAATGGTCCAGGCACTTATTTCTCAAATGATGAAACTACATATTTCTTCACAAGAATTTAGTTATCATTTTACTCAAAGCACAAATGTTGATTTTGAAGTAATCATGTTTCTTTTATGAGCATTTAAAAAGTATTCATTCTATGATTTTGAATATTGCCTCATTGACAAATAATCTTAGAATTATGACACTTCCTCAACACACAAGGTATTAACTGAGAAAGTTAGATATATAAAGTTAGATAAATAATAATTCAGAAAATTAAGTTAGGCAAAGTGATGGACCTGATCAAGCATAAAATAAGGACACAAGACCATTTTATAGGACATAAGGGATAGCATTTTGAAATATAAAAAAGAGGAGTCTTAGGGAGAAGAAGCAAGAGAAGGAAAAAGATCACAGATAATTTGCTGGGGGGAATAAAGAACAATGGAGAAGCTGAAATAAGCAGAAGTTTCGTGTCTGTTTTCTCATCTGTATAAATACATATGAGAATAATCAATGAACAAATCAAGATTATTCTCAAATAAAACCTGGGAATAGAATAGGCAGGTTCTTAGAGATTATTTTCTGTAGCAGATAACTGTTTTCTATTTTTCGTACTAAAAAGATGTATTTTATAATAACATAATTTACTATGAAATCCATCTATATTGCATGGCAAGGTGGGAAAAGTGGTGGATACTGAATCAGAAGTCTTAGGCTATAGGTCTAGTTTCTTCACTTCCTAGCTGTGTTATTTATTATGTGCAAATCACTCAATTACTCTGAGTTTCAGTTTTCCTATCTACAAAATGGGTATAATACTTGCACTACTTACCACATGAGGTTATTGTAAAATGTTATACCACATATACAATACCACAATATTTATCTACATTTAGATGCTACACATGTATGTGAGTTATTAATGGGAAAAATATAGCTGGAGTGGCATCCCTTCTAGGTTCAAGGGGATGTAGGACTTGGACAAGTCAGATGGACAGGGATTTTGACCCAGTCTTTAGTAGTGGGAGAACATACTGGATGTTATTTGGGAAACTATAGTACTTTCAGTTATCTCCTGCAACTTTATGCCTCAAAAGACGACCTCTTTAACCCCCGTGTTCTCTGAGCAATCCTGTATGACTATAAATGATAGACTTCTATGATTTTTGATCAATCACAGTTATAAATAATACCAAGAGTAGGAGGAATACACATTAGGACTGTGTGTGAAGTGACATGATATATTATTTAGTACATATATCACCAGAAAAGAAGTGACCATGTAGCAAGAATGGGCTATAAAGTAAAAAAAAATGATAATACACTGATATTCCTGGGATTTTTTTAAGAACCAAAAAAAAGATTTTCCTCATCCTTTCACTATGTCTAAATCTCACTTAATATAGGCCAAGGTATATATGACTGTATCAGTATGAGGATCGCAAGTACGGATGAAGTTGAGGCTAGAAGCTGATATGTTGACAAATGACTAGATGGTAGAAATGGAGTTCCTTGTTCAAATTATTGATACTATTGCCTTGTCTACGAAAGATGTATTAGCAGTTTGAAATTTTTATATCATAAATCTGAACATCAAATATACTTTGGAATTGTGGAATTATATGTTTACTTTTTCCTCCCTTTGGGTCTAGCCTGAACTTCAACTCCATTAGTCCTGTAGCTTTGGAATTGCTACTTCCAGAAAGTCCCTCTATCGCTGTAACTGAGGATTTGGTATCCATCTACAAGGAGGAGGTGTAGGACTGTGCTCTTGTGAGTGTGGGCAGAGGTAGAAAAAGAGGCTACTAACATTCTGTCACCACATTTAGCCTCAAACATTCTGACAATAGAGTTCCATGGACTCAACTTGATTTCTTTTTCAGGGAGTAAGAAGAAAGCTCAGAATGACAATTTTGCCAACAGCAATAGTTCACAGTCTAGGCAGCAACCTTAAAACAAAATTAAAAATTTATTTCTGTTTTATTTGAATTCTTTGATATTTGGTAATGTTTCAATACTGTGGAGTATTTGAAATGGTCCAAATGAAGCCTCTTGAAGTATTTCCTTCAGAACTTAATGTTGGATTAATCCCCTAATGTTTCATTGTAAACAGTCTGCATAACACAAACCTAAGGTTTCGTTCTTGTTGTTGCTGTTTAAACTCTGCCTGTTCCATAGAAATGCATAATCTGGGAGAGTTTTATTTTGATTAAAAGTCCTTAAATTGTTGTTACTATAGCAATCTCTAGAAAAGAAAATTTCATCTATGACTTAAAATTCTTTTTATTTTTAAAAGGATATTACTATGGAATGGCCTATTCTTTCCTCCACTGGCATGCAGATTTAACAGATGGATCAACAAAGTGTAGGAAGTGCTAATGATGGAGAAAATTACTAGTCTCCAAAAAGGTTCTCATAATGGAGGGTAGCAGATAGAGCACTGTCCTGGGAGTCAACAGATGAGGGTTCTATTTTAATCTCTGCCACAGACTCTTTATGGGATAAAGACCCTGCAAATATGTCAATTAAAAAAAATTCAGGCTATACACACACACACACACACATACACACCACCTTTTTAGGGAAGTGGTGGTGGTAATATTATTGCTTGCTTTCCAAGGTCACAAAGGATTACTAAGTAATAGCTGCGATCCAGTTCTTTGAGACAGTTCCTATGCCTTTTTTTAATAGTATTGTATGAAATTGAGCTTGATGCCACACCCATCTGATGTGAATTGAAACTGATTCATCTCATTCCAAAAGTATCTTCCACAGAAATGCAGCTTCTTCCAGAGTCACAAAGACATTCAACCACATGCAAGCCTATTTCCAAAGCAATCCAATTAATCCTTTCTTTAAATATCTGGAACTATTTCAAGAGACTGTCTTGTGGCACATGTGATGAAAGTTCCAATACAACAGATGTTCATTTGTACCATTATAAATTTCTTCCAGTTCTTTATGGATGCTAGAAAACCCAACAATTCAGAAAATGTTAGAAAAAAAGGAAAACAAAAATATTGGATTGATGTAATTATAAAGTGAATATTTTTAACATACTATGCCAAATAATTGACACTATCTAGGGACTGCAGTTCAATTCAAATCATCAAACATTTATCAAGCAATTACTATGTACCAGACACTGTACTAGGCAATGGGAAAGCAAAGACTAAATTGAAACTAGCCACAGCCCTCAAGGAACTCGTATTCTAATGGAAGGAAGCAACATGCATTAGGATGAGTCAATATAAAATATATGCAAAGAAAATTGGAAGCAATTTGAGGCAGGGCGTGCTAACAACTGGAGTGGGGAGGTGATAAGGAAAGGTATCTTGGAAGAGGAAAGAGAATATTCTATGCATGGGGAAAAAATCTTTCGAAAGCACAGGGCTGAGAAATGCAATGTCGATCAAAGGGTGTAGGAAGCAAGTCAGTTTGTCTGGAATTAAGAGTGACTGAAGAGTAATATAGATTCAGTCTAGATGTCATTGTCTCTTGTGAAACCCTGCAATAAAAATCAATTTAGTTTCAGCTAATGAGTTTATTAGAAGATAATAGTCTCATAGGTCGAGATTTTGGGAAGTAGTAAAATAAATATCAAATTAAAGCAGAGAGCTAACATGATGTAATGTATAGATAACTGGCCTTGAAGCCAGAAAGACCTGGATTCCAGTCCTGCCTCTGATACATGCTGCTTTTTTGACCCCAGAGAAGTCCTTTATCCACTTAATGTTCTAAGGCAGCAATTCTAAGAGTACAAATGGGAGAGGAGCCAATCTATATTAATACAATGAGTTTCTTCACTAAATTGTTCTCTATACCAATGAAAACTCTCCCCTTTGGCAGCTATGTGATGCAGTGGGTACAGTATTGTTCCTGGAGTCAGGAAGACCTAAGTTCCAATCCAGTCTCAGATACTTACTAGATGTTGGATCCTTGGATAATCACCTCCCTCGGTATCAGTACCCTCAACTATAAAATTATAATAATAATAGCACCTACCCCCAGGGTTGTTGTGAGGATACAATGAGATAATTATGGCAATATTTCTATCATGGATATTTATCCCTATCCAAATTAAAGTAGAATAATATAAACTTTGTAAGGGAAGAATACAATTGATAATTTGTATTTGTCTATATGAATATATTCATTGAGAAGAAAATGCTTTGTCTTTGGGAAATCAGTTGGAGGTTTCATGAGGAAAGTGATAATGTAGGGAGAGGAAAAATCCTTATCACAGCACTGGAGAAATATTTCAAAAGTAATTCATTATTGGCATAATATAATGTAATTGAACTCTATAGCTATGTTTTTATGGAATCAAGCTATTAAATCCAAAGTAATTGGGGCATTTTACTTGCCTTGATTTTATGTCTTGTTTAGTGGAAGTTTGCTTTCCTACCTCTTCTTAGGCTCTGCACCATCACAGGTGGATAGAATATCTGAGAACAATCCCCAAAAGGCAATAGAAGAAATAAGTTAGAGGAAGTGACAAGCATAATCTATTGACTTATTGTCCTTCATGTCCCATTACGTGGTTTTATTTGTAGTAATTTTGTTTCTTGTACAGACAAAACATTTTGCAAGGAAACAGTTACTGGCATGAGCTTAAAGAAAAAAGTCAAATTGAATAATCGTAATTTGAAATAAAGGGTATTGAAAGCTGTATATCATGAGGCAGAGTGAAGATGGCAGAATAGAGGCAGTGACTCACTTGAGTTCCCCCCAAAACGCCTCCAAATAATGACTCTAAACAAATTCTAGAGTGGCAGAACCCACAAAAAAGATGGAGTGAAACAATTTTCCAGCCCAACAAAGGAAAGTGCACCAGGGTGAGAAAGGAGAGCAGAGAAAGGAGGACAGTCCAGAGCAGGCTGTGCCAGCTCAGCTTCAGCCCCAGCAAACCAGGAGCAGGCCTCAGGGTGACTGAATCACTGGCAGCACTGGAAATTTCCAGATCTCTTAGCCCACAAATGGTAAGGGGATTGGACAATGGGTCAGGAGGAGATTTATAGGGGTCCCTTTGTTAGCACCAGGGGCTGGATTCTGTTGTTATTATCTATATTTGGATCTGAGTTGCAGTCCTGAGACTTACTCCCAGTGCGAGGAGCAACACTAGCACAGCAGAACTTGTGGCCACAAGGGAGCAGAGATTCTAGTCACAGTTCCAGGGCAGAAAAGAATGGTTGTCCTTATTCTCAAACCAGTGCACAGTAAAGGAGGGTACTAAACACACCTCTCCCTAGATTATACCACCTTGACCAAAAACTTACAGGTACCCAGAAATACCTCTGAAAACAAAAAAACCTGAAGCTTAGGACAGTGCCTTTTCTACTTGGAAAGAAGGGCCCCACTTTAGTGGAGAGTTAAAAGTCAAGAAATAGGCTGGAAAATGAGGAAATGAGAGGCAAAAAATCCTGACCATTGAAAGTTACTATGGTGACAAGGAAAATCAAAACACACTCAGAAGAAAACAACAAATTAAAAATTCCTACATCCAAAGGCTCAAAGAAAAATATGAATTGGTCTCAGGCCATGGAAGAGCTCAAAAAGAATTTTAAAAATCAAGCAAGAGTGGTAGAGGAAAAATTAGGAAGAGAAATGAGAGTGATGCAAGAAAATCATGAAAAAAGATTCATCTTGCTAAAAAAGGCACACACACATACCAATGGTACAGAAAATAACACCAAAAATGGAATAGCCAAACAGTAAAGGAGGCACAGAAATCCAGTGAAGAGAACAGTGTTTTGAAAATCAGAATTGGCCAAATGGAAAAAGATTGAAAAAAAATTCACTGAAGAGAAGAACTCCTTAAAAAGTAAAATTGGCCAAATGGAAAAGGAGGTACAAAAGCTCACTGAAAAAATTAATTCCTTAAAAGTTAGAATTGGGCAAGTGGAAGCTTATGACTTAATGAAACATCAAGAAACAATCAAAAAAATCAAAAGCATGAAAAAATAGAAGAAAATATGAAATATCTCATTGGAAAAACAACTGACCTGGAAAATAGATCCAGTAGAGAGAATCTTAAAATTGCTAGACTATCTGAAAGCTAAGATTAGGACAAGAGCCTAGACATCATCTTTCAAGAAATTATCAAGGAAAACTGCCCTGGTATTCTAGAACTAAAGAACAAAATAGAAATTGAAAGAATCTACTGATCACCACCTGGGATTCCCAGGTGAAAACTCACAGGAATATTGTAGCCAAATTCCAGGACAACCAGGTCAAGGAGAAAATATTGCAAGCAGTCAGAAAGAATCAATTCAAGTGTCATGGCATCATAGTCAGGATAATGCAAGATTTAGTAGCTTCTATGTTAAAGAGTCAGAGCTTAGAATATGACATTCCCCAGGACAAAAGAATGAGGATTACAACCAAGGATCACCTACCTAGCAGAAATGAATATAATCTTTCAGGGGGAAAACTGGACTTCAACGAAATAGAGGACTTTCAAGCAATCCTGATGAAAAGACCAGAGCTGATTAGAAAACTTGACTTTCAAATACAAGATGCAAAAGAAGTACAAAAAGGTAAAAAGGAAAGAGAAATCATAAGGGATTTAATAAGGTTAAAGAGTTTATACTCCTATATGGGAAAAGTATATTCATAACTCCTAAAAACTTTCTCACTATTAGGACAATTAGAAGGAGTATGTGTAGAAATAAAGCACAGGGATGTATTGAATGTGATGGTATGATCATTTAAAAAAATAAAATCAAGGGAAACAAGAATGCCCTGGGATAAGGAGAAAGGGAGAGGTAGAATGGGATAAATTGTCTCACATAAAAGAGGTCTGAAAGAGATTTTACAGTGGAGGTGAAAATATGGGAAGCAGGGAGGAGAGCATATGAACTGTACTCTCAACAGAATTGTCTCAGAGGCAATAAAATATCCATTCATTTGGGTGTAGAAATCTATCTTATCATAGAGGAAAGTAGGAAAGGAAGGGGATGGGGTGGGGAACTGATAGAAGGGAGAACAGTTTGGGGGAGATAAATGTCAGAAGCAAAACATTTTGAGAATGGGTAGTGTAAATGGAGAGAGAAAGTAGGATAAATGGGAAAATAGGATGAAGGGAAATCCATAGTCAATAATCATTACTCTGAAAAAAATTACAGTAAGTTTCTCTGATAAAGACTTCATTTCTCAAACATATAGGAAATGGAGTCAAATTTATAGAAATAAGAGCCATTCCCCAATAGATAAATTGATATCAAAGGACATAAACAGGCAGTTTTCAGACAAAAGAATCAAAGTTATCTATAGCCATATGAAAAAATTCTCTAAATCACTATTAATGAGAGAAATGCAAATTAAAACAACTTTGAACTACTACCTCACACCTGTCAGATTGGCTAATATGACAGAAAAGGAAAATAATAAATGTTGGAGGGGATGTGGGAAAATTAAAGCACTAATGTACTTTTGGTGAAGTTGTATACAGACTCAACCATTCTAGAGAGCAATTTGGAACTATGCCCAAACCATGCATACCCTTTGACCAAGCAATAACACTACTGAATCTGTGTCTCAGAGAGATAAAAAAACAAAAATGAAAAGGATCTATGTATACAAAAATCTAGCAGCTCTTTTAGTGGTGGCAAATAATCAGAAATTGAGGGAATGGCTGAACAAGTTGTATATGATTTTGATGGAATATTATTGTGCTTTAAGAAATGATGAGCAGGATGCTCTCAGAAAATCATGGAAACACTTACATGAACTGATGCAAAGTAAAACGGCAGAACCATTGTACATAGTAACAACAATACTGTATGATGATCTGCTATGAATAACTTAGCTATTCTCAGCAATATGATGCAGGACAATTCTGTAGCATTTGTGATGAAAGATGATGTCCATCTCCAGAGAAAGAACTGGTAAAGCCTGAATGCACATCAAAGATACTTTTTCTTTACTTTTTAAATTTTTCTTGGGTTTTTTGGTCCATGTCTTCTTTCACAAAATGACTTACATGGAAATGTGTTTTGCATGACCACACATATATAACCTCTGTCAAATTGCTTGCCTTATCAGGGAGGGAGGGACAGAAGGGAGTGAGATAATTTGGAACTCAAAATTTGAAAGTTAAAAAAATAAAAGGTGTATATCAACTAAAAATATACTAAGTCATAAATGTATCTTTTATAAACCATTTAGGCATACTAGTTCCAAAAAGTAAAACACACCTACACAAAATAACTGAATTGAATTAAATAAAGATAGGCCAATAAGTTCTCATGGCTTGGGAAAGAAAAAAACAAAAACAAAAAACTTGACTGAACAAAAGGGAATTTCTAACAATACTTAAATCATGAAGAATATAATGGAAATAACAGTTCTATTGGATAAGATTTTAATATCCGTTATAAAGGAGAAATGACGACATGACTCTGGGAAGTTGGATCCTTAGGTCTTTGTTCCAGCTCTCCTATTGTGACCCATTGCACAATCATCTAGTCCTCTATGCCTCAAGAGTGGTCATACAAATGGTGGGACATGTATAGATTTTGTTATTCAAAGTGTGCAAATGCAGAGTGTGTCCTCAATAAATCCTGCTGATTGCGTATAAACAATAGTGGAGAGTTAGAGAGCAGATCATGTATTAGAAGGCAATGTAGTGGCAGAAGTTTTGTTTTCTACTAAGTGCTGCCACTGGTAGCACCTGGATAGACCATGTGGTGTATTAGAACCCCCCCCCCCCCCCCAAATGCTATTAGACCTAGAGGAAAGCTTCTAGGACTTTTTACAGACAATCTATGGAAGGTTACAGGGAAGTATCCCAGTATGGAAGAGCAGTTAGATGGCTAGCATTGGAGTCATGAAGACATGAAGGTCCTTTTTCTTACCCACACTAGCTATATGATGCTCAGCAAGCTTCTTAATCTCTTATTGTTGGAGATACCTCTCTGAGATTACAAATTATTGTTCTAAATTCTAGACCTTCAATGATAGAAGTTTCCATAAATCAATGAAATTATATATTCAGGGAGAAAATAGACATTAATTACAATACACAAGAAGGCTGGGATGAACCTGTGAAATGAATTTGTTGTTGTTCTGTTATTTCAATGATGTCCAATTCTTTGTGACCCCATTTGGGGCTTCACTGGCAAAGATACTGAAACAGTTGGCCATTTCCTTCTCTACCTTATTTTACAGATGAAGAAAATGAGGAAAATAGGGTTAAATGACTTGGCAAGAGTCATACAGTTACTGTCTGATGTCAAATTTGAACTCAGGTCTTTCAGAATCCCTACCCAGCACTCTATCCACTGTGCCACCTAGCTTCCCTGTGATAAATGATAAGAACACAGGTCCGTTTTAGTATTAAAATATTCAGGTTGTCAAAGGTGCATAAACACCCTATTAAGAAACAATCTTGGATACATGAGGCGGGACTTCCTGTCCCACACTTACGTGACCTTAGAACAATTTCCAGGACGGATCTGGCAAGAGCTTACTGCTGTATCTGAGGAGTGGATCATCACCAAGAAAACTATACATGTGTTTCAAGTTTAAGGACTTTTTGAGAGATGGCGTGGTGATGCCGTTAAAGTGGAATGTATTGTACTTTTCTGAGCTACATCCCTTAATGGAAAGGGCTTACAAGTTGTTAAAGAGGACTGCACCCAAAATCAGAACCCATTGCTGGGTCTTTCCTACAAAAATGACTACTTGTTTCACGTTTTTAAGACAGTTTGCCAGGTGATCTTTTGTGTCATTTGTCCTTTATAAGAAAGGAGAAGGTTTATATTTTACCATTCTACAGAAATGCCTTTCTTCTAAAACACCTGTTTTATTTTATCCTGATAAGGAGAATGTCCCACCTAATCAGAAGATAGATTTGGATGAGTGGAAAAATACAGTGAAATCTAGTTTACCAGAGGAAAGAAGTAGTTTTACAACCCCAGATGATACTCTAACAGCAACTAGAGCATGGATTGAAATGTGTAGACTACTTAACAAAGAAGTGCCAGAACATATTAGTGATGAGGATCTCAAAATGATTGCAGAATGTCCCAGCAAAAATTCCAAAAAGAAAAGGCTCAAATCTTTATATATTAAGGAAATGCATTAAAAAACGAGAAAAAAACAGGAAAGGAAAAGAGCAGAAATGGATGAAACTGAAAAGCAAAAAGAACTTAGAAATACTCAAGAATCTGAGAATATAGAGCTAAAGAATAGTTTTCTCTTGCCACATAAGGATACAGCTTGGAAAACTGAATGGGATTGGAGAAATGCCCAGGTAATGATGTTTGGCCAGCCTTTAGTTTTTGACATATCTTATGAAAATTTCATGCCTGAAAGAGATTTGAAGAACACTGTGTCCTAACTCTTAGAAAGTGAAAGAGCCAATTGAAAAAACAGAGATCCATTCCATATATATTTTTGCAATCTCAAAGTCGACGGTGTTTATCACAATTACTTTGTCATTATAAAGAGAAGTGGGACCAGTTGCTTTTGACAACAACAGAAAAGTCACATGTAGATATATTCCCAAGGGAAAGTCTTATCTATCCGATTCTCCCAAAGTTATGACTACTTTTAGATATGACAAAATTTATATAATTGGATCTTTTGTTGATAAGTGTTCACAACCCTGAATATCTGATGCAAATGCAAAACCATTGAAGTTAGCAAGTGAACAGTCTTCCTTTGGACCGATACCTTCATTGGGAAGTTGGAAATAAAAATCTCACGTTAGACCAAATGACGCGTATATTATTAATTCTTAAGAATACTGGTGATTGGGAAGAAGCAGTGAAGTTTGTTCCGAGGAGAAACCATAGTGGTTTTCATAGTGTTTCCATTAATTGCAAGAATTTTGTCAAGGATTTACAGAAAAATGAGTCAGAGATTAAAAAAAATTGTCTTCAAATGCACAGAATAGGGGAACATGGTGGTAGGATGAGTAATACAATCTTAAATCAGTACTAGAATGTTTAAATGATTATCATTAACTTGAACTGTCGTATTTTTCATTAGATTGCTGATTGGGACTCCTGTTCATCTCTTTAAGATATCGCTTCCATATTACAGATGTGTCAGTTATTCTGCTAGTTTACTATTCAGTGCTCCAGTTTCCTGGAAGAGTGCTTTAGAGAGCCTGAGTCCCAAAGAAAACTGAACTATTGTCAATTGTGCAGAACAATAAATTGTGACATTCGTTATTTTTTCAAAAAAGGAAACAATCGTTAAGATGCTCTCAAAAATTTCCTATATTGCCTACTTTGATTCTTTTGGATAAACACTTCAAGACAAAGGAGGGAATATCTAGTCTCAATGAGCTATAAATGCTGAATTTTCCCTTTGCTTGTTTCTTAATGTGCTTAGCAGTATAAGCAATTCTCAGTGCAAATATCCCCAAAATTACATATTACATATTTTAAAGAAAAAAACATGATTAAAACACTGTCAACTGCAATTCTATGGGAGTAGTAACTCCTGAAAGATAATGAGATAAGTCCACAAAGAATATTCTTATAGAAACTAAATGAATGGTATTGAGGACTGACTCCTTGAGATAAACACCTAAACTCTGTTCATAATCCAAGTTTAAAAAAAGAAAAATGTCTTTTTTGAAGAAGAACATCTATTTATATCAAATCTCTGTTCACATGTACTTTTTGAAGTCTCAAAAAGGATCAGCTGCCATTGACAGGGAAGGAATCTTAAATAGTTCACTTACTAGTTTTATTAAATGAAATAAGATAATTGTAATATAATAGGCATGTTTCACATAAATAGATTTAGTATTCCTATTTAAATAGTTTTAACATTCAAAGATGATGGCAAAAAGGTGCAGTATTTTAGTGGAAAGAGCACTAAATTTAGAGATACAAGACCTACATTTAAATAGTAGTTCTTTTATCAGATGGTTGGACCACCAGCAAGTCACTTAACATCTTTGAGACTCTGTTAACACATCCTTTAATATATATTAATATAATGATAATATTCTACCCAACACAAAGGGTTATTGGAGAAAAGTGGTTTGCAAATTCTGAGATGTTATATAAATGTGACCTATCAATGGGAGAAAAGAAGACCTATATTCAAGTCCTGTTCCTGAAACATAGCTATATCACCCTGGGCTAACTTAACTTCTTTACTTGACCTAGACAAGAGCATTTAGGTGGCAGAATGGATAAAGTACTGGGCTTAAAGTTAGAAAGATTCATTTTTCTGAGTTCAAATCTGACCTCAGATACTTACCTAACTGTGTGACCCTGGGGCAAATCACTTAACCCTGTTTCTGTCAGTTTCCTCTTTTGTAAAATGAGCTGGAAAATGAAGTGGCAAACCACTCCAATATCTTTGCAGAGAAAATCCAACATGGTGTCACCAAGAGTTAGACACAATTGAAAAACAACTGAACAAAAACTGAACTACCCAATTCTCTAGGAAAATAAGTTACAGGCAAGGAGAAAACCTGTATTAGAAGAGGTGGATTCCTAATATGGGAGTTCCCTAAACAAAGAAATCATAGGCCCTGTCCCTATACTTGTTCTTATAAGGATTTTAGCTCCTATTTTCTAAATCAGATTATATTGCATCTTTCTTGCCATTTTTTGAAATTTTAGAAAATTTATAAAACTGCATTTTACAATGATTCCTAATCATCCCTGATAAGTTAAATTTGATGGAAAGACATCGCACAAAGTGATTTTCTTCTTGATAAATGAATAAATATTGGATTGTTATTTGATTTGATTATTAAAGGATCTAATAGAAGTATTTGTTCTGTGAAATTTGGATTCAAAGGGCCACACTTCATGTGGCCTCAAGGCTGTAGGTTCCTGCTCCCACCACACCCCCCAAATAGAATTCCAAGTTGTTAATATATCTCAATCCATATGTCCTAATCCACTTTGTACTTGAATCAAAATCTCTTTTGAAATGTCCTTAACAGGGCAAGATTCACACTATACTTAAGAGATCTCTAATGGGAGGGAACCTCATTTCTCCCTAGGTATCCCATTCTATTTTTAAATAACTCTAATTATGATGTTTTCTTGCAAATGTTAGTCCTTTACTTTACAGTCAGGCTCAAATTCCCATTGTTTTTATATCTCCAGTTTTACACTGACTTGGCTCTTTACCTTGTGGGTATAGCCATACCTTAGAACACTTCAAAGATACACATTGAAGAAATGCCATCCATTTGAAGAAAAAAAATGTATTAAATTTGTCACATTGTCAAATCTCAAGTTACACTGTCCTAAGTTGTAGTCATTCCGAAACACTATACACACAGTACAGAATGGAAGTACACTATACCAATTCATAGGTCTACCAATAGCTCATCAATATGTATATTTCTCCAAATCCTCACTAACTTTTGACACAGCCTAATTCTATAACCTAAAAGGATAAAAAAAGATCCATGTGGGTGCCCATTAGTGGGGGAATGGTTGGATAAATTATTGCTTATGAAAGTAAGGGAATAAGATAGTACCATAAGAAATGATGAAAGAGATGGATTCAGAGAAACCTTAGAAGATTTGTATGGGTTCCTGCAGAGTGAACTGAGCAGAACCATCGAAATATTTATACAATAACATTATACAGACTAATAACCTTAAAAAATGTAAGATGCCTGATTAATGCAATGAACAATCATAATTCCAGAGAACTTATACAGTCCATGCTACTCACTTGAGGACAATGAAGAAATAGATTCAAGACATATACTAGGCCATATGTGTTTGAAAGTGGACATGTGGGAGTTTGTTTTGCTTGACTATGCACATTTGTTACATGGGTTTTATTTTTCTTTTAAATTGGGGGTGGGGTGAGAGGGGGAGAAAATAGATGCTTGTTAATTGAAAAAGAAAATGGAATAAAAAAGAAACACCATGTGCAATCACATTGATTTTCTTTTGTTCAAACTTAAACTTTTGTCACTGAAAATACAACCTCTCACCTTTGCTATATGTTCCCTTTTAGCTAATAGAACTAAACATGGACAACTCTGTAGGACATAATGTTTCAAAATAAAAGATGATTCACCATTTGATTGAAAGTGCTTTATCATGGATAAGAAACTGACATCTAGTCCGGAAATCAGAGGGAGGAAAAAGTGAGCTTCTTTGCATGAAAAAATTGGAACACAAGGATTCCCCTTTGGGAGTAAACTTATTAATATTTGAATAAGTGAGGTACTTGATATTAAAATCTTCACATCTGCAGGGAAAACAAAACTTTTCTATAGGTTAAAATGAAAAACTGATGGGGTCAAAGAGCAATAGAATCCTATAAAATGATGTGAACTGACAGACTCACCTCCTCCCACACACCCTTACCTCACCCCCCACCCTACCCCCCCCATCCCCTGTAGATGATGTTTTCCACGGGCACATGAATGGAAATGACTTTAGAGGGGAAAAATTTCCAAACTACATTTATGGATCGACAAGATTTAAGATAACCATTTATGATACTATGAAGAAGGTTAAGAAATCATGCAGAAATATTCCTTGCAGATATTGGTTTAATTTACTGTTACAACACTCAAACCAAAATAAAAATTTTGCCATTATCCAGAAAGATAATGGGAAAACATACATATAACACATTTTCCTGATATTTTTAAAAACCATATGTCCATCACAAGTGTTATATATCAAATGTACTTCCATTGTGATCACCACTCCTTAAAATAGATATAATAGAGGTGAAAGAGGTCCAAAGAAAGGCAACAAGTATGATCGAGAGAATGGATACTGAGCATGCAAAGACAACTTGAAAAGATGGGGACTTTCAAATCTGGACAGGTAACAACCAAGAAATGGTATAATCAAAATCACATACATTTGGAAATCTGAGTATAGTCTCCTTTAGTAAATACTAGGACACTTGATAGAATTAGGAAAACTTATGAAGCTTAAAAGTACTCTGATTTTAGGGTTGATTAAAGTAAGCATTACTTTAGACACTGGGCATTATAAACTTGTGGAACTCATTACTCTAAGTCTGAAAATATAAATAGTTTCAAAGCAAAGTCATGGAACTATGAAAGTATTTATGGCACATAATGTTTAATGAAGGAAGGGATGCTGAACCTATCCAGGAGGAGGTATCCATCCTTTTATTATTGACATGGATAGATAAATCATTTTCTTTTCTTTTTTTTTTAAATTTATTTAACATATTTAGTTTTCAGCATTGATTTTCACAAGAGTTTGGATTACAAATTTTCTCCCCATTTCTACCCTCCCCCCACTCCAAGATGGCATATATTCTGGTTGCCCTGTTTCCCAGTCAGCGCTCCCCTCTGTCACCCCACTCCCCTCCCATCCCCTTTTCCCTTCCTTTCTTGTAGGGCAAGATAAATTTTTATGCCCCATTGCCTGTGTATCTTATTTTCTTGTTGCATGCAAAAACATTTTTGTTTGTTTTTGAACATCTGTTTTTAAAACTTTGAGTTCCAAATTCTCTCCCCTCTTCCCTTCCCACCCACCCTCCCTAAGAAGTCAAGCAATTCAACATAGGCCACATGTGTATCATTATGTATAACCCTTCCACAATACTCATGTTGTGAAAGACTAACTAGATTTTGCTCCTTCCCAACCCATCACCCTTTATTGAATTTTCTCCCTTGACCCTGTCCCCTTTCGAAAGTGTTTGTTTTTGACTACCTCCACCCCCATCTGCCCTCCCCTCCATTGTCCCCCCCATTTTTTTTCTTCTTCCCTCTTCTTTCCTGTGGGGTGAGATTCCCAATTGGGTATGTATGGTATTCCCTCCTTAGGCCAAATCTGATGAGAGCAATGTTCACTCATTCCCCCCTCACTTGCCCTCTCCCCTCCTCCCACAGAACTTCTTCCTCTTGCCACCTTTATGGGAGATAATCCATCCCATTCCATCTCTCCTTATCTCCCTCTCTCAGTATGTTCCTCTCTCATCCTTTAATTTGATTTTATTTCTTTTAGATATCTTCCCTTCATCTTCAACTCATCCTGTGTCTGCTCTCTCCCTCTCTCCCTCTCTCTCTCTCTCTCTCTCTCTCTCTCTCTCTCTATATATATATATATATATATATATATATGTATATACACCCATAGATATATACATACATACACATTCACCCATATATATATATAAACACATATGTATGCATATTCCCTTCAGCTACCTTAATACTGAGGTCTCATGAATCATACACATCATCTTTCCATGTAGGAATGTCAACAAAACAGTTCACCTTTAGTAAGTCCCTTGCAATTTTTTTTCTTGTTCTTTTTCTTGATTACCTTTTCATGCTTCTTTTGATTCTGGTGTTTGAAAGTCAAATTTTCTATTCAGTTCTGGTCTTTTCACTGAGAAAGCTTGAAAGTCCTCTATTTTATTGGAAATCCATATTTTGCCTTGGAACATGATACTCAGTTTTGCTGGGTAGGTGATTCTAGGTTTTAATCCTAGCTCCATTGACCTCCAGAATATCATATTCCAAGCCCTTCGATCTCTTAATGTAGAGGCTGCCAGATCTTGGGTTATTCTGATTGGGTTTCCACAATACTCAAATTGTTTCTTTCTGGCTGCTTGCAGTATTTTCTCCTTGATCTGGGAGCTCTGGAATTTGGCGACAATATTCCTGGGAGATTTCTTTTTGGGATCTACTTGAGGAGGCGATCGATGGATTCTTTCAATTTCTATTTTGCCCTGTGGCTCTAGAATATCAGGACAGTTCTCCTTGATAATTTCTTGAAAGATGGGATCTAGGCTCTTTTTTTGATCATGGCTTTCAGGTAGTCCAATAATTTTTAAATTATCTCTCCTGGATCAATTTTCCAGGTCAGTGGTTTTTCCAATGAGATATTTCACATTATCTTCCATTTTTTCATTCCTTTGGTTCTGTTTTATAATATCTTGATTTCTCATAAAATCACTAGCTTCCACTTGCTCCAATCTCATTTTTAAAGTAGTATTTTCTTCAGTGGTCTTTTGGACCTCCTTTTCCATTTGGCTAATTCTGCCTTTCAAGGCATTCTTCTCCTCATTGGCTTTTTGGAGCTCTTTTGCCATTTGAGTTAGTCTGTTTTTTAAGGTGTTGTTTTCTTTAGTGTATTTTTCGGTATTTTTTTTGGGTCTCCTTTAGCAAGTCTTTGACTTGTTTTTCATGGTTTTCTCGCATCCTTCTCATTTCTCTTCCCAATTTTTCCTCTACTTCTCTAACTTGCTTTTCCAAATCCTTTTTGAGCTCTTCCATGGCCTGGGACCAGTTCATGTTTTTCTTGGAGGCTTTTGGTGTAGGCTCTATGACTTTATTGACTTCTTTAGGCTGTCTGTTTTGGTCTTCTTTGTCAGCAAAGAAAGAATGCAAAGTCTGAGACTGAATTTCGGTGCGTTTTCACTGCCTGGCCATATTCCCAGCCAACTAACTTGACCTTTGAGTTTTTCAGCGGGGTATGATTGCTTGTAGACTAGAGAGTTCTATGTTCCACGTTTGGGGGGGAGGTGCCAGCTCTGCCACACCAGCAGTGCTCCTTACCCAACCCCCAAGCCGGACTGGGCTTAGATCTTCAGCAGCCTGCCATGCACTCCTGCTCTGATCCGCCACTTAATTCCTCCCACCAGGTGGGCCTGGAGCCAGAAGTAACAACAGCTGTAGCTGCCCCACCTCCGCTACCCCCGGGGCTGGAAGCTGAACCGTGAACTCTTTCCACTCCCGCAGCTTTTCCCACTAACCTTCTCCGCAGTCTTTGGTGTTTGTGGGTTAAGGAGTCTGGTAACTGCCGCAGCTCACTGATTCAGGGCATGAGGGCCCCCTCCGCCTGGCTTCTGGTCTGGATGGTCCACGCTGCCCACGCTGGACTCTGCTCCACTCCGTTCCCAGCTCTCAGCTCCCAGCTCCCAGCTCCGTGTGGCATAGACCTCACCCAGAGACCATCCAGGCTGTCCTGGGCTGGAGCCCTGCTTCCCTCTGCTGTTTTGTGGGTTCTGCCATTCTAGAATTGGTTCAGAGCCATTTTTTATAGGTTTTTGGAGGGACTCAGTACGGAGCTCATACTAGTTCCTGCTTACCAGCTGCAATCTTGGCTCCGCCCCTGATAAATCATTTTCTTGTGGCTACTTTCAAAAATAGGATATTAGACCATACTGGTCATATCTCTTTTTTTTATATTTTTTTTCCTTTTTTTGGGGGGGGGCAGGGCACTTGAGGTTAAGTGACTTGCCCAAGGTCACACAGCTAGTACATGTGTCAAGTGTCTGAGGCCGGATTTGAACTCAGGTCCTCCTGACTCCAGGGCCGGTGCTCTACTGACTGCACCACCTAGCTGCCCCTACTCGTCATATCTCTAAACCAACATGACAACATGAAAAGGTGAGTGAACAAACTAAAGCAAATAAACAAAAAAAGATAACTGATTTGTCTTGGTTTTGTAAGAGGAAAAATAGTTGAAAAGGTATAAAGTTGTGAAATGTATAAAAAGCCTTAAAGATAAGCAGTTTTATTCATGATAGGTTGTTTAGATATGATGATACATGATGTTACAATGATACATTGTTTAGAGCTTTAAAATGTTTTATAATATTTATTCTTATGGATACAATTTCATATATATGGGCACAATTTCATATATTCAGAAATTTATGGAAAACATTTGAATTTAGTTATTTAACTTAACACAAACACATGTGTGTGTGTGTGTGTGTGTGTGTGTGTATGTGTACTGCCCTTAATGTGAGTCTTCATAATGACTATAGTACCTTCCTTCATAAATAGTGTTTACGGAAGGAATATTTAGCTTCATCATATGTTATGTTCTACAAAAATTATTATATTTTTGAGGCAGCTAGATTTTTTAATAGGTAGAGTGCTAGATTGGAATCGGGAAGACCAGAGTTGGAACCTGCCTCAAATACCTACCAGATGTTTGACCGTGGACAATCACTTAACCTAGCTCAACCACAGTTTTTTCACCTGCAAAATGGGCATAATAAGAGTACCTAATTCACCAGTGATTGTGAGAAAGTATTTTTGCAAAGCTTAAGGCACTATGCAAATGTTAGCTATTAGTAACATTATGACATTTGGATCAAAGTTAATTTTCATATTATACTGTTAGAAAATATATTTCTGAAAAGTAAGTTACAGTGCTTTCAAATGGCTTCTTTCTCTACTTAAATTTTTCAAACCAGGCCAATGCTGTAGATATCAAAGAACCCTTTGTTTCATAGCATTTGTCAAAACTTGTAGTTCTCTTTTGTTTCCCTCCCCTCCTTTGAAGTAGATTGTAACAAGTTTGATTTTTCAACAATTTTGGACCAGTTAGTTTTTGCCGCCTGAAAGAACCTGTTTTCAGAACACTAGGAGTTAAAACTACAGTGAATAGTTTGCTCAAAATTGCTGAATTAGGGACAAAGGTCATTTATCTTATATTACAGTGAAATATGGAATTGTATTAATGTGACAAAAAGAAGACTAAGCTTGCAATTAGGAAAGACTTACAACCCAATTCCTACTGTGACATTTTCCTAGCTATGTGGCCATGGGCAATTCATATAGCCTCCTGAGATTCAACTTGCTTACCTATAAAATGAGATAACAACATTGTCATTACGTATATTGCATAATTGTTATGAGGAGACTACTTTAACTTAAAATGTGAAGTAATGTAGCATATACCTTTTGGTAGAATTACAAAAATAATTAATTAATTATTAACTGATTTAAGCAAAATAATTCAAAATTTTTTACCACCTTGTAAATGCTTGCTGATTGATTTTTCTGTTTTAAATTGTTTTAAAATTACATTCTTATTAGCTTGGATTGTCACTTAAAGGTCCTTGGCTAAAGTAGGGGAAACAGTTATCCTAATCAATTTTTATGTGCCTACTATGCGTCCCATACTATTCTAATTGTTAATGATAGAGACAAAAATGAAACAATCTATGACCTCAAAGACGTTGTATTCTATTGGATGGCTTCAACATATATTATTACTAAAGGCTATAAGATGCATTGTTGCATGATTGGTTGAAAATGGGGAATTATGGCATACCTAGGACATTCTGTTTGCTTCTATTCATTTTGACACATATTTCTTTCTACTTTGGTAGAGTCTACCTTCACAGCATCTCTTGTACACATTTCTTTCTCTCCATTTACACAGTTTACACACTAGTTCAGGCCCTTAATCCCTCTCACCTAGACTACTGTAGCCTTCCAATGGTTTCCCTATGTCCAGTTTCTCCCCACTCCAACAACAAAAAAACTGGCAATTTAATGGTCCAAGTTTCTTTTCAGGACCTATCTGTGAACTAACTCCACTATAAATACTTCAATAATTACTTTCCTGGTCCATTGGTGATTATAATAAACAATAGAGTTGGGAATGCCCATTCAGCAGCCATTTCTCTTGAGGTCAACTTCATTTTTTTTATCTTATAACCTACCTATCATTCTTAAGAAAATCTTGGTGCTTAATACATACACATACTGCTAACATTAGGAAAAAAAGAAATCTTACATTTATTTTTCATACCTTGAAGATTTTAAACATAATCTCATAAACAGAGAATGTTTTTTCTGCTCGTGTCCAGTCCCAAGTGGTTACCTTCAAAAAACAAGAAAATTGTATGGCAATATCATAATTGTTAGGAAAGGAATTCATTTTTAATTCCTCTAATCTTCTCTCCATGAACCACAAAATGTTTATTCATAAAGACTTTCAAAGATAAATTTTGTCTTGCCTTTCTGCAAATATGCTTCTAGAAATCACTATGTTGAAGTCTTTGTTTCTTACTTTGTCTTACCACTTCTTCCTTCCCCATTCCTATTCCCATACCTTCAAAAAATACTCTCTATCATTTAAAATTGGCAAAAGGCCTAATGTGTCTGCATATTTTATTTTATTCCTCGATGTTTTTTAAAAAAATATTTTTATTTATTTTGTTAAATATTTCCCAGTTACATGGAAAAATCAAAAATCATTTAAAAAATTTAGTTTCAAATCCCTCCCTCTCTTTAAGCATCTCCCATTCTCCCTTGAGAAGGCAAGCAATTTGAAATGGATTATACATGTGAAGTCATGCAAAACATATTTCCAGATTATCCTTGTTGCAAAAAAAAGAAACACAGAGAAAGTAATGAAAATAAATTAAAACAAAAAAGGTATGTTTCAACGTGCATTCAGACTTTATCAATTCTCTCTCTGGAGATGGATGGAATTTTTCATCATGAGTCCTCTGGAATTGTCTTGGATCATTGTCTTAATTAGAGTAGCTAACGAAGTCTTTCACAGTTGATCACCTATACAATATTTTTGTTACTGTGTACATTGTTCTAATTCAGCTCACTTCGCTTAATATCATTTCATATGTCTTTTAATGATTTTTCTGAAAGCAGACTTTTCATCATTTTTTAAAGCACAATAGGATTCCATCACAATCATATACCAGAATTTGTTCAGCCATTCCCCAATTGATGGAATCCCCTTGATTTCCAATTCTTTGTCACCATAAAAAATAACTGATAGAAATAATTTTTTGTACAGAGAGATTTTTTCCCTTTTTCTTTGATCTGTTTGTGATACAGATCTGGTAGTGGTATTTCTGGGTCAAAGGGTATACAAAATTTTATAGCCTTTTGGGTGCAGTTCACATTTTTCTCCAGAATGCTTAGACCAATTCACAACTCCACCAAAGGTGTATTGGTGTCCCAATTTTCCCACATTGCCTCTAGCATTTGCCATTTTTCTTTTCTGTCATGTTAGCCAATCTGATAGGTATGAGGTGGTATCTCAGTGTTATTTTAATGCACATTTCTCCATCAGTAGTGATTTAGGGTGTTATGTCAGCATATTTTAAATGCATATTTGGAAGGTATTAAATTTCCTAAATATTCCTGAAACAAAAATCCTCTGTGAAGTTTTAGTTTTTTTTTTTCCTTTTGTTCCCCCTCCCTCTCTCTTTCCTTTCTTTTTCCTTTTCTCTCACCTTCCTTCTTTCCTCCTTTCCCTGGTAAACAAAGCAAGGAGTTATGGAACAGTTCATCATGAAGTGAACAAATGTAGAGCTTTCTCTACTTAAGAAAACTGTTTCTGTCAAGGGCTCAAAAATATTTAATTCATTCCAACCAATAGTTTTTTTTTTTCCTCACTGCAGCATCATTAGTACACTAATAATTTGAAAATGATTATCTTATATAAAGAAATATTTTACATCTTATATGATCATAATTTCAGTAGTCTGGGGATTGGTCAAGGGGTGTATATTCATTTTCTCTTCCTTTTTTAGGGCTCAGAGAAGGCTATTGAAGTTAAAGCTAACTCAGATTCTATTATTGGAAGGGTCTAACTTATAATTTCCCTTTGAAATAGCATTTTGATGGTAGTTGGGTTTCTAGGACAGCCCAGAAAAGCTGATTTAACTCATAATTGACCTAAAATATGGTATTATATGGATAATGCTACAGTAGCTAACCATCATGCATGGATATTAAATGCTTTTCAGGTTCCAACTTTGGGTGTAACAATTTTATCTCCATGAAGATATGTTTCAACTTTGTAACAGCAGGCTCAAGTCTGTCCTTTTCCTAACCCCTCAGCAGCAGAATCAGGAAAGGAAAGGTGAGGGTGAATATCTATAGGACCTATGCCAGGAGATGCCTGCCCATTTGGCCCTTCCAAGTCTAATGGATGCCTAATGCCCTCAGAAATCAAGTGACCAGGGTAGTAAATTTTGCTGATGCTGAGATGCCCCTTGTTAGGCAGGATACATTGTCTGTTGTAAAAATGCTTTGTTTGGTTAACGAATAACAACAGATGTACTTTAAATGC